>NC_069507.1:193510401-193861651 GCF_027579735.1 Bombina bombina | reverse complement strand
CTTTTTTTCTATTGGCCCTTCATTTTTTGCAATTGGTTTTGCGCACGTCGGCGTGCTTGGTATTGTGCTCGTTCGCGCGTTTTGCACATCATAGTGTGCACTTGGTCTTTTGGCACTTTTTTTTACTGTTTCTAAACACAGTTTTTTTTTACATGCGCTGTTTGTCTTAGCGACTTTCCTTGAGAGCTTACTTTAAAGGGGGTTTTTAGCATTATTTTTGATTTTGCTATTATGGAGCAGCAAAAATTTGTCCCTAAATCTTCCTTAGAAACTGAGTCTCCTGCACACCTTTTGTCAGGCTTTCACAATAATGGTGTCTGTTGCTTTAAGTGAATCACCAATCACTTACATACTCTGCCTTTAACCCTTTAAGGACACAGCTTTCAGTTTGCTCAATTGTTTTATGACGGAAAAATTCCGTCATATGTCCTTAAGAGGTTAAATACTTCCCGCCTGCTAAACTCAGTGCTTAGTATTTTGTTTCCTGCCTTCAAGCAGCAAGCTTTTCCCTAAGCTCCACATCTTTCTGGGATCGTCACATTTACTTAAGGAATTCCTGTTTAAGTGAATGAACTTTGTATACCTATCTGGATTGTTACTTACGAATTAATCTCTTACTCCAATCTCATAGACTTTGTTTCAGCTTCAGCAACGCTCTAAGGAGAAAAGCATTTCAACCTTCACATTCACGGCTGTCTGCCGACTACTGCAACTTCTACCTCTGTGGCCACAAGTAAGGTACAACTATTGGATACTTTGTTGCATTATTTGACACTGCCATATAAACTTACTGTTTTTCTTAGACCGAAGACTGTTTGTTTTACGGAGATCCGCTACGTCAGAGTGGAACCTGTCAATCATCTGACGTCTACACGGACTCTCCGCCTAGCGTGACTCACACCTCCTTTCTCACTTGCCGTATGGGATCGGCATCGCTGCAAGCTCTTTCCTGATCCTGTATCTGAAATACTTACCTAAAAGACACGCTACTCTCCAATAAGACCAAGTAGGTTCCAGATAAGCTGTACGACTTCCAGAGGCTTACTACTCAAGTAAGGTATAATATATATGAACTGTTAGTTAAGGATTATCACATTCCGTCTATTCATATCATGTGATTGATCTTCAAAGGACTTTATATTGTTAATTATCACATGTACAGTTGATAATAATCTCTACAATTGCTTATACAGTTTATGCTATATTACAAACTGAAAATGCTATTTACCACCTTTGGGCATTTCTAAGCAACAATACAAAGTCTCTTTCAGACAGTTCGCCATTCATTTCAATTCTCATACAGATTTTCTTCCTCCTTCCACACCTGTTGGAGTGTAGAAAATTAAACTATATCAACTCCACACTTCCACCAATAATCAAATTCTCCTCTCATAGTATTTGATAGAGTGGAAGTGTAACATATAAATTATTTGAAGTGCAAATTACCAGTTGCGATCCACACCTTTATAACTAGGCTGTTTCACACTAAGAAACCATACATAGCCTGACATAATACTAAGCCTTTAAAATGGAGCCAGGTGATTTGCCTCAGATAGTTTATAACCTATCACAAAAGGTTGATTTAATGAGTCAAGCAATACGTGACCTTCAAATTGAAAATAGAGCTTTAAAAGATGTAATGTAATAAATGACTCTATAAAAAATAAATCTGATCACAACCCTGAACCCCAAGTGTCTATGCCAGAACCATTTTCTGGAGATAGAAAATTGTACAGACATTTCAAGAACTCTTGTCATCTACTTTACTCCTTAAAACCCTTAACTTATTCCACAGAAAGGGTGAAGGTCTTAACTACAATATCCTTCCTGAGATCAGAACCTAGGATTTGGGCTGATCATCTGTGTGAGACTGAGGATCCCATCTTAGGCTCATTAACCAATTTCTTTGCAGCTATGGATGAACTATATCAGGATACTGACATACAACTTACTGCCGAGCATAAAATGAGGAATCTGAAACAAGGGAAAAAACCCGTAGAAGATTATATAACTGAATTTAAGTTATACTCCTCAGATTCCTCATGGAGTGCTATTTCATTAAGAAACCAGTTCCGCCTCGGCTTAGCCGAAAATATTAAAGATGAATTATCAAGAGTGGAACTCCCCAACACTTTAGAAGCTTTAATGCGTTTATCCACGCGGATTGATAGACGTCTCCGAGAAAGGAAAGCTGAAAAGGCTAATCCGGATCTTCTATCAAGATTTAAAGCAGAAACTTTCAACCCTCAAACTGTAACCTCCAGTTCAACTACTACACCTATGGAGATAGGTATGATTCGTGGTCCGTTATCACCAGAGGAAAGGATCAGAAGAAAAAACAACCATCTCTGTATGTACTGTGCCAGTTCCAAGCATATTGTTCAAGAATGTCCTACCCTCCAAAGAAACAAAAAGAGTAAGTTTATTTGTTTAAACACATCATGTATTATTGATGACGCCCAACCTTACTGCAAACTATCTCTTGTCTTACAGTGGGACCTTAAAAGACTGAAGACCAGTGCTATTCTGGATTCTGGTGCCGTGGGAAATTTCATAGACATCAGTATTGTTCAACTGAATAAAATTCCCTTAATTTCAAAACCTAATCCTGTCTCTGTTCAAGTTATTGATGGGTCCACTATTACATATGGTCCCATTACACATCACACTATCCCTTTGTTAGTAGTTGTAGGTAACGGGCACACAGAACACATATCTTTTGATGTGTTACCTTCTCCTCACTTCCCCGTGATCCTGGGGGTAAACTGGTTACAGTTACACAATCCTACCATAAATTGGAGCTCTCTAAAAGTACAATTTAATTCTAGTTACTGCACCTCTACTTGTTTCCCTAATCGTTTCATTCTGCATTCCTCTCCACAGAATTATATTCCCTCACACTACAAGGATTTCGAAGACGTATTCAGTAAAATTGAGGCTGACAATTTACCACCTCATCGAATATACGATTGTCCAATAGAACTTGTACCTGGGGCTTCTATACCGGTTGGACATCTATACCCGATGAGTCAACCCGAACTTAACCATTTAAAAACCTATTTACAGGAGAATCTTAAAAAAGGCTTCATTAGGCCTTCAACATCACCCGCTGGAGCAGGAATGTTCTTTGTTACAAATAAGGATTCCACACTTCGACCGATAATAGATTACAGAGAACTAAACAAACAAACCATAAAAAATAGGTACCCCCTTCCATTGATTCCTGAGATGATCGAAAGATTATCCACTGCTACAATTTTCACTAAATTGGACTTAAGGGGAGCTTATAATCTCATCCGCATCAAAGAAGGACATGAATGGCTCACAGCTTTCAGGACAAGGTACGGGTTATTCAAATACCTGGTTATGCCGTTTGGGTTGACTAATGCGCCCGCCACATTCCAGCACTTTATAAACGATATCTTTAGAGATCTACTGGATGTGTGCGTGGTTATTTACCTCAACGACATTCTCATTTATTCTGACACAGTGGAAGACCACATCAAACATGTGAGGTGGATTTTGTCTCGTTTAAGGATTCACAAATTATACGCTAAACCTGAAAAGTGTTCCTTTCACCAAACCTCAATATCCTTTCTTGGATATACCATAACACCTGAAGGAATACAAATGCAATCAGAAAAGGTTGATGCTGTAAAAAACTGGCCTACCCCAAAAAACAGAAAGGAAGTCCAAAGATTTTTAGGTTTTTCAAACTATTACCGTAAATTCATCCGAAATTTCTCCTCTATAGTAAAACCACTTACTCAACTTACCAGTATTTCCAAAACCTTCTCTTGGGATTCCAAAGCCATTAACGCCTTTAACACTCTTAAAGAATGTTTTACTACTGCCCCCATTCTGCAACACCCGGATATCAACCAGCATTACGTACTTGAAGTCGATTCTTCGGATTTTGCCATAGGGGCGGTTCTTTCCCAACAAAAGGCTTTAAATGAACCTCTCTATCCGATATCCTATTATTCCAAAGCAATGTCCTCAGCAGAACTAAACTATACGATTGGGGACAAAGAATTGCTAGCTATTCGTAGAGCACTTGAATTCTGGAGACACATCCTAGAGGGAGCCAAACATCCAGTTACCATTTTCACAGACCATAAAAACCTACAATTTCTACAAAATAATAAAACCCTGTCTGCAAGACAGGTTCGATGGTCCCTCTACTTTTCAAGATTCGATTTCCATATCGTTTATAGACCAGCTGTAAGGAATGGAAAGGCAGATGCGCTATCTAGATACATCAGGCCTTCTACAGAAAAGATTTCTCCACCTTCTGTAATTCCAGCTGAAAGGTTTATCCAAGAACCAGACAACATTAATGTCCTTTCAACACTGACAACTTCTCCATTAACTTCTAATAGGACTTACCTTCCTGAGAATCAAAGAGAAAAAATATTAGAACGGTACCATGATTCACCTATGGCCGGACATCCAGGAACTAAAAGAACTGTAGACCTGATAAAAAGGGAATACCATTGGCCCAATATGATATCAACTGTTAAATTATACATAAAAACCTGTGTTGTATGTCAAACCTCGAAGAATGAAAAAAAATCTCTTTATGGACTGCTAATGCCTTTACCCGTCCCAGACAGGCCTTGGCAACAACTGGGGATGGACTTCATAGTTGATTTACCCCCATCAAAAAACCAAACTACCATTTTCGTAGTCATTGATACTTTTACGAAAATGGCACATTTCATACCCTACCACAAGCTACCGTCTTCAAGTGAAACTGCTTCCTTATTCATAAATAATGTGGTTAAATATCACGGAGTACCATCAGTGGTCATTTCTGATCGTGGATCACAATTCACTTCTCACTTTTGGAAAAGCCTTAGTGAATCCCTGAAATTTGATCATCGTTTTAGCACAGCATTTCATCCACAGACCAACGGCCAGACGGAGAGAGTCAACCAGTGGATAGATGAATATTTAAGATGTTTCTGCTCTTTCCAACAGAACGATTGGCTCAATTATCTGCCATTAGCTGAGTTTGCCTATAACAACCTAACTAGTTCAACTACTAAAGTTTCACCTTTCTATGCTAATTATGGGTTTCACCCCAGATTTGACTCACAACCCTCAAAAGCTTCAAGTTCTCCTCTCGTAGATGAACTCAATAATTCAATGTTAGAAACATTTAAATTCTTAAAAGAAAACATCACAAAAGCTCAAGCCAACCAGAAAAGGTTTTTTGATTTGAGGAGAAGGAAACCACCTACGTACTCAGTTGGAGATAAGGTCTGGTTGTCGACTAGGAATTTAAAATTACATGTACCTAGCAAAAAGCTCTCACAACGCTTCATTGGTCCATTTCCTATTACTAAAATCATTAACGATAACGCAGTTACTCTTACTCTTCCCACAACCATGAAGATCCACCCTACATTTCATGTATCTCTTCTTAAACCATACATACCAACAAGATCGGACATTACTGTTTTACCACCTACAGTTACGGAGTTAGATCCGGGAGTTTATGAGGTACATTCAATACTGGACTCTAGATTTTGTAAAAAAAAAACTTCAATACCTAGTTCGTTGGAAGAACTTCTCTATTGAGGAGGATAGTTGGGAACCAGCCTCTAATCTCAGCGCTCCCAAACTCGTAGCTAGATTCCATCGACAGAATCCTGATCGTCCACGTCCTCAAGCTGAGGATCAGCTTGCTTGAGGGGGGGTCCTGTCAGGCTTTCACAATAATGGTGTCTGTTGCTTTAAGTGAATCACCAATCACTTACATACTCTGCCTTTAAATACTTCCCGCCTGCTAAACTCAGTGCTTAGTATTTTGTTTCCTGCCTTCAAGCAGCAAGCTTTTCCCTAAGCTCCACATCTTTCTGGGATCGTCACATTAACTTAAGGAATTCCTGTTTAAGTGAATGAACTTTGTATACCTATCTGGATTGTTACTTACGAATTAATCTCTTACTCTAATCTCATAGACTTTGTTTCAGCTTCAGCAACGCTCTAAGGAGAAAAGCATTTCAACCTTCACATTCACGGCTGTCTGCCGACTACTGCAACTTCTACCTCTGTGGCCACAAGTAAGGTACAACTATTGGATACTTTGTTGCATTATTTGACACTGCCATATAAACTTACTGTTTTTCTTAGACCGAAGACTGTTTGTTTTATGGAGATCCGCTACGTCAGAGTGGAACCTGTCAATCATCTGACGTCTACACGGACTCTCCGCCTAGCGTGACTCACACCTCCTTTCTCACTTGCCGTATGGGATCGGCATCGCTGCAAGCTCTTTCCTGATCCTGTATCTGAAATACTTACCTAAAAGACACGCTACTCTCCAATAAGACCAAGTAGGTTCCAGATAAGCTGTACGACTTCCAGAGGCTTACTACTCAAGTAAGGTATAATATATATGAACTGTTAGTTAAGGATTATCACATTCCGTCTATTCATATCATGTGATTGATCTTCAAAGGACTTTATATTGTTAATTATCACATGTACAGTTGATAATAATCTCTACAATTGCTTATACAGTTTATGCTATATTACAAACTGAAAATGCTATTTACCACCTTTGGGCATTTCTAAGCAACAATACAAAGTCTCTTTCAGACAGTTCGCCATTCATTTCAATTCTCATACAGATTTTCTTCCTCCTTCCACACCTGTTGGAGTGTAGAAAATTAAACTATATCAACTCCACACTTCCACCAATAATCAAATTCTCCTCTCATAGTATTTGATAGAGTGGAAGTGTAACATATAAATTATTTGAAGTGCAAATTACCAGTTGCGATCCACACCTTTATAACTAGGCTGTTTCACACTAGGAAACCATACATAGCCTGACACCTTTTTACTAATAAGTGTGTTTATTGTAAATCAACTGAAATATCTTCTTCAGCTCATTTATCTGCTTAGATTTGTTATCACATCTGGATCAATCTAATGTTTCTAATGTTTCTCAGGGTTGTAATGCACCTACTGTCTGTTCTTTACAGGGTGATGAAGATGGAATTCCTCCAGCTATGAAGAAGTTTATTTCTATGGCGATTTCACTGGCACTAGCTGCCTTGCCTCCTTCTAGCAAACGTAAAAGGTCAGTTTAAGTGTTCTTCTACTTGAAATGAGTGTCCTGATACGAGGGATACTGCTGTACCTTCTAATACTGAGATTTCCTCTGATGATGAGGATTCCTTACATGATATTGAGCCTAATAATACCACTTTTTTATTTAAAATTGAATATATTTGTTCTCTTTTAAAAGAGGTTTTGAATACCTTAGAGGTAGAAAACCCTTAACCTACTGATATTAAACCCTGTTATCATTTAAATTTAGTTTATAAATCTGTGTCTAATCTCCCTGTGATTTTTCCTGTTCCTGATGCTGTTTCTGATTTAATTTCTAATGAATAATCAAACCAGGTGTTTCTTTTATTCCTTCTGCAAGGTTTAACAAGTTATACCCTTTACCATCTGCTAAGATGTAGTTATGGGAAACTATGGGGCTATTTCTACCGTGGCTAAATGTACTATTCCTTTAGTAGAAACTACCTTTTTTAAAGGCCCTCTTGATAGAAAATTAGAATCTTTTCTAAGAAGGTCCTTTTTACATTCTGGTTATATTCTTAGACCTGAGATATCTATTGCTAATGTATCGGCAGCTGCTTCCTGTTGGTTATATAGCATTGCTCAGCAGTATTCTTCGGATAATCCTACCTCTAATTTATTGAAATTGTTTAAACATGCAAATTCTTTCATTGGTGATGCTATATTTGATATTATGAAAATCAATTTTAAAAGCATGTCTCTGTCTATTCTTTCCAGGAGGGCCCTGTGGCCTAAATCCTAGAATGCTGAAATGATTTCTAAACCTAGACAGTTGTCTTTCTTTTTAAGGAAATAATCTTTATGTGTCTGATTT
This sequence comes from Bombina bombina, assembly GCF_027579735.1. Classification (NCBI taxonomy): domain Eukaryota; kingdom Metazoa; phylum Chordata; class Amphibia; order Anura; family Bombinatoridae; genus Bombina; species Bombina bombina. The sequence continues at coordinate 193,853,730 of NC_069507.1, read as the reverse complement.
AGATTCCATTATTTCTACTGTTACTGGTGGTAAGGGTGCTTTTCAAAAGGAAAATTTGAGGCTCCCAGTCGTTTTTGTTCTTTTCGTCAGAACAAGGAACAGAAATCTGCCTACTCTCAAGAAAAAGGTAATACCAGTGCAGTCTGGATACCCACTATCAATTGAAATAAGTCTAAGCAGGGTAGAAATCTAACCCAGTTTCCAAGTCTGTGTGAAGGTGCAGCCCCCATTCCATATATTCTGGTAGGGAGCAGATTAAAGCTTTTCAAGTAGCTTGGTTTCATTCTGTCCCAGATCCCTGGGTTCAGAATATTGTTTCTCAGGGTTATCGTATAGGTTTCAGATCAAGGCTTACCAGAGAGAGGTTTTTATTTCTTTCCAATGTTCCAAAGAATCTTTTAAAAGATCAGGCTTTTCTTCAATCTGTCTCAGATCTGGAAAATATGGGACTGATTGTGCCAGTTCCTTTAATGGAACAGGGGATGGGGTTTTATTCAAAGCTCTTCATTGTTCCAAAGAAGGAATGTACTTTCCAACCAGTTTTATATCTAAAGACTCTAAACAAGTTTGTAAGTATTCCATCTTTCAAAATGGAAATTATCAGGACTATTCTATATTTTGTTCAGCAAGGTCAGTTTATGTCCACTATAGATTTAAAGGATGCTTACCTTCATGTTCCTATTCACCCAGAACATCAGTTTCTGAGGTTTGCTTTTCTGAAAAGACATTATCAGTTTGTTGCTCTTCCATTTGGTCTAGCTATAGCTCGAAGGATATTTACCAAGATTCTGGGTGCCCTTTTTTCTGTAATCAGAACTCAGGGTATTGCAGTATTTCATTACCTGGACGATATCTTGGTTCAAGCTCAGTCTTTTCCTTTAGCAGAATCTCATACCAAACAACTGTTGATATTTCTTAAAAATCATGGTTGGAAGTTTAATTTGCCAAAAAATTCCTTGTTTACTCAGACAAGGATTTCTTTCCTTGGTTTCCAGATAAATTCAGTGTACATGAGTCTTTCTCTGACAGATAAGAGAAGAGTAAAATTGGTGTCAGCTTGTCTGAACCTTCAGTCACTCTCTTTCCCTACAGTGGCTCAGTGTATGAAAGTTGTGGGTCTCAGGATTTCAGCCTCAGATGCAATCCCCTTTGCTAGGTTTTAGGTTTCACATGAGGCCTCTTCAGCTTTGTATTCTGCACCAATGGTGCAGGGATTATTCTCAAATATCTCAAAAGATATTTTAAGATTCCATTCAGTCTCTGGCTTGGTGGCTGAATCATTTGTTCATTATTCAGGGGCTTCTTTTTCTCATCCTACCTGGTCTGTGATCACCCCAGATGCAATTATTTTAGGTTGGAAAGCAGTTTGGGGGTCACTGACAGCACCAGGGGTTTGGAGTCCTCAGGAGGTGTGGCTTCCAATAAATATTTTAGAGCTCTGTGCTATTTTCAGGGCTCTTTAAGCATGGCCTCTGTCTAAAAGGGAGTCTTATCTCAGTTTCCAATTAGACAATGTTACAGCAGTAGCTTATGTCAATCATCAGGGGGGGAGCTCGCAGTTCCCTGGCTATGAAATAAGTGTCTCAAATTCTTTCCTGTGCAGAAACTCTTGTCCGATTTCTGTAGCTCATATTCTAGGAGTGATCAATTGGGAAGCAAAATTTCTCAGTCTCTTCATCCAGGGGAGTGGTCTCTTCTCAGAATTGCAGTCGTCAGTCTCTTCATCCAGGGGAGTGGTCTCTTCATCTGGAGGTTTTCAGTCTGATAGTGGACCTTTGGGGCCTACCAGAGATAGATCTGATGGTCTCTTATTTGAACAACAAACTTCCCAAGTACTTTGCAAGGTCCAGGGATCCACATGCAGTAGCAGTGGATGCTCTATTACTTTCCTGGTCATTCAAGCCTGCTTTTCTTTTTCCACCTCTGGTTCTTCTTCCCAGAGTAATTTTCAAGATAAAGCAGAATAAATATGTTGTAATCCTGATTGCCCCAGCGTGGTCACGCAAGGTTTGAAATTCAGATCTGGTACATATGTCCAGTTGTCCTCCTTGGCCTCTTCATCTTTGGCCAGACCTTCTGTCTCAATGTCCTTTCTTCCTCCCAGATCTAAAGTCTCTCCACTTGATGGCATGGAAATTGAACGCCTAGTTCTGAAACATAGAGCTTTTTCAGACTCTGTTATTGAGACTCTTATACAGGCTCATAAACCTGTGTTTAGGAAGATTTATCACAAGGTTTGGAAAACTTACATTTCCTGGTGCAAAAATAGTGTTTTTTCCTGGCATTCTTTTTGAATCGAGAAAATCCAAAATGTGGCAGCAAAACAAGAATTTTATTGTGAACACACAGGGGAACAGCAGAGCAACGTTTCGGGAGTTATCCCTTAGTCAAGCTGGTTTTACACTGTTCAAAGTATTAATTTATACACAATCTCCAATAGAGGGTGCTAAAGAGTAAATTAAAAATTAACTCTATCATATCCATAGTGAAATCATTACAAATTGCAACAAACAGTTTGATATACATATTTACATATTCTATATTAAAAAATGCTATATATATATATATATATATATATATATATATATATATATATATATATATATATATATATATATATATAAATATCTTAAACAGAGATAATATTTTTAAAAACACAGATAGATCCAGAATGCTTCACATTGTTTTAATAAAAATTCTCTATCGCCACCACGTTGTGGTTTTTGTACACATTCAATAATCTGAAACCTAAATTGGTTTATTGCATGACCCATTTTAAGAAAGTGGTAGGAAACTGGTGCAGTGACTTTTTTTGTACGTATATTGCTTTTATGTTCAATTATCCTATCACGGATGCTACGGGTAGTTTCATCAACGTAGCTCCGCCCACAGGGGCATTTGATTATATAAATTACAAAGGTAGAATGACATGTAAGGTATCCATTAATATTATATTTGTGGCCAGTTGTTGGATGGTAAAATATCGATCCCTTTATGAGGTTACCACAACAAGAGCAGCTTAAACAAGGAAAACAACCATTATTCCTCTTTGTAATATAACTTTGAGAATTTTCTAACTTCCTAGTACCAATATCAGCTCTAACTAAATATTGTTGCAGATTAGGGCCTCTTTTATAGGCAGGCAATGTTTCCTAATTATTCTTTGAATAATTTTACTTTGAGCATTATATTCTGAAACACAGACCATTCTTTCAATATTCTTTTTATCTTTAAATTTCCCTTTCAATTTCCCTTTATTGGGGCATAGCAAAGACTCTCTTGGAATAGATAAAGCAAATTGCTTTTCATTGTCAATAATGGACACAGGGTAACCCCGTTCTAGAAACCTATCACTCATTTCATTTAATCTACAATTAGAAACCACTTCATCAGAGACTATTTTTCGAACCCTAAGGAATTGACTACTACGAAGGGCTTTAAATAAAGAGGGAGGATGGGCACTGTCGTAACATAAAAGACTGTTACGATCAGTTTCTTTCCTATACAAGTCTACTTGTAAACCAGATTTAGATTTAATAATTCTTATATCCAGGAATGTTATACTTTCTTCACTCCATGACAACTTAAATCTGAAAAGATAATAGGATAATTGAACATAAAAGTAATATACGTACAAAAAAAGTCACTGCACCAGTTTCCTACCACTTTCTTAAAATGGGTCATGCAATAAACCAATTTAGGTTTCAGATTATTGAATGTGTACAAAAACCACGACGTGGTGGCGATAGAGAATGTTTATTAAAACTTGAAGCATTCTGGATTTATAAACTTGGCACATTAGAACCCTCTGGGTTAAATAGGGAGTTAGATCTATCTGTGTTTTTATAAACATTATCTCTGTTTAAGATATTTTTGATGTAACTGTAATTAATTAATTTATCCTATGATAAATTGTTTCTGAGATTAGTTATATAGGTGTATAAACATATATGAATTCTTATCTGCTTTCTGATGTGTAGGAAATGTATTGTCAGGGTATACGAATATCATCAAATAATATACACATGTATACTTATAAATAATAATATGTCTGTGTACACCAAATAATTAATTTTGTTTATGGGACCCAAAAGGGACACTGTATGTAAACCAGCCCCCTCTCTCACTCATCAAATAAATTACTTGCATTACTTCAGGGAGAACAAATAAATTGTCTTCAAAGTAATCTTAGACGAGTCACTTCAAAAGACCATATGGTCACTACCTGGAAATGTGTGATAAAATGTCCTACTCCTTACAAAGTAGCCTAGTAGTCTGGCATAGGTGACATATTTTGTTGGAAAGCAACCATTCACATGTCGATGCAAATTAGTGCCTGCTGTGTCAAATATACAAATACTGACCCATTGACTTAAAGATAAACACATTTTTTTATTCTCTCTGTTTTCCAGAAATCTAATGAAAATTATAGGAACAACTGATGTAATGGGATATCTGGATGAATATCTGTATAATGAATGTATAAATGCTGGGTTTCATATGAATATGGATATTTGTGGACCTAAAAAGCAATGATTAATAGTAACATTTTAGATAAATGCTGCACATAGATTTATACATATTTGACAATTTTTCCCTTTGCGTTACAGGAAAACAAGAGGTCCTTAATCATAAAAACAGACGTGGATATTTTCTATTTTAACATAACAATTAATAACACTATTATTTTATTTCAAATCTGCATAGACAAGATTCATGCATTCAGGAATTATTAGAAATATGAAATATATTATAGTCATGTTGGGATGCAGTGCAGTACTGAATATGAAATATTCTGTGGTTTTTATATGAATGAAAGGAAGAAATAACCAAATGCTATTTTTAAATGGATTTAAGCTAATCAGTTAGCAGTATAAATTACTTTGATATAATATAATGTTAAAAACATACAGTGTTTGGTATTGGGGTAATCAGAAAATTGACATGATGCTATCCTGTCTGGAATTCAGGTTGTAAGTGATTGATGCAAAAAGTTATGGTATGATAAATAATCACTTTATAAGAATGTATTAAATTGTTGAAAATTTTGGATGGTGAGATTTATTTGTTGGTTGTCTGCTACCCCCTAGGGGATTGGAATGGTATGACAGCCAAATACATTTTCTATTAGGACACACATACAGAGCCAATGAGGGAGCGTTCCCCAAACTATTCCAATGAGAAGGGACAAGCACCATTAGCGTGAACGAAAAAGATCATCAATGATAATATAAGGAATAGCTAAATGCAAGACAAGGGAGTTTTTTTGGTGATCTGCTTGTCACTAGTGATTGATAACTGGCAGCCATTCTCTTGGGGACACAATAATTTTTTAAGCAAGGAACTGAAAACTCACCTTGATCTATGCGATAACTTTCCTTCAAATGAGATGATCTAAAGATATTTGGAAAAGACAACTACAAATTGGCTCAAATTGGTGATGTATGATTGTTCTAATTTCTAATATTTTAAACAAAGATAATTGGTAAGACCATAGCCAAATTGTAGTTAATATATTTAAAGGGGCACTCAGTATTTTAAACTGTGTTCATAGTCCTGTATAGTGTTAAGTTTGTCTTTTGTATGCTAAGTAATTTATCTTTGCAATATATATATATATATATATATATATATATATATATATCTTAGAATTGGTTTTAATTGTAGATAATTAAGAATTTATTTCAGCTTAGACATAGGATTGGTTGTTTGCACAAATAATATATATAATTTCTGATGTTTTAATAAGAGTGTATATTGTCCTATTGTTTAACTAAGCACTGTTGAAATTGTACCAGTCTGAATGTTAGTGGCTAATATCTTGGAATCTCATTGTGTTAATTGAATGAAATTCAATTGTGAATAAGGTTAGTTATAAGTTACAATTTGGTTTGCTTTGTAAAGATTATAGCATATTTTAATAGTTTTAAACGTGTATAGTATTGATTCATATTCTTGTTCCTACAAATATATTTCAATGTGTTTATAGATATTAACTAATAAAAAGAATTCAGGAATTTATATTAATTTTATGGTTTTTAGTATATGCATATTTTATTGGAGTTTAGTTTAAAAGATAATTATTAAATATATTGTGTTATAACCCGGCCATATACTGACATATTATTTGGAGGCACTTTGCTTTAGATATTATTAATATTTATCACACTTGACTCTGATCTTTCCTTCACTCCTCACATCCAGTCCTTGGCTAATGCCTGCCGCTTCCACCTTAAAAACATCGCTAAAATTAGACATTTCCTTACACAAGATACAACCAAGATTTTAATCCACTCTCTCATCCTTTCCCGCCTCGACTACTGCAACTCCGTCCTCTCTGGTCTACCTAGCTGCCACATAGCTCCTTTACAATCCATTATGAATGCCTCTGCCAGGCTCATCTTCCTTATTCGTCGCTCTTCATCTGCTGCACCTCTCTGCCAATCCCTTCACTGGCTTCCTCTTGCCTCTAGAATTAAACAAAAAATTCTCACTCTGACATATAAAGCTCTCAACTGCACTGCTCCCCCTACATCTCAGAATTTGTCTCTAGATACCCTCCTCCCGTCCCCTTCGATCAGCTCAGGATCTCCTCCTCTCCTCCTCTCTTGTTACTTCCTCACATTCCCATTTACAGGACTTCTCCAGACTGGCCCCATCTTGTGGAATTCCCTGCCTTGCTCCATAAGACTCTCCCCTAGTTTTAACAGCTTCAAGCACTCCCTAAAAACTCTACTATTCAGGGATGCATACAACCAACACTAACCTTTCCTAACTCCATTGCTTTCCCCTTGAACCCCTTAGAATGTAAGCCTATGGGCCCAGCTGTTTACAGATCGCTTCATAAGAGCCGACTACAACAGTGAAACTCTCGGCAGGGCCCTCTACTCACTTGACCCCTACAAAAGCTATCATGTACACCGACTATGTTTACAGCACTGCAGAATCTGTTGGCGCTCTACAAATACCTGATAATAATAATCATATTGATATGATATATTTGTAGTAAATAGAAATTATTATAAAAAAAATCATATTAATATTAATATTTTGAAAATATAGTTTTTTTTAAAAAAAAATTGAAATATTGATTTTCATATTTCAAGATTAATATTAATATCTTGAAATATTATGAAAAATTAATTTTTGAAAAATTAATAAAAATATTTTTTTTTCATATTTCAAAATTAATACAAATATTAATTTTTCATATTTCAAAATTAATATTAATATTTGGAAAATATATATATTTTTTTCTCTCTCTTATTGGTAAAAATTGTATTAGTGTTTTAATTTAACTAAATACTAAGCCAATATAATAATGTCTGTAACCAGAAGTGAGTCTGTACATATTGTTGAAAATTGTTCCCTGACAATACCCCTTACTCGAGGTGAGGTCCTTAAGATGGACATTATAGGCCACATTAAAGAGAGGTTTAATATTGCGGGTGAATTAAATGATTACATGAATATGCTTGAAATTAAGGCTAAAAATATTGCCATTGATGATGAAAGGTGGAATGAAAAAAGTGAATTATTCCAAGAATTATTCATAATTAATCAATGCAAGATTCTCAAAAAGCGAGACAAACTAATACTAAAATCTTGGCCCCTTATGATATGCATTATTGACGAAATGTCGCTATATCTCATAGAGAAAGAATTGCAAATACAGAGGCTGGAAAATAGTATTCGCTCCTCATGCAGATGCGAAGAGAATTTAAAAATAGCCGAAAATAAAATTGATGAGTTTGCCCAAGACATAGTCACATTAGATAAGCATAATTTAGATTTACTAGCAAAGATACAAGAGTTAAATTAACAGCTCACGCAAAGCCAGAGAGAATTAAGTGATTTAAAAAGGTCATATCGCCATAATGAAAACCCCTCTATTAACAGTGAGAATAATGCAGATAATGTGTAGACAAATAACCCCTGTTGGGTCAGAAATAGATTTCCCAAATAGACAGTCACCTCATGAAGTAAATTTAGGGAGCTGCTGTAACTCAGCTGATGAGGGGGAGGGAAACTCTAATAGAGAGTCAGAGGGCAGAGCTAACTACCTAAATAGCCCACGTAGTACTAATATACATAGGGGGTATCCCCATAATAAAAGGGAAAATAGGGAACACTCCAACCCCGAAAATAAGGCTCCTTGGATATGATAGAGTTAATTTTTCATTTACTCTTTAGCGCCCTCTATTGGGGATTGTGTATAAATTAATACTTTGAACAGTGTAAAACCAGCTTGCCAAAGGGATAACTCCCAAAACGTTGCTCTGCTGTTCCCCTGTGTGTTCACAATAAAATTCTTGTTTTGCTGCCACATTTTGGATTTTCTATATACTTATAGGAGTTTTGTGGTACTCCTTTGGCGTGCATGCAGTACCCTCTGTGCTGGACATTCTTTGATTATTGGATTCTTTTTGAATCCCTAGGATTCTTCAGTTTTTGCAGAATGGTTTTGATAAGGGATTATTTGCCAGTTCTTTGAAGTGACAGATATCTGCCCTTTCTACATTGTTTCACAGAAAGATTGCTAATCTTCCAGATGTTCATTGTTTTGTTCAGGCTCTGGCTCGTATTAAACCTGTTATTAAGCCTATTTCTCATCCTTGGAATCTTAACCTGGTGTAAAGGGTTTTGCAAGCTCCTCCTATTGAGCATATGCATAAGTTGGGCATTAAATACTTTCTTGGAAAGTGTTGTTTCTTTTGGCTATTTCTTCTGCAAGAAGAGTTTCTGAATTGTGTGCTCTTTCTTGTGAATCTCCTTATCTGATTTTTCATCAGGATAAGACAGTTTTAAGGAGAGCTTTTAATTTTTTGCCTAAGGTTGTTTCTTCTAATAACTTAGATAGATTATTGTTCTTTCTTTATGTCCCAATACTAAGAATACTTTGGAAAGATCCTTGCATTATTTGGATGTTGTTAGGGCATTGAAATATTATGTTGATGCCACTAAGGATTTCAGGAAGACTTCTAGTTTTTTTTCTGGTTCTCAGAAAGACCAGAAAGCCTTTGCTGTTGCTTTAGCCTTTTGGTTGAAGTTTCTGATTCACAAGGCTTACTTGGAGGCAGGCCAGTCTTCTCCCCAGCAGATTACAGCTCATTTTACTAGGTCAGTTGCCACTTCTTAGGCTTTCAAAAATGAAGCGCCAGTTGATCAGCAACTGCTTGGTCTTCTTTGGAAACTTTCACTACATTTTACCATTTTGATCTTTTTGCTTCATCTGAAGCAGCCTTTGGTACAAAGGTCCTGCATGCAGCTGTCTCTATTTAAAACTTGAATCTGTTGTTTAAGGGCATTGTAAAAAACACAACAACTTTTTTGGGGATGAGGATTTATTTTCTCAGTGGTGAAAAAGATGTTTTTGAAATCCCTCTCTTTCTGTTAACACTCATGAAATTTAACAGCTTGTGTATTCGTTCCCATACGTAAGGGATTGTGGACTCTCACCACCTGATAATTTCCTTTTCTGTCATGGTGGTGAGAGTCCATGAGCCCCCACACTTTTCTTAGGGGTGATTTGTTTGTTTTTTAACAAATCTTTTTTCCTGCTCCATTTATAGCTCTTAATCCTTTTTTACCTCACTTACTTGGCTATTCATTAGACTAAGGTATGTGTGAGGTGGGAGTATTTATATAGAGTTTTTGGGGGTTTGGGAATCTTTGCCTCCTCCTAGCGGTAGAGAAGTAATTCCCATGTGTAAGGGTTTGTGGACTCTCACCACCATGAAAGAAAGGAATTTATCGGGTATAAATTATGTTTTTAGTAAAAATCCTACAAAGGCTGTATTCAGAGTTGTTTTAAGGGGCAGTAGACCCTAAAAATATGCTACAAATGAACATAATATCAATTTGTATATATATATATATATATATATATATATATATATATATGCTGTTCTCCTGCCCTAAAATTATTCCGTATAGGAAATAACATGTGAAAGGATCTTCATAAACAAATTTTAGGTAGCCCCATGAGTTAATTTCAGATTAAATGAATATATATATATATTTTGTGATGAATGATTTGTCCAAAACAAATTTTTCCCCATGCATATGCCTAGTATGTGTGCACTCATGAGGGAAATCTTGCTGTATATCGTCAAGTTGGCTCACATTTTTATCTTTTATAAAAGTTCTCAAGCATGTAATTGTACCTGGAATTGCATGCATTTGCTGTCAAGGGAAATATATATAAATATATATTATGTTGTAGTATGGATTATAATGTGAATTAATATAATAGCAATAAATTTCAATACATAAAAAAGATAATTAGGGCATTCATGGTCCTGATAAGAGGTAATGTACATACAGGTCAACAGTTCCAACTTAAGTCATAATTGCCTCTGTTGGAAGTCTATTACCAAATCTATTATTCATGGTTATTCATGGAAACAGCACAATTCCCAGGATGTCCAAACTCCTATGGTAATATAAAATAATGCAAACTATTCATGATAATGTAAATAACATTAGAATTTATGTCAGGAGCTTTTACTCTTGACTAATCTTTTTTAAAAGCAATCTCCCAAGAGACTAGAGGTTATTATCTTGCAATGTATTTATTTATTTTTTGCTTTTTTTCTTTACCCTACATATTTTGTATGCTCTGTCAGTTCAACATAATTGTATAAAACTAATGAAAACAGCAAAAAGATTAGTGGGTACTTTTTTTGATGGAATAATGTTGGTATAAAAAGCTGGTGGGGAATTGAGAAAATCAAACAGGTAATAGAAATGTAATCACTTTGAATTCAGTTACATTTTCATCAGTGTTATTTGAAATGTGCTTAGACATATATTACTATATTTTTTGTTTTCTATCTATAATATTTAAAGCTGCTGTCACAGCAACTCAAGATGTTGGCATATAATGTTTTAGGTCAATCCTTCTTTAATTCCTTATGTGATTTTAGAATAATTTGTGAGTGACATTTGAAGCAAATATTAATATAACAGAATGCCAAACAAAACCCCCATAGGTGCATTAATATCAATATTTAGCTGATAAGCCCCAAGTGTGAGTCTCTAATTTTTTGACTGCGCATATGTTTAATGAAAAGCTAATCTCTCCAATCTCCTTTAAGGCAACTTTAGAGTGCTGCTTATTGTCATTGTATATTTCTGATTTTCTGTCACTTCTCTGCAGGAGCAAAATTTACATTTCCAAAGAGCTGAGGTCTCCTAAATACAAAGATTACAAGATGGATTTTAGTTCTAAAATGTTAAAAAGAGAAAGCAATGGGGTGTTTTAGTAAATATTATAATTTTAGTGTGACTGTTTATGATTTGATGCTTAGTATTTGAACAAAAAGCTGAAAAAGGAACAGACATGTTTATTAATCCCTTAGTTGCTGAAAAGAGTTACAAAATATTATATCTCTCTTTCTCACTAGCAGACATTTGCAATTCCTCACATAAATTTGTACTGATTACACCTATAAGCTCAACCCATTTTATTAGGTTGTGGCTTCAAAACACAAAATCAACTAATTCATATACTCAAAATAAGCATTAAAAAAGCAAATCTCATACATTTTATACTCTGCAGCTGGTAAAAAAATTAATTGGAAACACATTAAGGGAATACAATTTTATAGTATACTGTCCCTTTAATTGCTAGATTATTTTGTCAGTGTGTGTATCACACATTTTCTAAGTTTGCATATCTACGGTTAATAATAAATTCTAATTAAAGGGACAGTCTACACCTTAGTCATCTTAAAGTCTCACCTTAGATTAAGCTGCAAATAGCTTCCTGCACCCCTTTCTATATCATGCAGCAGGAATGGTAAAAAAAGTTATTTTAAAATTAATATTGTTTCTGGCCACTTTGAAATGGCTGCCAAGCTCTGCCAACTGATGACATCATGATCTGGGGTGCATCTAGTCACTTTGCTGAATAGCATCGACAGCCTGTCACTTTCATCTAGTGAGCCTTTTGTGATTGGACACCACATTCCCATGTTCTTCAGATAGGGCTAATGTTCTAAGTAATTTTAAATATAAATTCATATATATATATATATATATATATATATATATATATATATATATATATATATAGAGTTGAGTTTCAGAGTTCAGCGCACATAGAATGGAGAAAAACAAAAACAAAACCAAATTATGGTGCAGTATGTCAGTACTAGGCAATCAAAAGCTAAAAGTTTCTGCATACCAGCTGGAAACATCTTTACCACAGATAGGGATTACATCCCCTCCATGCTTCCAACATACCTCACATGTTTGAGGTTAAACAAGGTGAGCACATTTAAATCTCACGTTTAGTTTTTGATTGCCTAGTACTGACATACTGCACCATAATTTGGTTTTGTTTTTGTTTTTCTCCATTCTATGTGCGCTGAACTCTGAAACTCAACTCCATACCTTTTTCCTTCACATTCCATTTGATGATAGTGGAATATTCAGAAACTAGCTGCCATTGAAATATATCAGGAGGAACTAATTAGGGCAAAATAACCATTTGCAACATACACAGCACAGATCAAGAAACACCCAAGCAACACTTTATATATATATATATATATGCATATATATATATATATCCTTATATATATTCATATAGATGTACATAAAAATAGATATTTAATAATAAAAAGTGCATTTTCTTCTATGGGAATAGCATTGGAATGTAAAATATGCATAACTACCTTCGGCTTTTTTGTGCTTGGTTAAACGTGGTTTATAAGTGTTTGTTTTTTTCCTTCAGCATGCTCTATTGAAGTCTATAAGGGAGAAGATAAAGTGGTCACGTATCAGAAATCCTGAAGTTTGCACGCATCGAGTTTTGCTTGCACACAAAAAAATTTACTTTCAACTTGTACTTTGCTCTGGTAGTTTACCTTCAGTGGAGATTAGTGCTCGAGCAGGAGCGCTAAATACCGCTCCACTTGTAATCTAACCCTGTATCTGAGGCACCATCAACAATGAGGTACCATAAAAGAGATAAAAATGAACAATACAGTATAATGGCAAATTGCTACAATTTCTTCTAATACTATCAAATTGCAGTTTTGTGAATCTTAGCTAGGAATTTAAGTGAGATGGGGTTATTATGAATATATATATATATATAAACCCTCCAAAGTATCTATGAAACCTTTGCAGGTCTACACACTATGAGCATGATTTATCAATCCTTGGCAGAGAGGGACGTACATATTCGCCCCAGTCAGTCCGAGCTCTCCTCTGGTGGGCATCAATCCGCTGCCGGAGTTTAACATTGCACGCAAGCACTCCTTTGCACTAGCCTACAACCCTACCCCTGCCTGCGCACAGTCAATCACGCAAGGGCAGGAGCTGTCAATATCCCCAGTTGAACAAGAACGGGGAGATTAAAATTTTCCACCTAATAGGTGGAGTACAGGGTGACTTCTGCTTAATAAATCCTGACTGCAGGTTCTCTTGAGCGAAACTGCAGTCAATGGAGGAGAAGGGCTAGATAAATTGCGCCCTATGCATCAGTCAAGGTGACCAGGTCTTCACCTAATTGAGTATTCTGACAGATATCATGACTTTCTTAACAGTCCATATATATGATGTTGCAACTCGGAGCAACCCTGATACCTATAGCTGGAGAACAATTTTTAAATAATTGGTTGTCAAATTGGAACTAAAATGACTGAAGATAAAACCTATAGATTAAATGAGAACATCCATAGATTTTGGTTTCAAGGAAGAGTTTCTGCACTACAGCAATTTTTATTTCTCATTTATAATAACATTATATAATGCAGTGATGGTTAAGGGTACACTAAAGTCAAAATTAAACTTTCATGATTCAGAAAGAGCATTCTATTTTATGAAACTCCAATTTGCCCGTTTGCAGCCATGCAATAAATTTGCACTCCACTTGTAATCTAGCCCTATATATTTTAACCTTGGATGATAAATAGAATAGTTTGGTCTTCTATACAGTATGTTGATTTAGGCAGTATTTTCTTACAGATAGAACTGTTCTCGGGGTAGCTATGAAATGCTGCATTTCCACACAAAAAAAAAACTCAATAACAGTCAATAACAGCTGGCAACGAAAGCAAACCACAATGCATATGAATAAAAATAATTTTGTTTCAGCCCAACATAAATAGATAAGCTATATTCTTTCTATGCACCTTGGTAAAATAGAAACAGATTGCTTGGCAAAGCATTTGAATACAGGAATAGCTGTTAATGGTTAAAAAAAGAATTCTCATCAACATATAAATATGTTTATTTTAATCTAATTTGTGTTTTCCAACAGTGCTCTGTATTTCAGTAAAAAAAATGGCTTCTATCTGCTACGTCTCTCAGCATCTCCAGTTTTGATAACATTGCAGTATATCAGCAAATGTCACCAGAAACTTAATGAACTTGGCTTTATTTGCTGGTATTTGACAGAAAAAAAAACAAGTTCATTATACATTTTCTGAACAATCTTCTTCTGCAATTTTTTTTTCTTTAAAAAGCATCTGATTTTGTTGCATTAAGTCAGGAAGTTGATGCATTCCAAAATAAAAAAAGGAAACCAGTCTAATCTCTGCTTTGCAGTTATAGAGAAATATTGTTCTGTAATCGTCTTTTGCTTTTAAGAATCTTTCTACACAATCTGAAGGTTTTTCCTCACTACTGAGCCACTATTTTGTTCACAAAGTTTAATTATCGTTATTATTTCAAATTATGGCAAATTTGCTTCCTTGATAAAAAGGTAAAAAAAAAAAAAAAAAAAAGATTGGCTTTAAATTTGCATTTGAGCTGGCCAGCCATATATATTAAAGTAGCATGACTTGCCAAACAGTTACTCACGCTTACTGCTATGTACCATTAGCATTGAGCAAATGTACTTTTAAAGACAATAATTTGTGCTTGCAGCTGCATCAAATGTCAGGCTCTTAGGAGTCAGGTTTCCTTGAATTGGTAACTTTTGATCCTCTGTTGCTAATTTTGTATAAGAAGAGAATTGCTAAAAATGCACTAGTCAATATATATTTTTTGTATATAAAATGCATATGGAACTTTTATACAGTTTACAGATTATCAGATAGGGCTACATGAAAATATTTTAAACAAATCCTAACAGTTATTGCTCACTAGCTAAACCAACACAGTGTTAGACTTAAACCAATTTAAAGTGTCATGAAACCTTAAATTTTTCTTTCATGATTCAGATAGATCATACAATTATAACCAACTTTCTAATTTACTTCTGTTATCTAATTTGCTTTATTCTCTTGGTAACATTGGTTGAAGAAACAGTAAATCACTATTAGGAGCTAGCTGAAAGGCAATGAGAGTGAGAGAGAGAGCGAGAGAGAGAGAGGGATTGTATATACAGATATATATTAAAAGGTGATTTTTTTCTATGTAAAGATTATAGGAATTTCAAGTATTTCTATTAAAAACACATTAAAAGGGAATAAAAAGTATATTGCATGTTTCAAGGTATTTGATTGGAAAGGGCTCAGAAGTGTATATATGCATATATATGTCAGTTCAACTTAGAAGTAATGCAATTACTGTAAGGTGATGCAATTTTAAATAGTTTGACATTTATATACAGTATGTGTTTATAAGTGAATATATGTATGTATGTACTGTATGTATATATATATATATATATATATATATATATATATATATATATATATATATATATATATATTATGGATAAGCACACAATTAAATATAGATGTTAATAGAAAAATATAATGTATGATATAGAGATAATAATGCCCGGGACTAAGATGTACTCCAGAATAGACACCTCAAAATAATAATAAAAATAAATATTAATGTCCCTGCACTAACGTAGAACAAGTATGCAAATATAATGTCCAGTCATATGTATGCTAAAGTGAAAACGACTTATTTAATATACAATGGTGAAAATACATGTATTATGCACAATTCTGCAAGGAATGCAAAAAATATAGTTAAAACAGAATCACTGGGCGTCCCCAGTCATATAAAACACTAACAGATGTCAGTCCATGATATAGAATAAGTCTTTCCCTTATCAAAAGTGTCCAGTGTTAGACAACATGTGCCCCTGAAGCATAGATAGGCTGTAAACTTGAATACAGATGCAGCAGGGGTATATATATTAAGAGAGCTCAAGAGATAACATTATCTCAAGAACCTTTTTTAAGTCCGTGGTTGCCAACAACTACATCCACTCAACAAGCTGTCACCAATTATCGAAACAGAACATCCCGAAAGGTACATTTTTAAGAGTAAGAAGACATTGCAAAAATATTGAAGGCTATACCCAACAATCATTAGTGTTGAAGTCAAAATTCACAGAAAGAGGGTATGAAGAAAGTAGGATAGAACAAGTGAGAGAAGAAATTAAAAATACAGATAGAACAACATTGCTAGGATACAAAGAAAAAAGAACACACGAGAATGAAAGAGAGAACAAACTGAAGATATTATTCATCACTCAATATAGTGAGAACAAAACAATAATTGAGAGAATAGTTGGAAAGCACTGGGATGTTCTAAAAGCGGATAACATACTAGGGCCACACCTTACTGAAAAACCACACTTTATATACAGAAGAGCTAATAACCTTAAAAATATTCAAGCCCTGACCTTACAAAAAGACCCCAAAAAAGCACAGAAAGATGTCTTTGGGACAGAACTCAAAGGTTTCTTTACATGCATAGCGTGTAAATCGTGCAGGTATGCTGATAAAACAACCATATTCAAGTCAAATCACAGCGACAAAGAACACAAAATCACAAATCTAATTAGATGTAGGGATAAAAACATTATGGGATTGATTTATCACAGTGGGAGCGGACATGATACAATGTAGCGTATCATGTCCGCTGCACATTTATCATTGCACCAGCAGTTCTTGTGAACTGCTGGTGCAATGCAGCCCCCTGCAGATTTGCGGCCGCTAGCAGAGGGTGTCAATCAACCCGATCGTATTCATAATGTATTCATAACTTGTTCATAACTTCTGTTTGCGGCGAGCCTGAAGATTCGTGAGGAAACAGGGGCATCAAGCTCTATATGGAGCTTGATAATTCGGCCCCTATATATTTAATCTCTTGCAAAAAATGTGGGATACAATATGTTGGGGAATCTAAAAGAACAGTTAGGGAACAACTCAGAGAGCATATCTCTTCCATTGAAAATTTACTAGAGAAGAGGAACTTAGACCTCCCTGTAGCTAAACATTTTAGATTATGCTGTTATAGTAACCTCAAGTATTTTAAGTTCACAGTAATAGATGAGATAAGAAAAATAAAAGAGGCAGTTATTCCAGTAGCCAACTTTTACAGAGAGAAGGTGGATTTTTACCCTTCAGACACTTAAACCAAAAAGGGCTTTAATTGAAAATATTACAAATACCAATACAAATCAATATAACACTTGAGCTAACTAGCCCATTCACTGGTCTATTTGTCTTTCAAAGTACATAATGTATCATCAAAATATTACATCCTTTAAAAAAAAAAAAAAAAAAAATCTTATCCCAACTCTATTTTGCATATATACATATATCCTGTCCACTATGTATCCTTTCCAGAACATATCTCTTTTTGTAATGAATCTGTATCAAATATGTATCACTAAACTAATCCTTATAGCACTTGAGACCTGTTCTTAAGAAACATTTTTTGACTCAATGAAATTCACCTATTTAACTTGTTTTATTAGATGTTTTATTTATTTACAAGCTAATTGATCATGATGTATATGCTACCCAGTAAATATGAAGTAATATAACTGTAATGTAATTTATTAAATGAGGCATAGCCTGAATTCACAACGGAAAGTTCATTTGGAAAAAAGTCACAAAGAAATGTCTATCAGAATCTTTTATCACATGGTTAGATCACCAAAATAAAGCAACTTCATGAAGAAAATCCAATTATGGAACCCAGTTAGGGATTAACCAATCGAAGCACAGCATAATTAAATAACTGGCTTTAAAAATGATGCCCCCCCAGAGACCTAAAAATGCGCATTGCATTCTGGGACGCATTACGCCCATACACAGCTAAATCCACATTTACAAACAGGAGTTTGTTGGGCCCACTCACTAAGGAAAGAGGAATCAAAACCATTACCCAGTAAACAAGATCATCCAAGGTATTCTGATCCACCTTCATAGACACCAGAATCTTCACATGGTCTGATCGCTTACCCATAAAACGTAAGTGAGGTTTGCTGATAACTGCTGTAACCCCTGGAAAAACACTGCTAAGAAAGATCCCATCACGGACCTCATCCAGCGCATACTATCCGGTCACACAGAGGATCTACACCACTTAGCATACTTTTGAATTTGCACAATCGGCAAATTAATTTCAACCAGGCAGGGTGATACCATCAAGAAGGCTACAAGATAATATCAGTGAGGCGGTAAAAGTGAGTAAATTCCAAGGATTATACTCTGAAGAACCCCCTGATAGAAGAAATTTTAAATCACTACTGTACTTATTTACATAGACTATACGCCCAATTGATAACGAATCACACAATATGTACTCTGTATTAATTATAGAAGATGTACCTGGCATTAATTATTAATTGTTCTTAATTATGTACTGATGTCTTATCATGTGTGTCTTAATGATTGAGTACTAACTATTGAAAACTGGTAACATCTAGGATTGGCCATATCCAACACCATTTCTGTACTTTTATCTATGTTTTTACCAATGTTTTTATCTATGTGTTTATAAATGAGCAGATAATATTTATAAATAAATATATATATTTGTTAAATAGCTAAATTTCATTCATTTTATATGCCTTCATGATACACAAAGAGTTTGTATATTTAGAAGAATAGTTAATAAAATTAACCTAAATACCAATAACACAGTGGTTCAGGAATAGCTGATTCAGCGCTCCCATTTCCTCCAATTTTTGTATCCTTGTCTTCTTTGTATATGTAGAGGGTCATAGACTTTAAAATGGTAGCTTTTCCTTTTTTGGCGCAGTTCTTATATAGTCTCACCCAAACTTAAGCGGTTAAAGATGCAAAGCTTTAGGCAGGTTAATTATGCAGTTCATGCAGGGAGATTGTCATATTAGAAGCATAGGGTTAATGCAGACTCCGATGTCCTCAGTATAACTTTAACATACAGGGTGTAAGGAGTAATACCGGCACTTAAGGACAACAGTCAGCCACTAAATGTAAGGCAACAGTCAGAAAGAAACGAAATCCGCTCTGTGAGTGGTCTCACCCAATACTTCAGGGGTTTTGCTGTAGTTGAACAAATGATCCTCCTCACCAGTACGATATGCCATCCAGACTGCAAGTAATACCCTTCTGGTGTAAGAGATCCTCATCCTGCTTCACATTAAAGGAATCATAGAAGTTTCAAAGCTGCCGCTGCATCGGCTTAGTCTGGCATCTGACGTCACACACACAGGCAACATGCTTTTTTCTGGCTACAACCTTCTACTTGGCCTGTTGATACAGATAGCCACTTGTCTATTTAAAGCAAATCTCAAGAGACGAAGTATGCCATCTAGTGGCTGTCACTCATATTATGATTGAAAAGGGTTGCTCATTTATTTAACCAGAATGATCCACAGAATATCATATGTTAATTTTGCCAAAGGCAGTTATTGAGCAAACACCTTAATATTTAAAGAGCTTAAATGGATACAATACATCATATTTTAAAAGAACAAAAAATCAACATATGTACAAATAATAAATGATAAAAGAACAATAAAGACTTAACTGAAAAAATAAAGAAAAAATGTGAATAATAAAAGTGAAGAAGAGTACTTGTGCTAGATACCTCCATTCAGTTATAATCCATTGTGTAATACTAATATAAAATCCTATTTCCTAGGATTTATATTATAAAGGAATGAAGGATTATACATTCAATGTATTACTCCTATCTACCGTATAAACTCCAATCAATCTCATATGAGATAGCAAACTCCTAAACTGATAACAAGAAAATGAATCACTCCTCCTGAATTTTTAGATGAACCACAGTCCCTACAAAAAATTACCCCATGTAATCTTCCTTTTTAAACCATAGGGAATCAGAGTCCAATTTTTGGATCCATAATGCTTCTTTTTCAATTAATAGTTTTTGCCTATTACCTCCCCTTCTAAGGGGACCCACACCATCCACTACCTAAAATTTTAATTAGATTTTATTGTGTCCATACAGAGTGAAATGATGGGCTACTGGGGCAGATAGGTCTAATTTCTCTATCGCTGTTTTGTGTTGCCTTATCCTATCTTTTATGCATTTTGTTGTTTCACCCATATAGGCCAGGCCACATGGGCATTTGATTACGTAAACAACGAATTGTGACTCACAAGTATAGTGACCTCTAATAGGCAAATGCTTCCCAGATCTAGGATGTGTTACAGTGTTGCCAGTTTAGATCGAATTGCACGGTACACAATTGTTACAAGGAAACGTTCCATTTGATATAGCTTAGCTATCCTGAGTAATTTCATCTCTACTTGAACCCATATTGGCCATAACCAAATTATCTCTCAGATTACAATTTATTTTGTTAGAAAATAAGGGAAAATCTGCTAGTATCCTATCCTCTGATAGCAGTGTCCAGTGTCTCTTAAAGGTCTTTTTTAATAGTTTTATGTGATAGCCATATGGTACAACAAAAGGAATTCTACCCCCCCAATTTTGTCTCTTTTTTTTTTGTATGAATTAGTTGCATCTAGAGGGATCTGATTCACTCTTTTTTTATGAGTTTCTAATAAGGCAGTTGGATATCCTCTACTCTCAAACCTTTTGAAAAAGTAATTGAATTGTTAAAAGTTGACTGAAAGGAAGGCTCTTGAGAGACTGTGGAGGATGAAAACTTGTGAACGCTAGAAGGTTATTTCTGTCTGTCTGTTTTCTATAAACATCTGTTGACAATGAATCATCCCCTCTTATTACTGTTGTGTCTAAGAAAATTTGGGAATTATAGTCATATTCCATTGTAAATTGTAAATTTTCATCAAATTTATTGAGTTCCTCAAAGAACTCTAATAAGGAATTGCGATCACCTGTCCAGATCATAAAGACATCATTGATGCAAGCACAGCCATGGCTGGAGGATTGCTCCCCCACAGAGGGCTTTGGCTTCGGCTGCCCTGGATTGCTGTTTACAAAAAGGACAGAGGACCCACAGTTTGGGAGCAAGACAGACCAGGGTCTGGAGGATATCTCTGGGCTCCAAGAGGAACTGCTGGATCTCTTGGAGGAGACCTGGCTGCTGGATGATCTGGATTTTATAATTAACCAGGAAGAGGCACTGGTCAAGGAATACAAGAGGCTGCTGGATCTCGCTAAGCAGCGTGCCAGGGGCATACAGATCTGGGGTGCAGCCCTCTGGGATTCATGGAGCTCGACTGTGGAGGAGTGACAGCAAAGAGAAAGGGAACCAGGGCTGCTTGATCCTGATCAGCAGTCTGGCTCTGAGCTTATAGACTTGGACAAGGGAGCCACCCAGCAGAAGTGCTGACAACAGGGCAGAGAGCCAACGGTCTCTGCCCAGCACCTGTAACAGCTCCAGGAAACCTGGGAGCGAAGGTAGTCATCCTCCCTCCCCTTACAGAGAACCCCTTGCAGGTAGAGATGGATGTCAATAACTCTCCCCAGCAGCAGTACCCCTTCCCGGGAGTGGAGACAGACGGTCTCTCTCCCCAGCGGCAGAGCCAGGAGCTGGAAGAGGAGACAGTCGGTCTCTCTCTCCAGTGGCAGAGTCATCCCCTGGGAGTGGAGGTAGTCATCCTCCCTCCCCGTAAACAGAACCCCTTTCCGGGAGAGGAGACAATCGGTCTCTCTCCCCAGCAGCAGAGCCGGGAGAGGAGACAGTCGGTCTCTCTCCCCAGCGGGAGAGCCATACCCTGGGAGTGGAGGTAGTCATCTTCCCTCCCCATAAACAGAACCCCTTCCTGGGAGAGGAGACAGTCAGTCTCTCTCCCCAGTGGCAGAGCCAGGAGCTGGGAGAGGAGACAGTCGGTCTCTCTCCCCAGCGGCAGAGCCATCCCCTGGGAGCGGAGGTAGTCGTCTTCCCTCCCTGTAAACAGAACCCCTTCCTGGGAGAAGAGACAGTCGGTCTCTCTCCCCAGCGGCAGAGCCAGGAGCCGGGAGAGGAGACAGTCGGTCTCTCTCCCCAGTCGCAGAGCCAGGAGCCGGGAGAGGAGACAGTCGGTCTCTCTCCCCAGTGGCAGAGCCATCTCCCGGGAGTGGAGGTAGTCGTCCTCCCTCCCCTTACAGAGAAACCCTTGCAGGGAGAGACGGGTATCGAATCCCTTTCTGGGAGAGGAGACAGTTGGTCTCTCTCCCCAGCAGCAGCACAGTTTCCCATGGAGCATAAGTAGCAGACCTCCCCAGTGGTAGATCTCCTTCTCGGGAGAAGAGACAGACGGACTCTCCCCTCAGTAGCTTGGCAGGGTCTCTACCCTTTTCTTGTCCTGGAGTATTTCTCACAGGGGGCAGACGTTGCATTGGGCAAGGAGGATAAAAGTGTATTCAGTTGGTGCCACATGTTTGGGCACTCAAGCTTTACCTGCCCCACCAAGGAGCAACCTCCCCCTCTGGTCTGGAGTGGGAATACAGATGGGAAACCAGCACTAGCTTTGCTTGTGGGTGGGTCACAGAGTGTCACAGAGAGAGATAGTGTGGCCATAGAACTTAAGGACACTAGAACTTGTGGGACAGCAATTGTTTTTGGAGCCGGCCTTAGAAAACTGGTTCGGGACGTTGTCTTATGTGACTATCCCTGCACCCAGGGCGCAGGGTATAAACATCAGCAGGAACCTGCCAAGATGCCCCAAGCTCAGGAGAGATGGGATAATCTCTCCCAGCAACTGAGAAGTGGAGGGCCACTGTTGGACAGCCCCAGGCCAACCCATTAAGGGTCTAGCTGGGTCTGCTGAACTGGAGGGGGGGAGATGTCATGGATACCAGACGGCTAAGGTTATCCCCCACCCCCCTACAACCTGTTTCTCAGTGGTTTTGGGCTCCTCAGAGCAACCACCATCTCTGGAAGCTGTTTGTTTGCTTTGTTTTGGCTTGTTTTTGTGTTCAGAGAAGAGTTGGTTTATGACCAGGAAAACCCTCCTAGGCTGGCCGGGCTCCTGGAACTCCCGGTTGGCCACCTCACAATGGACACCCGCCTAACCCCTCTCAGGCTGGCCAGGCTCCTGGAACTCCCGGTCGGCCACAGGACAGCAGAACACCCGGTAACTTTAACCCAGGTTGCTCCAGCAACCATGTTCCCCAGAGCTCCACTCTTTTGGGGAGTAGTAGCCCCTGGGGAGTACAAGGTGTGGGGGAATTGCCGGAGGGGCGCTCCTTTGAGAACCGGGGGTTTTGGACACCCCTAACCCCATAACTTCAATGGACTGTAACTCCGGTCCCCAGTAACGAATCATGCTGATTTTTGGACTGTGAAATCTGGGGACCAAGAGCTTTAAAATTACATACTGGAAGTGCCACTGGGATCACCCCAAAAGCGCCACCCATAGGTATTGAGATTATGTGGGACTGTGGCTCCTATGGAGGCGCCGGTCAGTCTGGAGGGGTGGGAATGGCGGGAAAATTGTGGGATTGTCCTTTGTGTTATCAAGATGAGCTGTGTGTATAAAAGGAGTGTAGGTTTACAATAAAATCAGTTCTTGTTAAACCTGAATGCTAGTCTGTCTAGTTATTTGGGTTGGCTCCAACTAAAATCACTTTCCTGGGCTACATAGCAGCCTGTTCCAGGCGGAGAAAGGATCATCAGGCAGAGCTACCCAGTCTGGCTAGCTGGAGTCTGCCACAGAGTGGGACCCTGGGTACTGATACTGTCGGGCATCAGGGGTGGCTACAGGCTGTGGTCACTTGCCAGCTACATAGCTGCAGTCGGCAGGGAGGAAGCAGTACCCGTTTGGCAGAGCTACCCAGTCGGGGTAGCCAGGGGTATCCATCACAGTATCTCTTCCAAAATTTGCAGTGTCATTTAAAGTGGTGTATCAATACTTTTTTTTCAAATTCATGTACAAAAAGAGTTGCATATGTGGGGGCCATATTTGCCCCATTACAGTACCTTTGGTTTGTAGATAAAATGAGTCTTTAAAGAGGAAATAATTCCTTGTCAGCACTACCTGCAACAGGCCCATAATAAACATCCTTTCTCTATGGGAATAAAGCTTCATTGCATTCAATTGATCACCAATACATTTAAGACCTTCTTTATGGGGTATTGATGTATACAGACTTTTGATGTCTAAGGTCACCAGGATTGAATTCTCACTGATCTGTAAACTCTCAATGTTTCTCAGAAAATCAGAAGTATCTTCCAAGTATGAGGGAACACTCTCCAATAGGGGATGCAACAATTTATATAAGAAGATTGACAGGGGTTGAACAATTCATACTGGCCACTATCGGCCTACCGGGGGGATTGTCAAAGCTTTTATACACTTTGGTAGGCAATATATTACAGGTATTACATGATCTTTTTGAATAAAAAATTCAGCTTGTTTTTTGGTTATGATATAATTTTTCAGAGCTTCTTTAATAATAGTTGGTATGTATGTCTGAAATTATACTGTTGAGTTGAATTTCAATTTGGAATAGTTACCCACAACCTTAATTGATTATATATTTCATTCATGTACTGAGATTTGTCCATGATTACCAGAGCTCCGCCCTTGTCAGCAGGCTTAATTACAAGGTTGGTTCTGATTTTTAAGTTCTAAAGAGCTGTCCTTTCAGCCAAACTAAGATTAGGTTTACCCAACATCACCCCCTTCTTTTTCATTTTCTCAAAGTCTCTTTTAACCAATGTGCTGAAAGATTCTATGGTATTATTGGTTAATGGTGCATGGGCTGTACTCCTAGATTTAATTGATTGGACTTGGGTGTGAAACTCACTCTCAGTGTCAACAAACTCCTCATGTTTAGCTGCTTGTGGATGAGTAGTAATAAAGGCTTTAAATCTGATATTCCTAAAGAATCTCTGCAAATCTTGAAGAAATTAGGAGTGACTGTAGGAATAAAAGATAAGCCCTTCTGTAAAACAGAAGTTGAAATTTCATCAAGTGTAACAGAGGAGATATTTATCACTAAGTTGTCCTCTATCTTTTGCTCTTGTTTGCATGTGATTTCCTTTGACTTGTGTCTGTTGGTATTCTGATCTAAAGGGGAGGGGCTTCTGGATTCTTGATTAGAGGATGAATCACCTGAGTTATCAGTATATCTAGAGGTTCTTCTCTCACACCTAAATGTAATGAAATTAGGATTTCTCCACTTATATACTTTATTACTAGATTAGTCTGTTGAATCTCTCTGAAATTTCTTTGCATAATTAACCTGCCTAAAGCTTTACATATTTAACTGCTTGCATATAACCCTGCTGCATCTAAATTCAAGTTCACAGCCTATCTATGCTTCAGAGGCACATGTTGTCTAACACTGGACACTTTTGATAAGGGAAAGGCTCATTCTATGTCATGGACTGACGTCTGTTAGTGTTTTATATGACTGGGGACGCCCAGTGATTCTGTTTTTACTATTTTTTGCATTCCTTGCAGAATTGTTCATAATACATGTATTTTTACCATTGTATATTAAATAAGTTGTTTTCACTTTAGCATACATATGACTGGACATTAATTATATTTGCATACTTGTTCTTTGTTAGTGCAGGGAAATTAATATTTATGTGTGTGTATCTGTGCACATACATGTTTACACATCAAAAACATATAAATATACTTGTATATATATATATATATATATATATATATATATATATATATATACATGTATACATAAACACATACACAGTTAGACATGTATATACATACATACTGTGTGTGTATATATATATATATATATATATACTGCATATATATATATATATATATATGTGTGTGTGTGTGTGTATATATATATATATATATATATATATATTATTATTATTATCAGGTATTTGAAGAGCGCCAACAGATTCTGCAGCGCTTATATATATATATATGTATGTATACATATACAAAAAGGCACCTTGTAGGGTAAAAACATTTGAACCAAGAAATGGTAGCAGAAAAAATATCACTCACATAAGTGAAGCACTCAATAGTGCTATTAACATATGCTGGGTCATTAAAATTCCCCCAGCTAAACTTCCATCCTGTCACAGGTCTAGCTTGTGTGACGTTTGTCACTCCAGGATAATCCATTCATCCCCACCTCCAACCAGAATCTTGTTCCAGAAGCCATAGTTCTCACAAAAGTATTTGTCAGCACTATCAATAAGAAACCTCACTCTTGGAACCGCTATTAGAGCAGATGTGACTAATACGGACCAACTTAACCTCACAGAGGTTTTAGGTTCTAAACGCTAGGACCACAGTGGTTATCGAGTAATAGTTACAAATACTACTGCTGCCCAGACAAGATGTTTACAATTTGGTCGCAAGATAGAATATCATGGCACAAAGATGGAATATCGTGGCACATAAACTTGTATTGTAATGTGAGGTTCCAAAAGAAATAAGGGATATAAAGCAGAAATACCAATAACAAAGCTTTATTTTAAAATGATGAAAGAAATATATTTTTCAGATAACTTTTATTATTCCTTGTTTTTGTGTAATATTGTGCTATGTCCTATGCTCATCAATGATGCCAATAAGTAAAATCAGTAAGCAGTAAGCCAATAAGTAAAATCAGTAAGCTAAGTTTTCAAAATGATAAAAATGGCTTAATCTGCCTATTTCATTTGCAGGTTACAGGGTTTTTTTTTTAAGCCTTTCTAGGGAGTGGGAACAAGTAGAAGTTTACACAAAAGCAAAATGTGTTTAGTGCCCATTTGAATTCATAATCAAAGTTGTGCTCCTGTGACACTTCAGATGAGGATATACCCGGAAAACCACTCCGGAGCAGGCATATCTCCATATGCTCCAAAACCTAGTGGTATCCTTATTTAGAACACCATAAGGGAAGTTCAAGGAAGGCACCTGTCACTACTTGGTGGAAACAAAAAGAAATGGTGTGGATAACTCAAAATATTTGTGTGGCACAGTGACGTGTAACAAGTGGAAAGGTACTCACAAGGAGAGTGGCACTCTTAATATAAGAAGTGCAAACAGGCAGGCTGACGTTTTTCAGCAGTCAGTACGCTGGAAGTGGATGTGGTTTGATCGGCAACATGTCCGGCTGTCAGCTCTCCACAATAGGAACACAGGCTCCCTCTGTCTGCAAGCGGCTTGTACAAAATGGTTCTGATATACAGTCAAGATCAAATAGCACCGTAAAGGCTACAAACAGTTCTTGAGGGATACTACTGTAAGGATAATGGCCACAATAAGAGAGTAGTTCCCTTCTCCAAACTGAAACAGGAATCTTAAAACATCCAGATAAAATATAAAATAGTATTTATTTGAGCTTAAAGCTCCTGGCCGTTTCATCAAGTTAATTCTAGTCCCCCTTATTTTTATTTTAATATTGGTGCACTCTATTCCTACTCTTTGTATATTTTTTTATTGTTTCACCTGTCACTAATTATTTAACCCTTTTGAAGTTGAATATATAAAAAAAGACGGGAATCTATTTATGGATAAAATGCTTTAACAAAATACATTTCATTTTTACACTACAATGTCCACTTTGAGTGGCGACCATATCTGACATTTCATACCCTGTTGAGTAATATGTAAAATGAATAGGATTTTTCTCATCACAAAGGTGAAATGCATAAGATTTTAGCAAAGTATTATTAAAACATAGACACAACTTATTCACCTGGTTTCTGAATTTTTGAAGAGGTTTTAACTCTTAAAATCTTTGCCCATATTTTGACTATACTTAAATAAAATAGGCGGGGCGTGTCTAGGCGGCGTCCATGACAGGACGTGTTATCAGGAGCTCTAGGAGAATATCTGTACAATCCGCCGATTATACACAGATAATTGCAGCATATATGGGAAAAAAGCATTTTCTTTGTCTGCAGTATAATCCACTGAACTGATCAATACCACATTTGCTGACTTAATGACTCTGGAGCGCTGATCTGGACCGCTGTGGCCTCTGGCGGCGGCCTCTACTGAGACCTCAGCACCCCCCCCCGGTCATCCGGGTAAGGCATTCCCTACTGGATTGCAATCCTTCTCTATAGGAGAAAACACCTACCATTCATGCCACCTATGTCTGCTATGCCATCCTTGTTCTGGGGGATAAACAGGAGTGAGGATTGAGAGATTTCACTACTACTCGAGTATCTGTAAGAAATGGCGCCTTGTTTCACAATGCTACTTCAGACTGTGACCCGCTTACTAGAGGAGCATCACGACAGGATACTACAGACCTTGCTGGCTGAAACCGATAGTCTGCGAGAGCTCATAAAGCAAGCTAGACTTCCATATAATGCCCCAGAAGCTTCCCCGGAGAAAGTAGACAAAGAAGCCAGCCCCCAAGCGCACCTCCTAAACACACCAGAGCCCTCGCTACAGGTCCAGGTCTCGGATGGGACATCACAGTACCGTGGTCTGAGTACACCGGTAGGTACCGCTTTAAGGGTGCAGGATTCCTCTGATCACTCATCGGGAAAGATAGCGGTAACGAGAGGTTCCTTTGTGGGGAGACTCGCGTGCACAGCTAGAGCGGATTTGAATGTCGCCTCTCCCGGTCTTGAGGGGACCTATCGTGGGCAGAGACACGGGAGGAGGCTGGCCTCGGTGATATCGCCATATCTGCTGTTAGAGGACACCACACTGGGGACACTTATCTCGCCTAGATTTATAGGCAAAAGCCACCGCACTGAAAGTTCCACAAAGAGGGGAGGGTGGTCCGAGCCTAGCCTCTGCAGCATACCCAATACACAGTTTACACCGCACAGTCCCCCTTTTTATGGGTCACTACCCCTACTCTTTACAAATGAAGATGCAACAAGGAGAACAGGCATCGGATAAGGAGTTGCTCTCTCTGGTTTTGATGTGCGGCATTTAGACAGATTGTCGTATCAGCATACCCGCAGAACTCACTATAAGGATCAGCAGACATGTTCATTCCCTGCTTACACTATGTACGGGGTCACTTTCCACTATGAACATTGATAGACTGGGAAATTTACCAACTACATTAAGTCCTTTGTTTCTTACAGGATAACATAAGGAACATTAACCGACAGCTCAATGTAAAACAGAACTAACTTATAAAGCAGGTTGAACAATCTATATGTTAAAGGCTTTTGGCCCTACACTCTGCTTTCTTTCCTATGTGCATGCCTCTATAGTTAAGCCACACCTACATGTGTCACTGTACAACAGTAATTAATGTGGCAGCATCTCTTGCTTAGACCTAAATGTAAATATTCTGCTCTACATTGCTATGCTCCCTAAGTGTTTCCCCTTACAAACTACCTATATGTCACAAAATGACTTATGTTAATGTCTGTGTTGGGGGTAATGTCTGGTGATCTATTAGAGTTATAATGGGCACTGTTGTATTTTTATATATGTCCTTTACTAGAAGTGCTTTGTTGCGGGGGTGGGTAGGCTCATCTTCCTACTCCAGGATCAGGGGTATTACTCCACTTTGATGTCATATGGAGGAAAGATATTTCATCAGGATAGTGCCCCGCAAACACATGTTTTTTGGGTTTTTTTTGTTTCCATGTTTGTAGTTATGTTAGTTGAATGGGAGATATCTTCCTAATTTTTAGAGCAGTATCTAAGTTAGTTTGCTATTCAGTATTTTGGAGTGATCTGACTGTGCATTCTGGGCGACCCTTCTCCTCACATGCTATCCCTATGTACTTAGAGGCCCCCCTGCAGAAGTTAACTAGAAAATAGTTCTCATAATGGATAATAGCTAACATAACATCAGTTAATCCTCTTTTTTGCGCAGCCAGCGGCCGAGGTAGCGCAATACTTTGAGGGTAACTACTGGGAAGAAAAAATAACAAACGGGAGAGCCAAGTAATAGTGGGCTTGACTAAGGGGCTGCCCTGGTTTGGGATTTAAAACACCCAAAATGTCACTATCTGGGAGAACCGGAGGTCACCTATGGCCTAAGGAGGTTGGCTTTGTAGTTGAAAGATATATTAATGGCAGCAAAGATAGTTCAACACCCCTATTTGAAGTCACCTTTAGTCCCCTGTCAACCTTAATGTGTAATAGGGTTCGCCATGTTCAACTCCAATTCTCCTTCATTGCGGACATAGGCTTAGTCAAGAGAGAGTGCGCTTAGAACAAGCTTTGGACACCAGTGTAATATGTCCCTTATAATTGATTATTATCCTCATTTTTCCTGTAATTTTACTTTGATATGGCAGACATAGGAATATATCACTTTGTGTCATTATAAAATTCTACGGTCCACAAGTGACCGCACTTATCATTAGTGTCCCCCTATTGAGTCACATATATTTTCATGGGTCCAAGAGTGGCCCCTAGAAGTGTGGGGGGCATATACCTATATATTAAAAACATCAAATGAGGTTTATTACTAGTGTTAAATAGCTTTACTTACTATTCTATTGGTTTGACTTTTAATTATCTTTGTATCTTATTGTTATGCACTTCCATGTCATGCTTGGGTAACATAATGTATCTACTGTATTCACTATTGAGCATTGTCTTGGAGCTGTATTTATGAATAACCTCAATAAAAAAAAAAAAAGGAAAAAAAAAATAAAAAAAAAAAATAAATAAAATAAAATAAAATAAAATATTGTTTTACAATAGATAATCCAAGTTCTGTTGATACTTGTCCCATATTTGTCACCAATAACTATGTTTGAATGTAGGTTTATTGGACAAATATACGTATTCTTTGTGTACAATAAATCGTATTACTGAAACAGTGACCACAATTACTAGAAGCATTTTTGCTAATATATGTGTTCTTTTAAAAATTCAAATGTATTCATGTGCTTTTCAACTGCGTTTTAACTCTTCTTCTTGACAGAGAGAAAAATGGGGATTTGTAGGTATATTATTATTATCTATATTTTTAAACATATCTTATTTATTACATGTTATATGTAACAATCAAACCCACATACTATATCAGTTAATTGGTAAGCAAATCAAGGTGCTGGGATCTGTAATTGTTCTTGTTCTACAGATTCATATTTAATAAAGTTTACATAATGATCGCCAGGAATTGAACCACTTATAATATGAATATATTAAAAATAATGGTTTAATTAATTGTGAGCTGCACTAAATGTATTTCAGTGTCATATTCACCACACAAATTGCTATTCAAGCTAAATAAATAAATGAACTGAGATCCCAATTTATTAAAAGATTACGAGTGGAGATCTAATTATAGCTCACGCTCTAACTTCGCTCGACTTTGGATTTTTCACTTGCGCGCTAACCCGATGCGTGCAAACATCCGGACTTACAATAACGTGATTGCGTTAACGTATTCCCCCTTAGACTTCTATGTAACAAACACCCTACTCATCGCAAAACCGATCATGTTTACTCTAGTGTGCTAACTCGACATGAAATATTAATATTTTATATTCCAATATTCTTCACAAAGAAGAATATGTTCTATTTATGTCATGTTCTGTCTCAGGATATTTTGTGAGAGCCTCATTGTCTGGAACAGTTGCTTTAATTGAAGATTAGTAGAAGCCATATAGATTGAAAAGATAACAGATTTATTTAAATAACAAAATATTTTGAGCAAATACTTGCAGGGTATTTTAAATATGTACTTTTCAGGTATGTTATGTCCACATACGCCAGGAGTGGAAAGGAACAAACAAGTAAGCAGAGATGCAGATTTGAAAGGAAAGTCTCCTGGAATAACTGAAGTTCAGGAATTTGCACAAGGCAGGAAACAAACTTGTAAACAAGTAGCAAGTACAATGGTAAAGTCTTTCTCCTGATGAAAGCTGAAGTGCAGGAATTGCACAAGGCAGGAGACAAACTTGTAAACAAGAGGCAAGTGCAATGGTAAAGTCTTTCTCCTGATGAAAGCTGAAGTTCACTAATTGCACAAGGCAGGAAACAAACTTGTAAGCAAGTAGCAAGTGCAATGGTAAAGTCTTCCTTCAAATGTGTACTGAAGTACAGGAAACAGGTTCTGGCTTGTGACAAAACAGAAACAATGTGAACTCCATGTGCAGCCTAACAGCCAGCTTTAAATAGGGAGGTTTTGCACAGGATTGGCTCTGAGTATATTCAAAATTAAGTGCACCTGTGTTTTGCACAGGTAAAAATACAATTAGACAAATACACATTTGACAGATCTTTTAAGTTGCATGCTATTGCATTGAAATTCACAACTGCTAAAACTGGCTCAACACACAAGCAAACAGTGTAGTAAGTACAGAGCCACAGGTTTAAATCCCCACACAGCCCTTTTGAGCCAAATGACTTCCAGACCTTTTCTTTATAGTCTGGAGGCTTGGTTCATGACTGACAGATGCCCACTGCGAAGAGCGTACTCGGGGTGCTCAAAGGGTGTTCAAACATCTGAAAATCGGTTTTACGAACCAGTGTTCCATTTGAAGCTCTAATACATTCAGATGAAGTTGATTCTTTGGGTGTGCTAGATGGAGGCGCAGATTCACTCTATGAATCGATATAATCACTGTATACTTCTAATCCCTACACAGCCCCTTCAAGCAGAATGCCTCCCAGACCTTTTCTTTTTTTTTTTTTAGTTTGGAGGCTTGGTTTGTTACAATTTATTCATAAATACATATTTCTACATATATCTGATGTTTTTTTTGTTATATATTATCTATTTATAAATACTTATAACATATT
This sequence comes from Bombina bombina, assembly GCF_027579735.1. NCBI lineage: Eukaryota > Metazoa > Chordata > Amphibia > Anura > Bombinatoridae > Bombina > Bombina bombina. The sequence continues at coordinate 193,820,977 of NC_069507.1, read as the reverse complement.
ACCCTATGTGAAGAACATTGGAATGTGAAATATTTACAGTAAAAACACAAACACTTTATTAAATGTGAATATGATAATGTTTTCAACCATTACACTAATATATATATATATATATATATATATATATATATATATATATATATATATGTATGTGTGATACACACATAAATACTGTACATATACATACAGTATATATACACACATATATATGTGTGTGTATATATACAGTATATATATATATATATATATACATATTTAGACATGTCTATGTATGTATCTCTATGTTAAAGCCCTTTGCAGCCCTTTTTTTCCCTAACACCTGATACTTCATATGTTTGAGCCCTTATACCTTTTAATTGCAATTTTTAAAGTTATTTTTATTAGATAATGTTTTATGAGTGTAACTGTACTTTTAAATGTATTTTTAATGTGTTTTGTACAACTTTTTAATTGAGCGTAGTATTTGACCAGAGCTCTGAACCCACGCTAGCCTGATACACGTTAAATTCAATTACACTTAAGCAAACACATTTACTTTAGTAAACCACCTTTCGCTCGTGCACAACATTTAGCGCTCCACTTGTAATTTAGATCTATGCTCGATCAGTGGATTACATAAGCAAATGCGGCTCACGGAGGTCCCAGCCATTTCACTCCACTCGGTTATGCAGCAATTTTCACTGGCAACAGGCAATGGTAGCGTGTAAAAATTCCGCTCTATGTTACTTGTGGGTGTTTTACCCACACAATAGTTCATCACTGGTGCCCATAACACCCTCTGCTCCAAACCCATGTCTTACTTAGATCTTCAGCAGCAAAATAAATGTATGCATTGTCTCTGCTGAGCGTTATCTCAGCATCAAATATTCTCTTACGCTTGTTTCACCCCATAATGCATTGCAAGAAATGGACTTCATTAGGGCTGCTAAGTTCACCTCGTTGGTTGCTTTTTTTAGTCTCTAAACCCCACCTACTTACATTTCTTAAAAGTATAAAATATAAATACATGTATCTATTTACTTAAAGAAACTATGTAATGATGTTCACTCTTTAAATCAGAATATTATATTAACATACATTTATATCAGATGAAAAAACTCACTTACTTTTTGACCATCATATTAAATCTCATTACAAAACATAGCAAACTCAAGTTTTCTAAGTTTTCTTCTTTGGTGCTACTTTTGGCTAAACTATTCATCATAATCACCTCATCTCCTTTGTACAACTATATTGATACAATATATATCTATATCTATATCTCTCTCTCTCTCTCTCTCTATATATATATATATATATATACACATACATACATATATATATATATATATATATATATATACACACATAGGTATATACATAGCGGGGATACTTGCCTAGATGTACTAATTTCCTATGCAAATATTTAAATTGATTTAATTTTGAGACATGGAGGATTTTAATTTCAGTTTTTTATCTCCCCCCCATAATTTTAATGAATTTTGGTTTAACCATGAAAATAGCTTTTCCAATGAAGCAACCAGAAATCTGTCTCTTACTAATGAATTCCAAAAAGAACAAAACAGGCTTGTCTAGTGAGTGATTTCTGGTTTGCTTTCATATTCCTGTTTAAAAGGATCGCTGTGTCAAAACAGTATTTTTGAAGCAAAAAAACTGAGAATTTGCATATCTAATTTGCATATCTTACCCACAATTCACTTGTGCATTGGAAACATTGTATATTAAGAATTTCTGGGGGAAAGCAAGCGGGGAGACTTGCCTAGATGTACTAATTTCCTATGCAAATATTTACATTGATTTAATTTTGAGACATGGAAGATTTTAATTTCAGTTTTTTATCTCCCCCCATAATTTTAATGAATTTTTATATATATACATATACACATACATAAATATTTTAAATTAGGGGGAGGTAAAATGTGAGTTTAATCCTCTAATACGCACAAAATATAGAGAAAATAACTCATTGTGTAGTTCATTAACAAATCTAGAGAGGCCAATAGGCCTGTTTTTCTCACAGAAAACCTTTGGAATACACTGTTTCCAATGCAGCAAGGAATTCTGGGTAAGATATGCAAATTAGGTTCACAATGACACACCTTTTTACTTCATGACTGCTTTTCAGCACATTCCCTTTACGCCAAAGCATCACTGTTCACACAGTTTATAAGCTTAGCTAGGGTTAAAGCAGTGATTCATAACTATCCCAGGGAAGACTGTTTTGTGGTTTTTGCCACTCATCAGCTGGGAGAAAGTTTGAATCACTGCTGGGTGAAGTTGTTTTTCGGGCAAAACACAACAACATTTTAAATTAGGGGGAGGCAAAAGGTGAGTTTAAAATCCTCCACTACGCACAAAATATAGAGAAAATAACTCATTGTGTAGTTCATTAACAAATCTAGACAGGCCAGTAGGCCTGTTTTTCCCACAAAAAACCTCTGGAATACACTGTTTCCAATGCAGCAAGGAATTCTGGGCAAGATATGCAAATTAGGTTCACAATGACACACCTTTTTACTTCATGTCTGCTTTTCAGCAGATTCCCTTTATGCCAAAGCATCGCTGTTCACACAGCTTATAAATTTAGCTAGGGTTAAAGCAGTGATTCATAACTATCCCAGGACAGACTGTTTTTTTATTATACACATGCACTATAAAGGCAAGCTCCTCAATTATTTATTACTTCAGATACCTTGTGTATGTGTATCAATATGTTGTATATATTGTGAGGAGTGGTGCTAGCATTTAACACTAAACTTGTGTGAACAATTGGGATTAGGCTCCCTGGAAAGAAATGCTATTATAGCACTCTCTGCCCAGACTGATTGTAGAGGCAAGAAAAATGTGAATTAAAATATAACTTTTATTGGACTAGTTAAAATATGGGACAATACAAACATTTAAAATTACTCAATCATAAATAGCTGGAATGGATAAACTGCGAGATCTGAAAATTATTAATCTGGCCTTTATAGCATAAACTGTATTGTCAGATCTCTCTGTATAGTATCCAATGGTTGGGATTGTACAGGGCGGTGAATGTCAAATGAATAGTGCGTAAAGATAGTCTTATTACTTCACGCTATTCTAATATGTAGTGCAGTTGAACTGAGGTTACTTGTATTCACAGTAGTAATCTCCAATATGAAGCGAAATAGATACATTCACTATTAAAGGTGCAAGCACTATTGTGACTGTGTAACTCAAATTGGATACCACAGTATTGCTTTGTGCCACTTAAAGTTAAATTGCCTAATTAATAGTATACTCCTGTGAGGCCTGTGCATAGATAGGCTACTGTATACTAAGAAAGGGCACTTATTGTGAGTTAATATTCCACTTTAATACTGTGCTTCGAGCCACTTGATATCATTGGATTTATTTACATTCATACCTTGTGCATTTGTATATTTATTCCAAAGTTAACCTATGTATCGGTACACATTGTAATTGCTACATAGTTGATTTGGATATCATGTATGTGTGCTTTAAATCACCTTGTGGAGAGATTTAACAAGCAACCTTTCTCGAATTAGTGTGATCGTTACTGGAGTATAAATAAATCAATACACTGTATTGGTTGAATGTTAGTCTGTCGCTCTATATTGCTTGCTTCCATTCACATAGTGTTTGTTAAATTCGTACACGCTATGAAGGGTTAATTACTGTACTCATACATGTATAAATGTTTCTGGTGGATTCTCAATATTGTAACATTTGCAACACTAGCTTTGTTGGCAATGACTTGTTGCTTTTTAAGTTCATGAACACTATTGGAGTTAACTACTCAATGGGTATATATGTGTGAATACTCTGTAATGGATTCTCAGTATTACAACGTTTGCATCACTTGTTTTATTTGCAATGACATATTATATTACTGGATTTGTATTGCATTCACACATACTTCATTGGAAATCGTTTACACTATTAAGGGTTAACTACTATAACGGTGTACATATAATTACTCTGTGAAAGATTCTCAATGTTATAACATATGCATCACTTGCTTAGTCTGCATTCACATGTTATATCAGTGGCTTTATTAACATTCACTTGTTGCTTTTTCAGTTAATGCACACTATTGATAGTTAACTACTGTATCAGTGTACATATGAATACTCCATACTGGGTTCTCAGTCTTACATCGTATGTGTCACTTGCTCTATTTGTATTGCATTTAGTTATGCTCTTCCATTAGTACCAAATGTCTGCCCTTATCAGCTGCTTTTATTAGTAAATTAGAGGAAGTAGCTAGCTCACTAATTGCTGTCCATTCTGCTTTAATCACATTATCCTAAATATTTCTTCATTTTCCTTCTCAACAGCCTTTACAAAATAACTGACCCCAGTAACTGAAGACAAGGACAGCATGGAAGGCTGACTCTGGTTTAAAGTCCATTTAAATCTCCATGGGACACAGCCCAGAACCTAGAGTGTCTACGCTGTTTTCATTCAAAACAGATACTAATTCTTTCACTGCATTCGTGCAATCCTGGTGTAGATTTATTCGACCTCCCCTATTTTATTTCTTTGATCATTTTTCTTCATAACCTGAGTTAAAACATTTTTTCTTGTGAAGAGTTGAAGGATCTTTCATCATCACAGACTCATCCAGCCTGAAAGACAAAAAGAAAGCCCTTAAAGGGACACTGAACCCAATTTTTTTCTTTTGTGATTCAGATAGAGCATGCAATTTTAAGCAACTTTCTAATTTACTCCTATTATCAATTTTTCTTCGTTCACTTGCTATCTTTATTTGAAAAAGAAGGCATCTATGCTTCTTTTTTGCTTCAGAACTCTGGATAGCACTTTTTTATTGGTGGATGAATTTATCCACCAATCAGCAAGAATAACCCAGGTTATTCACCATCTAAACTTACATTCTTGCATTTCAAATAAAGATACCAAGAGAGAAAATATGATAATAGGAGTAAATTAGAAAGTTGCTTAAAATTGCATGTTCTATCTGAATTACGAAAGAAAAAATTTGGGTTCAGTGTCCCTTTAAGTAAAAAAAGAAGAAAAAAAAGTGACGTGCTAGGTTTAGACTAAAGGAAAATATATAAAAGTGACAGTAAAGTAAAAATTAAACTGGGTAGAAAATTAAACAGTTATCAATTTGCCATTTTACTGTACTTCAATTATCAATTTTGTTAAGTTCTCTTGGTATCCTTTGTTAAAGAGTAATCGTAGATGAGCTCAGGAGCGTGCACGTGTATTTAGCTATCTGGCAGCGATGTGTATAACAATGTTAATAGCAATGTTATACACAGTTGCAAACATTGCTGACATAGGGCTCGATTACAAGGGGTGCGCTTTCACTTGAGCATTACTTCCACCAGAAGTAATATTTTTACTCATGCGGGTTAGTGCATGTATTACAAGTAAAAAGTTAAAGTTTTGCATGTGAGTAAAGCCCAATGTTTGCTGACCAAAGCACTTTGTATATAGCAACCACGCTAAATTATTCTCCCCTTAGACCTCAATGGAGAGTGCAGAAGAAGAAACACAAAGCGCTTGTACGCTAAACCAACAAGAGTTATTAATATTTCACAATCCAATGTTCTTCACATACAGAAAAATGCTATTTTTATTATTAAATATATATTCCTATATACAATTAAATATGCCTATATAGCTATTTAACATTAACATTATCAGATATACATTGAAATATATAGTTAATTGAAAAACAAATTATATGTGAAGAACATTGTGATGTAAAATATGCGTAACGTGCTTCGTGTTGCACGCTTTAGGTCTAACACAAAGTCAGGTGATCTTGAATAAAGAGCTAATTATCTTAACCCCTTAACAACACACGTCGTACAGGGTATGTCATACATTATCTGGTAGTTAAAGACCAACAAGGTACCCTGTAGGTCATTAGGGGTTTAAAGCGGCTGGAAGCGATCCTGATCACTTCCAGCTGCTTTCAAGGTATTGCCGTGATGCCTCGATATTGAGGCATCACTGCAATAGCTTTTTTCAAATACTGATGCAGAGAGAGACACTCTGTGGCCCTCTCTGCCTCGGCCAGCGATGGTGCTGATCATTGGTGGGTGGGAGCAGCTGCAGGGAGGTCGGTGGATCACTTCTGGCCAGCAGTGTCAGATCAGTACCTGGTGCGTGCTGGAGCGCGCACAGGGGCAGGGGTGTGTGTGCGCGTGTGTGTGTGCACGTGTGCGCCCGCAACCTGCACTAATATGTGCATTGAAGTCATGGTGGCAGCGGGTGTTGGGAGAGGGAGGGGGGAAACTTTGTTTTAAAAAAGGGATCTGGGAGATGGGAGGGGGGTATTGAGGGGGGCAGCTACACTACAGAAAAATAAATATTTATATAAAAAAGGGCACATTATTTTGAAAAGTGGGTACTGGCAGACACCTGCCAGTACCCAAAATGGCACCAAATAGTGAGAGGGGGTGGGTTAGAGAGCTGTTTGGGGGGCTCAGGGAGGTTGGCTGGTAAGGGGGGATCCTACACTGTAGAATATCAGTGTTAAAATGTAACATGCAAATCTGGAAAAAAAATGGTTTGGAAATAGTAAGTGCTACTTGTACTTATTGTCCTATAACTTGCAAAAAAAGCAAAGCACATGTAAACATTGGGTATTTCTAAACTCAGGACAAAATTATGAAACTATTTAACATGGTTGTTTTTTGGTGGTTGTAGATGTGTAACAGATTTTGGGGGTCAAAGTTAGAAAAAGTGTTTTTTTTTTCATTTTTTTCATCATATTTTATAGTAAATTATGATATGATGAAAATATTGATATCTTTAGAAATTCCATTTAATGGCGAGAAAAACAGTATATAATATGTGTGGGTACAGTAAATGAGTAAGAGGACAATTACAGCTAAACACAAACACTGCAGAAATGTAAAAATAGCCCTGGTCCTTAAGGGTAAGAAATTGAAAAATGGCCTTGTCCTTAAGGGGTTAAGACTAAAGGCTGTTTTATGGAATATTTAGACTTTTTCATTGTATCTTCTTGTACATTAATTATTAATATTTTTCAGTATTTATATTTGAAAAATACATAATGCACCTTAGGATAACTCATATTGGGTTAGTGCACATGAAGAATTAGTGTGTTCCTGTCGCATTTTTGCACATAAGCCAGTCAGGAGTACAATAATTCTTTATGTGCATTAACCTGACACAAGCTGTCTTAAGGTGCGTTATGTATTTATTAAATATAAAATAATTAAAAATATTAATAATTAATGTAAATAATTATTATAGATGTACTAAATTTTTTTAAATATTCCATTATATATATATATATATATATATATATTGATATATATATATTTATATATATTGATATATATCTATATATTTTACAGTAACTATAATAAATATTAATAATATATAATAATGATATTTTATATTTCAATAATGCGCCTTAAGATAACTAATTCTTCATGCGTGATAGCTTATAACTTCATATCACATTAGATCGAAAGCACGCAATCTTAAGCACATTATACTTATTTTACATAAAAATATTCTATTCTTCTGTGATGCCTTGTATGTGAAGCGGTGTTTCCTAAAACTGAAGGGTATTACTTGTTGTCTGGTGTGGAGGATCATCTGTGCATAAACTCCCAGAGAACTGGGTGAGATCGCTCATAGAGCAGAGTTTGTTCCTTTCTTTCTGACCTATTGCTGCTGCATACTTACTGGCGGAATGTTGTCCTTAACCCCTTGGGACTTGATTGTTATATAGCACGGTCTTGCCACCAGCGTTGAGACTGCTCTATTCCACAAAGCCTGCTGGAGGGAGGGTATTAATAGCGTCTTCTTGCTAGACTTGTGCTATTATGTCCTAAAAAAAACTCTTAATGACCAGTGACATACAGGGTACATTGTGGTCATTAAGGGGTTAAGTGCCGGTATTACTCCTTACACCTTGCGTGAAAGTTATGCTGAGGACATCTGTACCTACATTAGCCCCACGCTTCTAACAAGGCAATCCTTTTGCATGAACTGCTTAATCAATCTGCTTAAAAGCTTTGTATTTCTAACCGCTTGCACATAACCCTGCTGCATCCGTATTCAAGCTTTCAGTTTACTTATACTAGGAAGGGATGTGTTGTCTAAAACTGGACACTCTTGATAAGGGCTTGGCTCATTTAATGTCATGGACTGACGTCTATTAAAGTTTTATATGCTGAGGACGCCCAGTGATACTGTTTTTTACTATGTTTTTTTGCATCCTTGAAGAATTGTGCATTACATACTGTATGTATTTTCACTATTGTATATTAAGTTATTTTTTCACTTCAGCATACATATGACTAGATATGATCTTTATTTGAATACTGACTCCTTGTTAGTGTGGGGACATTTATATTTACAGGTAGCCCTCAGTTTACGCCAGGGTTAGGTTCCAGAAGGAATGGTTGTAAATCGAAACCGTTGTAAATTGAAACCCAGTTTATAAAGTAATTCAATGGGAAGTGAGGGAGATAGGTTCCAGGCCCCTCTCAAAATTGTCATAAATAACACCTAATACATTATTTTTAAAGCTTTGAAATGAAGACTTTAAATGCTAAACAGCATTATAAACCTGATAAAAATAATCACACAACACAGAATATATAATTAAACTAAGTTAAATGAACAAAAACATTTGCTAAACAGCATTATAAACCTAATAAAATAATCACACAACACAGACTTCACTTGCATTTTTCTGCAAACAGTTCTTTCTATGCATTCCAATCTGGACTGATTTATAGACAGGAAGATCTTGTTCCTTTGAAATCTGCTCAATAGCTCAGATCTGGTTAAACTGATTAATTTCAGCTTGCTTGGCTTTCCTGCAACACAAGCGGAACAGCTCCACCTACTGGCTATTTTAATCAATGCACTGCTTCTCAATGCTTTTCAATAGCAGTCACATGACTGGAAAAAAAGGTTGTTATTCTGAAACGGTGTAAATTGAACCGCTGTAAAACGAGGGCCACCTGTATTTGTATTATTATTTTGAGGTGTCTAATCTGGATTACACCTTGGTCCCGGGCATTATTATCTTTGTATTATATACTTTATCTTTCAATTGAACCTAAATACCTTAGTGCTTATTTATAATTTTGTGTATTACTAGTTAATATCTAGTCTATATCCCCTTAACCTTATACCTTAGCGCTATATTTCTATTTATCATTCCGTATTATTGTTATTTTATTGTGCATATTCTTCTTCTTCTATTTCCTATTTTTATTATATATATGTTTTTGTTAATATATGATATATTATGTTAATATATTTTTTAAAGGATTAAGTAAAAATCTGTTTCTTCCGCTCTCCCTCTAAACTGTGTTGATGATCACTACAGACAATTGATAATATACTATATAAATGTCAATGCGTTAATAAAGGAGGAGACAGATTGAACATATTTCTGAATCCCTATTGGTCAACACAGCCAATAAATTGTTGAACCTGTTCTGATTTAATCACCTCTGATGAAGCGCAGGTACACCTGCGTGAAACATGTCAGGTGTTTCAGTCTGCAATTGACCCTTTGATTGTGGCAGAATAAATCTTTACCTGATTACAGCACTGAGTTTGTGGACAGCAGTTCTTTTCTTCTGGTTTATAAATATATACAGTATACATCACTTAGCTTGAGAAAGGGCTAAGCCTAAAACGTTGCCTATGTTTTACTGCTTGAAAATAAAACACTGAAAAGAACAATTGGAGTGCTGCAGCCTTTTCTTCTATATGTGTGTATATATATATATATATATATATATATATATATATATATATACAAGCGGTGCAAGCTGAAACTGCGGGCGATGCGGGTTCCCTCGCTTGCACCGCAAACTACGGCGTATATCGGATCGCGCCCCACGTATCCCACTAGTAGTCAAATACAACCTTGCTGTGGAAGGGATACAAAAAATCATAAAAGACTTACAGCCACTACTCTTAGAGGATCCCACACTCAAAAAAATCTTTCCAAAACCCCCAATCCTGGCATACAGACAACCACCTAACCTAAAGCAGAAACTGGTACATAGGAAGCCACCCCTTGAGAAAAAGAACACTCAGAATGGAACCAAGTGCTGCTATAAAGCACTCTGCAAACTGTGTCAACACGTTTGTGAAAGCAGCACAGCAAATCACAATAATAAATCTTATAACATTAAAGGGGCATATTCATGTATATCTGCAAATGTGGTATACATGATACATTGCACTGCATGTGAAATGGGATGCTATATTGGAAAAACAAGCCAAAAACTGCACCTTCGAATGAACTTACACAGACACTCAATCAAAAACCACTGTGAAACAAAATACTGCACCCCTGTTGGTCACCATTTCACCCAACCTGACTACTCCATCCAAAACCTCAAAATCAAAATTCTTAGAGGCAACTTCAAAAACACCATGGAAAGAAAAACCTTTGAAATGAAAATGATAATGCACTTCAACCTGTTTAATTCTGGACTAAATGTGGACTCTAGATTCTTAACACATTATCAAATTTTTTTGTAATGTACTTTCATTTAGTCATTTACATTGTATATTCCACATTCTTTATACATAGGTACACAGGTAAGCCTATGTCCACACTTTTGTTTTTTTAACTTTTTGTATTCCCCCTGTATATACAATTTCACATCTTTATAGATATTGATTCAATGTTGAAATATAATTTTATGTCAGTACATGCTCTATGTATATCTATATATTTCCCCTGTCTGTTCTCCTACACTGGACACTGTCTGCCTGTTACCTAAGCCCCCCTCATGATTTTTACGACACCTCCTCCTTTCCCTGCACTGTCTTCTTAGCTATTCTGTGTTTTAAGATACAATCTGTAAATTCCATTGAACTGGTCAGTATTGCTTCAGACTTGATAAAGGAAGGAACTCTTCCGAATGCTTGTCAACTTATAATTGTATAGTTAGTCCAATAAAAAAAGTACCATTGCTCAATGCAATACTCTTGTTATTTTGATATATATATATAAAACCATATGAACCTCTCACTGTTTTATATTTATAAACTCAATATTAATTATAATCTTCTTTGGTCACTGCATAGTTTCCTACACTTACAGGATTTTTTATCTCTGCTTGTAGTTTAGATACGTTTTTATATCCCCATTTAGGGATAGCTTACAAGTGGAGCGATAAATTATCACGCTCCCGCAAACAGGAACATTTGCCTGTTTGCAGGAACATGATAATTAACCAGCCATTACAAGTGGCTGGTTATACAGTAGCTAACGCGAGCTCGCAGTAGCAATTAACCAGAGATCCGATCTCTGGTTAATTTTTTAGAAGTGCCCCAAATGCCCTCAAAATAGAGAGGGCATTATATTTTTTATGCTCTACTTACCCCCTTGGCATCAGAACAAGGCTCCCATAGGACCCATGGAAGCACGCTCTTGTGAGCGCAATGCTTCCAAGCAATGTGAATGCGAGTGCGTGTTCACATTACGATTTACTTGTAATACCAATGCACATTCCTTTCTTCAATTCTTCAACAAACTCCTCCCCCCTTCCTCCTCATGTGTATTGTATCCTGGATCTAATTTAAGACTCAGACTACTAGGAACAATATTACTGTTTAGATAATTAGATAAACTTGAATGTTCTGCTCTCATCCTGATCTGGTTTGAAGGTCAATTGCTATATTTCTTAAATGCTGCAAACACATTTCCACCATTTTTTTAATTTTCACAATGTGAAGCATTACCACCATGGGTAAAAAATAAATTAAAGGGACATAAAAAACGCTAGAGCATACATCTAAAAAAAAATCCTCCCAATTTACTTCTATTATCAATTTTGCTTCATTCTCCTGGTATCTTTTACTGAAGGACCAACAATGCACTATGGGAAGCTACCTGAACACATCATGTAAGCCAATAACAAGAGGAATATATGTGCAGTCACGAATCAGCAGCTAGCTCCTAGCTTCTGAGCCTACCTAGGTATGCTTTCAACAAATGATATCAAGAGAACAAAGCAAATTAGATAACAGAAGTAAATTGGAAAATTATTTAAAATTGTATTCTCTGTCTGAATCATGAAAGAAAAAAAATTGGCTTTCATGTCCATTAAAGCAAATACAAAGATTTACAACTATTGTCTCCTAACAGATATTATAGTTTGTGTGTACTAATCTGTGGAACAGACATGTGCATGTGGATTTGGACATTTGAAAAAAAAAAAATGGCTAATTTTACTGTATTCTTTGCATTCATTTGAAATACAAACCTTGTGCCCCTTTTAAATGACCAGTAAACACAGTAGATTTGCATAATCAACAAATGCAAGATAACAAGACAATGCAATAGCACTTAGTCTGAATTTCAAATTTCAAAGTTATGTCTATTTCCCCTCCCCCTGTACCATGTGATAGCAATCAGCCAATCACAAATGCATATACGTATAGTCTGTGAGTTCTTGCACATGCTCAGTAGGAGCTGGTGACTCAAAAAGTGTAAATATAAAAGACTGTGCACATTTTTTTAATGGAAGTAAATTGGAAAGTTGTTTAAAATGACATGCTGCATCTGAATCATGAAAATTTAATTAAACCTGAACCTAAAAGTAGCAAATGCAGGAAATGAAAGGCTTCAAAAGTTAATATTTACACTATTTAATAACTTTATCTAGTAATGTTCTTATCATGTACTGTAATTGATTCATGTGTCAACGATAAAGTATTTGGCTCTTGATCAATCCTGACCTTATAAAAATATATATTAAAAAACAACTTCCTTTTTTGTGCTGCTTCTAGCTTGTTGCGGTAGCACAAGTAGGGATGGGCGAATGTGTAAATTTCCGAATTTGAATGTTAGAACGATTGTTATTACCGAAATTCAAATTATAAATCTGAATGTTGATAAGAACGAATATTCTTAAAAATTCTATAATCGAATGCTATTTACAGTTTTCGAATGTCACTTTCGAATTTGAATGTTTATAATTATATCGAATGTCCACATTTGAAATTTCGAATTTAACATTCTATTTAACAAAATCTATTCAGAAGTTCAATAGTTCATGTGGTAAGGAGGGAATCTAGTAAATTGATACATAATAGATACAAATATATCATTTTGAATGTTTCTATATAGAATATTGCATAATTCGAATATTACATTTAAAGAAAGCATTAGAAATACTATAACAAACATATAAATTCAAATTTTTCGAATTCGAATATTGCATAATTCGAATATTACATCTAGAGAAAGCATTAAAAATACTATTACAAATATAAATTCAAATTTTTCTAAACTAATATTTTCAAATGTAATCGTAAAATTCGAAACCGAACATTCAAAAATCATTTTTCGAATGTTGTGAAACATACACCCATCCCTAAGCACAAGCTACTACTTTAAATTCATTTAAAGTAAAGGTAAACTTTGGTGAATGAAAGACCATTTTTTAAAAATACTATTCAAAACAGGGGCACTTTCATTCATCAAAGTTTACAAAGCAGCCGTTTTGATTAAAAACTTACCTTTTTTTCTTTTCACAGCCAGAGCAGCTTCCCCCTCCTGGAAATCCTCTCTTCACACGTCAGCAATGACTAATCCGGCTTCCTCCAATCACGGCTTTCCCCCCAGGGTTGTCATTGCCTGAGGTGATGCTGTGATTGGAGGAAGCCGGATTAGTCATTGCTGATGTGTGAAGAGAGGATTTCCAGGTGGGGGAAGCTGCTCTGGCTGTGAAAAGAAAAAAAGGTAAGTTTTTAATCAAAACGGCTGCTTTGTAAACTTTGATGAATGAAAGTGCCCCTGTTTTTAATGGTATTTTTAAAAAACGGGCTTTCATTTATCAAAGTTAACCTTCACTTTAAGTTTAAGCTGCTGTCCAACTGCTCCTCTACTGCTCTGAAAAAAATCTCCATAGCAAATAAGATGTTCACTTATTTCTATTAACAAATAAATAATGTTTTTTAAACTCATGCAAACTAAAAGACCCTGAGTAAAACTTGGAGGAAAAATTCCTGATCCTCCTGTGTAGGAGCACATTTATATCTGTCTCTAATTGTCCACAGCAAATTTTAGCTTTACTATGGCATAGTAGATAAGATAAACACAATTGACAGTCTTTCCAATGCAGTGTTTAAGTTCTGATGCATAAATCAAAAATTCATTTAATGTCCCTTTAATTCTACCAGCCAACGCAGAACAGTAACACTCCTTGGGAGGTGGAGCATAGGAAAATAAAATTATGCAGAGTCACAAATATCACCTTCACTGACTGCAATACTGGGCTTCTTTTGATCCTAGTTGCAAATACAACAATTTGAACCCTTCAGCTGCCCTGCTTCTATGCTGTTGCATTGCCTTTTGTTTTGAATCTGGCCCTTTGAGCTTGCATGTTAAAGGGACACTCCAGCCCAAATTGAAATCCACATGGATGCATTTTACTTTTGGATAGAAGCATTTTTGCAATTTACATGTATCAGCAAAAAGGCTTCCATTAAAAGCTATAACTGTTTCAACAGTGTATTCAAGTATGCAATATGCACCAGCATTTTTTAACACAGCACTTTCTCAGAGATAATAAGGTGCTGCTTGTAATATACGTGTATTGGCAAAATGCTTCTAATGAAAGCTAAATCTGTTTCAAACGTGTATTGAAGTATGCACCGTGCACCAGCCTTTTTGTACAATCTGGTAATGACTCAATTGCTGGTGTACTGAGAGTATCTAACTATGCTTTACATGCACATGCAGAGAAAAATGCAAAAACTAAAACAGCTATACATTTTACTAGAAGCATTGTTGCCAATACATGAATACTATATTACAAATATGTTTCTATTTAAAGCTTTAATTCATCTATGTGCATTTAAATTTTGACCTGAATGTACCATTAATATCTTTCATTTGTCTTTTTCTGTTCTTTTAACAAGAAGCATCTCTTACATTATTGTATCTTACAGAACACAAATATATACTCTATGACAGAAAGAGCTGTCACCCAATTGAATAATGATTACTTAATATCACACTGTCAAAGCTTTATTAGATTTGGAGTATTACAAGTAATATTAGACTATATTTAGGGAATGACAGCCTCAGGATCAATTTATCTGTCTTATCTATGGTAAATTTCTAACGTGATAATTTAAATTCAGTTGAACATTTATTTTCACATTTTATTCATACACAATTCTTAACAGTCCTAAGTAAATAAATACATCAGCACCAGAAATTCTTTGAACAAAGTTCTTAATCTTTTTAACAGACAGTGGGATCGATTTCAATCTTGTTAATTGAGTATCTGCTATTTTTAAACCCTTGATACACTTTTTTTCAATATCTGAAAGATCACAAAGCGAATGATAACACAATTTCCATATTGGGAGAATATCCATTGGATATCAGAATAGTCACCATAACGATAAAAAGGCAGCATAGGCTTTGGCCATAACAATCCATTATTTTTTTTATACTTTTTAATAGTTTTTCCAGACCTTTTTGCACTTTTCGATTGTAATTTACATTACTTTTGTTTTCATAAATGTTATTTTTTATTAGCGATAACATCTTAGTGAAGGGGATTTAATACCCTACCATTTTGTGTGTTTTTTTGTTTTTTTTAATGTACTGGTATTTAAAGAAAATAGAATTCCATAAAAACTTGTTTTGAAAAATCATTATTTATAATAACTAGTAACTAGCTTCTCTACCTTCTTACAATAACATAAATTCAGTAAAGACAAACCGTATTCTGTTGAAATAGGTTTGGAACCTATTTGAAACCTCATAACTTAGTTTTATGATTCACAGTATGAGAACTCTTAAAATCCTCATCTAGTACCCAATTTATCACAGTCAAGATAGTGAACTGACCACATTTATCTTTGCACAACCAGTTGAGCAAGAGCAGGGCTTTTCCATTATCCCAGTCGATCCTGCCAATCACCCTGTTCTTAGGGCCACAGCTATTAAACTAGGGTTTAAATTGGGTTCATAGGAGAAAATATAAGTTGCAGCCACTTTCTTTTTTATGGAAAATAATTTTCTACAGTGTGCTTTTAAATTAAACTTTTGTCAAATTGGAAAATTAGTTTTTCTCAATCAAAGGTTATGACAAAAAAAATTAAAAATACTTTGAAAATGTAAAAAGTTATAAAAACATTCAGCTAGATTACGAGTTGTGGGTTAGGTTAAAAAAGCAGCGTTAAGAGGTCCTAATGTTGCTTTTTAACACCAGCTGTTATTACGAGTCTTGAAGGTACAGGCTCACCGCTCATTTTTTTGGCCAGACTTGGAAATACCGCAAATCCACTTCCGTAAATTGCGTACATTTTTCAATGGGACTTGCATAGCGCCGGTAATACGAGTCTGTCTAAAAGTGAGCGGTAGACCCTCTCCTGTCAAGAATGGTACCGCATTTTAAAGTCAGTAGTTAAGAGTTTTACATTACAACGCCGTAGCATAAAACTCTTAACTAAAGTGCTAAAAATTACACTAACACCCATAAACTACCTATTAACCCCTAAACCGAGGCCCTCCCGCATTGCAAACACTAAAACATTATTTTAACCCCTAATCTGCCGAACTGGACATCGTCGCCACTATAATAAATATATCAACCCCTAAACCGCCGCACTCCCACCTTGCAAACATTAGTTACATTTTTACAGGCACGTTTGTATTTATTTTAACTAGGTAGAATAGTTATTAAATAATAAATAGTTATTAACTATTTAATAACTACCTAGCTAAAATAAATACAAAAGTACCTGTAAAATAAAACCTAACCTAAGTTACAATAACACCTAACACTACACTATAATTAAATGACTTACCTAAATTAAATACAATTAAATAAAATTAGCTAAAGTACAAAAAAAAATACCCACTAAATTACAGAAAATAATAAACAAATGACAAGATTTTTAAACTAATTACACCTAATCTAATCCCCCTAACAAAATAAAAAAGCACCCCCAAAATAAAAAAAAGCCCTACCCTACACTAAATTACAAATAGCCCTTAAAAGAGCCTTTTGCGGGGCATTGCCCCAAAGTAATCAGCTCTTTTACCTGTAAAAATTTTTATAAATCCCCGCAACATTAAAACCCACCACCCACACAACCAACCCTACTCTAAAACCCACCCAATACCCCATTAAAACCGGGCCGAAGTCCTCAACGAAGCCGGGAGAAGTCTTCATCCAAGCCGGGCGAAGTGGTCCTCCGGGCGGGAGGAAGATTAGGTGTAATTAGTTTAAAAATCTTGTAATTTGTTTATTAATTTCTCAATTTAGTGTTTGTTTTTTTCTTTAGATAATTGAATTTAATTGTATTTAATTTATGGAAATGATTTAATTATAGTGTTAGGTGTAATTGTAATTTAGGTTAGGTTTTATTTTACAGGTACTTTAGTATTTATTTTATCTAGGTAGTTATTAAATAGTTAATAACTATTTAATAACTATTCTACCTAGTTAAAATGAATACAAACTTTCCTGTAAAATAAAAATAAACCCTAAGCTAGCTACAATGTAACTATTAGTAACAGGGTTTATTTTATAGGTATGCATTTAGTTTTAAATAGGAATAATTTAGTTAATGATAGGAATTTTTATTTTTATTTCTTTTAATTATATTTAAGTTAGGGGGTGTTAGGTTTAGGGTTTGACTTAGATTTAGGGGTTAATAACTTTAATATAGTGGTGGCGACGTTGGGGGCGGCAGATTAGGGGTTAATAAATGTAGGTAGGTGTCGGCGATGTTAGGGTCGGCAGATTAGGGGTTAATAATATTTAACTAATGTTAAAGGCAGGAGTGTGGCGGTTTAGGGATTAATATGTTTATTATAGTGGCGGCAACGTTGGGGGCGGCAGATTAGGGGTTAAAACATGTAGGTAGGTTGCGGCGACATTGGGGGCGGCAGATTAGGGGTTAATAAATAGTATGTAGGTGTCGGCGATGTTGGGGGCAGCAGATTAGGGGTTCATAAGTATAATGTAGGTGGCGGCGGTGTCCGGAGCGACAGATTGGGGTTAATAATTATAATATAGGTGTAGGGCAGCAGATTAGGGGTTAATAAGTGTAAGATTAGGGGTTCATAAGTATAATGTAGGTGGCGGCGGTGTCCGGAGCGGCAGATTAGGGGTTAATAATTATAATGTAGGTGTCGGCGATGTCAGGGGCAGCAGATTAGGGGTTAATAAGTGTAAGATTAGGGGTGTTTAGACTCGGGGTTCATGTTAGGGTGTTAGGTGTAGACATAAAATGTATTTCCCCATAGGAATCAATGGGGCTGCGTTAAGGAGTTTTATGCTGCTTTTTTGCAGGTGTTAGCCTTTTTTTCAGCCGGCTCTCTCTGTTGATTCCTATGGGGAAATCGTGCACGAGCACGTTACACCAGCTAACTGCTAACGTAAGCAGTGCTGGTATTGGAGTGTGGTAATGAGCAAAATTTTACTCAACACTCACTTCTTGTCTGGTTTGTAAAAACCCGTAATACCAGCGTTGTCTGTAAGTGAGCGGTGAGCATAAACTGCTCGTTAGCACCGCACAGCCTCTAACGCAAAACTCGTAATCTAGGTGATTGTTTTGCAAACATGTTCTATATTATACCCATCATCACCATGTCCATATACAAATGGCATTCATATTGTTTAAAAGTTATCAGAAGCACCTCTCTTCCTAATTGCAACACACAAACGCATGGAGTACATTAACCGTATTAACTCATTTTCTTTTATGCTCATCGTCAACCAATATCAGTTGAAATCGAGTTTGATGGCTTTGATATAAAAAAGGCCAATACAGTTTTCCCAATATCAAATGAGAATTTTAAAAAGACCCTAGTGTTGGCAGACAAACAGTCCTCTCACTAGAACCCTAAAGAAAAAGTTTGTATATTCCACCTCCTTAGATCACAACTCAGTGCCATCTCACATCAGAGGTAACTGCTACTAGAGTATGCCTCAACCACGGTCTATAGTTCAGCATCAGCTGCCACCTTTATCCCTGAAGTTGGTTTTTAATATGCGATCTGAGCATAATTAAGAGGAATAATATTGAAAGAAGATGTGCAACTAGCCAACTAATGCCACTTGGCACAGATAGACGTGTATTTAATCATTCAAAGACAGAGGAATTTTAAAAGCCCCAAAATTGTTTGGAAAACAGTCAAAAACAAAAACATACAATGTAAAGGTAAGTTTTACATGGGCTGAACACAATAGAAAACACTAGTTAAAGGGATTATCATAGGTTTGAAAAAATGTATTGGAATAAGTTTAAATTTGAAAAATCTCAAGATAATGCATCAGATAAACATTGGAGGACTTTCCAGTGGATCAGAATCCAGGCTACATTAAAAATGATACTGTATTGAATAAAATGCAGACATTATGTTGTGTATTATTTATTTTGTTATGCAATATCTGAACTGTTAAACACTGTTAGAAAGAGTGCTAGAATTCTTATTTCTTTGCATGAAAATTGTGAAGTAAAAGCTATTTAAATTTGTATTAATAATGTGCAGGGAATACAATTTTGTTTTGGGTGAAAAATGTTTTCTGAATATTCAAGGAAATTCGGCTGCACCATTTCGGTTTCGTTTCATTTAAAACAAAATTGAATTTTCGTTAAACATTTATATTCGTTTTCATTTAAAAAAAGTTAAATGTTTCAAAGCTACAGGTGGAAAGTTTACCTGTAGCTACAATACTGACCTTAATGTGCTCTCCATTGAGAGCACATTAAGGCCTAGATTTGGAGTTTGGCGGTAGCCGTGAAAACCAGCGTTAGAGGCTCCTAACGCTGGTTTTAGGCTACCGCCGGTATTTGGAGTCACTCAAAATAGGGTCTAACGCTCACTTTCCAGCCGCGACTTTTCCATACCGCAGATCCCCTTACGTAAATTGCGTATCCTATCTTTTCAATGGGATTTTTATAACTCCGGTATTTAGAGTCGTTTCTGAAGTAAGCGTTAGACATCTAACGACAAAACTCCAGCCGCAGGAAAAAAGTCAGTAGTTAAGAGCTTTCTGGGCTAACGCCAGTTTATAAAGCTCTTAACTACTGTACTCTAAAGTACACTAACACCCATAAACTACCTATGTACCCCTAAACCGAGGTCCCCCCACATCGCCGACACTCGAAAAAAAATTTTTAACCCCTAATCTGCCGACCGCCACCTACGTTATACTTATGTACCCCTAATCTGCTGCCCCTAACACCGCCGACCCCTGTATTATATTTATTAACCCCTAATCTGCCCCCCTCAACGTCGCCTCCACCTGCCAACACTTATTAACCCCTAATCTCTCGACCGGACCTGAGCGCTACTATAATAAAGTTATTAACCCCTAATCCGCCTCACTAACCCTATCATAAATAGTATTAACCCCTAATCTGCCCTCCCTAACATCGCCGACACCTAACTTCAATTATTAACCCCTAATCTGCTGACCGAATCTCGCCGCTATTCTAATAAATGTATTAACCCCTAAAGCTAAGTCTAACCCTAATACTAACACCCTCCTAAGTTAAATATAATTTAAATCTAACTAAATTAATTAACTCTTATTAAATAAATTATTCCTATTTAAAGCTAAATACTTACCTGTAAAATAAATCCTAATATAGCTACAATATAAATTATAATTATATTATAGCTATTTTAGGATTTATATTTATTTTACAGGTAACTTTGTATTTATTTTAACCAGGTACAATAGCTATTAAATAGTTAAGAACTATTTAATAGCTAAAATAGTTAAAATAATTACAAATTCACCTGTAAAAGAAATCCTAACCTAAGTTACAAATAAACCTAACACTAGACTATCAATAAATTAATTAAATAAACTACCTACAATTACCTACAATTAACCTAACACTACACTATCAATAAATTAATTAAATACAATTGCTACAAATAAATACAATTAAATAAACTAGCTAAAGTACAAAAAATAAAAAAGAACTAAGTTACAAAAAATAAAAAAATATTTACAAACATAAGAAAAATATTACAACAATTTTAAACTAATTACACCTACTCTAAGCCCCCTAATAAAATAACAAAGCCCCCCAAAATAAAAAAATGCCCTACCCTATTCTAAATTACTAAAGTTCAAAGCTCTTTTACCTTACCAGCCCTGAACAGGGCCCTTTGCGGGACATGCCCCAAGAAATACAGCTCTTTTGCCTGTAAAAAAAAACATACAATACCCAAGCCCCCCAACATTACAACCCACCACCCTGATCGGAACAGCCAATAGAATGCGAGCTCAATCTGATTGGCTGATTGGATCAGCCAATCGGATTGAACTTGATTCTGATTGGCTGATTCCATCAGCCAATCAGAATATTCCTACCTTAATTCCGATTGGCTGATAGAATCCTATCAGCCAATCGGAATTCGAGGGACGCCATCTTGGATGACGTCATTTAAAGGAACCGTCATTCGTCGTTCAGTCGTCGGCCAGGATGGATGTTCCGCGGTGGAGGTCTTCAGGATGCTGCCGCTTCGCTCCGGATGGATGCCGCTTGGATGAAGACTTCAATCGGATGGAAGACCTCTTCTGCCCCGCTTGGATGAAGACTTCAGCCGGATCATGGACCTCTTCAGCCCCCCGCTTGGACTTGGATCAGGACATCGGAGGAGCTCTTCTGGACTGATCGGTGAACCTGGTATGGTGAAGACAAGGTAGGATGATCTTCAGGGGCTTAGTGTTAGGTTTATTTAAGGGGGGTTTGGGTTAGATTAGGGGTATGTGGGTGGTGGGTTGTAATGTTGGGGGGCTTGGGTATTGTATGTTTTTTTTTACAGGCAAAAGAGCTGTATTTCTTGGGGCATGCCCCGCAAAGGGCCCTGTTCAGGGCTGGTAAGGTAAAAGAGCTTTGAACTTTAGTAATTTAGAATAGGGTAGGGCATTTTTTTATTTTGGGGGGCTTTGTTATTTTATTAGGGGGCTTAGAGTAGGTGTAATTAGTTTAAAATTGTTGTAATATTTTTCTTATGTTTGTAAATATTTTTTTATTTTTTGTAACTTAGTTCTTTTTTATTTTTTGTACTTTAGCTAGTTTATTTAATTGTATTTATTTGTAGCAATTGTATTTAATTAATGTATTGATAGTGTAGTGTTAGGTTAATTGTAGGTAATTGTAGGTAGTTTATTTAATTAATTTATTGATAGTCTAGTGTTAGGTTTATTTGTAACTTAGGTTAGGATTTCTTTTACAGGTAAATTTGTAATTATTTTAACTATTTTAGCTATTAAATAGTTCTTAACTATTTAATAGCTATTGTACCTGGTTAAAATAAATACAAAGTTACCTGTAAAATAAATATAAATCCTAAAATAGCTATAATATAATTATAATTTATATTGTAGCTATATTAGGATTTATTTTACAGGTAAGTATTTAGCTTTAAATAGGAATAATTTATTTAATAAGAGTTAATTAATTTCGTTAGATTTAAATTATATTTAACTTAGGGGGGTGTTAGTGTTAGACTTAGCTTTAGGGGTTAATACATTTATTAGAATAGCGGTGAGCTCCAGTCGGCAGATTAGGGGTTAATGTTTGAAGTTAGGTGTCGGCGATGTTAGGGAGGGCAGATTAGGGGTTAATACTATTTATGATAGGGTTAGTGAGGCGGATTAGGGGTTAATAACTTTATTATAGTAGCGCTCAGGTCCGCTCGGCAGATTAGGGGTTAATAAGTGTAGGCAGGTGGAGGTGACGTTGTGGGGGGCAGATTAGGGGTTAATAAATATAATATAGGGGTCGGCGATGTTAGGGCAGCAGATTAGGGGTACATAGGGATAATGTAAGTAGCGGCGGTTTACGGAGCGGCAGATTAGGGGTTAATAATAATATGCAGGGGTCAGCGATAGCGGGGGCGGCAGATTAGGGGTTAATAAGTGTAAGGTTAGGGGTGTTTAGACTCGGGGTACATGTTAGAGTGTTAAGTGCAGACGTAGGAAGGGTTACCGCATAGCAAACAATGGGGCTGCGTTAGGAGCTGAACGCGGCTTTTTTGCAGGTGTTTGTTTTTTTTTCAGCTCAAACAGCCCCATTGTTTCCTATGGGGGAATCGTGCACGAGCACGTTTTTGAGGCTGGCCGCGTCCGTAAGCAACTCTGGTATCGAGAGTTGAAGCTGCGTTAAAAATGCTCTACGCTCCTTTTTTGGAGCCTAACGCAGCCTTTATGTGGACTCTCAATACCAGAGTTATTTTTATGGTGCGGCCAGAAAAAAGCCGGCGTTAGTTTTTCGGGTCGTTACCGACAAAACTCCAAATCTAGGCCTAAGGTAAGTATTAACCACAATATTTTCATTGGTGCATTCAATCTAATTTTAATTTCGTTAAAGGGACATGAAACCCCAATGTTTCTTTCATTATTCAGATAGAGAATACCATTTTAAACAACATTTCAATTTACTTCTTTACTTCTTATCTAATTTGCTTCATTCTTTTGATATCCTTTGTTGAAGAAATAGTAATGCACATTGGTGAAACAATCACACAAAACATCTAAGTGCAGCCATCAATCAGCATTTACTGAGCCCAGGACATACTTGAAAACAAGAGAAATCTCAATGTATCCTTCCTGGTAGAATATTTTATAAATAAATAAATAATAAATAAATATAGATATGCTTTTCAACAAAGGAAATCAAGAGATTGAAGGAAATTAGACAATAGACGTAAATTGAAAAGTTGTTTAAAATTGTATGTTCTTTCTAAATAATAAAAGAAAAAAATTGGGTTTTAGTGCCGCAAGGCTCTGTCTTCGGTCCCCTTCTCTTCTCAATCTATACATCATCATGAGGTTCCTTAATAAAGTCCCACAGGATTAAATTTGTATGCCGACGCCTCCCAAATCTACCTCTCTGCACCAGACCTATCTCCTTCTTTGCTAACTCATGTCACTAACTGTTATTCTCACATCTCTTCCTAGATGTCCTCTCACTACCTTAAGCTAAACCTCTCCAAAACTGAGCTCCTTATTTTCCCTCCTTCTTCTAAAATCTCCACCCCCCATCTCTCTATAACTGTTGACAACTCCATCATTACCCCTACCCCGCATGCCTGATGTCTTGGGGTCACATTTGACTCAGATCTTTCTTTCATTTCTCACATTCAGCCCTTGGCTAAATCCTTCCACCTTAAAAACATATCTAAAATTAGACATTTCCTTACACAAGATACAACTAAGATTTTAATCCACTCTCTCAACCTTTCCCGCCTCGACTACTGCAACTCTGTCCTCTCTGGTCTCCCTAGCTGCTGCCTAGCTCCTTTACAATCCATAATGAATGCCTCTGCCAGGCTCATCTTCCATACACATCACTCTTCATCTGCTGCACCTCTCTACCAATCCCTTCACTGGCTTCCTCTTGCCTCCAGGATTAAACACAACATTCTGACTCTGCCATACAAGCCCCTCAACTGCACTGCTCCCCCCTATATCTCAGACCTTGTCTCTAGATACTCTCCCTCCCTGCCCCTTCGCTCTGCTCATGACCTCCTACTCTCCTCCTCTCTTGTTACCTCGTCACATTCCCGTTTACAGGACTTCTCCAGACTAGCTCCCATTTTGTGGAACTCTGCCTCACACTAACCTTTCCTAATACCAGTTCCTCTCCTCCATTACTATCCGCCATGAACCCCCTTAGCATGTAAGCCTAAGAGTCCAACTGTTTGCAGATCACCTTCATAAGAGCTGACTGCAACAGTGCGACTCTCGGCAGGGCCCTCTACCTATTTATCCCTACAAATGTTACCTTATATACCCCCTATGTTTAAAGCGCTGAATCAGTTGGCGATCTACAAATATCGGATAATAATAATAATTTAGTGTCACTTTAAAATGAAAAGAAAATTTGATTTTCGTAACGATTGTGTATTCATCCGGAAACAAATGTCCTTCTCTAATTTGTACTGACATTAATACAGCTCTATCATTTGTTTATTTAATGCTCATTGGCTCATAGGTACTTCTTGTTAATTCTCAGTCAGGGAGATTACCAGTTTTGCGGTATGGCTATACTGCTGAAAAATTGGCCTTTGCGCACAGAATGGCAGGTCTCCCATATTACAAGTCCCGGCGGTACAGCTATACCGCTAACATTTTAGCCTGAACCGCAACTCTCCATTCCGCACTCAAAAAATGGCTTTTGAGTGTGGAATTTTCATTGCGCCTGTATAACAGGTTGTGGGGTCCAGCTATAATGCTAGCGTTATAGCTTATACCGCCACGATCCATTCCACGATCAGAGACCAGTAGTTATGGATTTTCCGAAACAAAAATGTTTCACAAAAGTCATAACAAAAATGTTACAAAGTACACTAACACCCTTTAACTACTCTATTTAACCCTTAATCCGCCGCCCACCCACATAACCAACACTAAAATAAAGTATTAACCACTAAACTGCTTGCCCCTACATCACAAATACTAAACTAAACCTATTAACCCCTAAATCACCGGCCCCCACATCGCAACTACTATAATAAAGCTATTAATTAACCCCTAAACAGTCGGCCCCCCACATCGCAACTACTATAATAAAAATATTAGCCCCTAAACCACTGGCCCCCCACATCGGGACAAACTAAATTAAACTATTAACCCCTAAACCTAACAAACCCTAACTTTAAAGTTACAATATAACTATCTTAAAATAAATAAAATCTTACCTGTGAAATAAAAAAAACCTTAGCTTAAACTATAAATAAGCCTAACATAACTATTTAAAAAAAAAAAACGAAAAAAAAATAACTAAGTTACAAAATTACAAAATCCTAACACTATGAAAAAAACAACAACTAACTTTACAAACACTAAAATTATGAAAAATAAAAAAAAATATAAGATTACAAAAAATAATAAACAAAATTATCCAAAATAATAAAAATTTAACCTAATCTTATATCCCTATAAAAACAAAAAAGCCACCCCAAAATAAAAACACCCCCTAATCTAACAATAAACTACCAATATCCCTCCAAAGTCCCTTTTGTAGGGCATTGCCTTATGTTAAACCGCTCTTTTACATTAAAAAAATTACAAAGTACCCCATAACAGTTAACCCCCTACCCAACCAACCCCCCAAAATAAAAAACCTAAGTCTTAAAAAAACCTAAGCTACCCATTGCCCCTAAAGGGGCATTTGTATGGGCATTGCTGTTAATAGGGCAATCAGCTCTTTAGTGCCCATTAAAATAAAAAACACCCCAGAAAAACCTAACACTAAGCCCAAAAAATGTACTCACAGTTCCTGAAGTCCAGACATCCTTCTTCATCCAGTGGCGACAAGTCTTCATCCAGGCGGCGAAATCTTTATCCATCGTGGGGGCATCTTCTATCTTTCTATTTTCATCCCGGTGGCATTGAGCTGTGGCGGCGCAGATCTGAGAAGAACCAGCGATGATGACGACATCCAGCGTGGAGCCTCCTCTTCATGCAATCTCAGCCGGACACTGAAGATTGAATGCAAGGTACCCCTTTTATATTTGGGGTACCTTGCATTCCTATTGGCTGAAATATTCTAATCAGCCTTCAGGATGAGAGCTGCTTAAATCCTATTGGCTGTTCAAATCAGCCAGTAGGATTTATGCAGCTCTCATCCTATTTGCTGATTTTAAAAGTTCAGCCAATAGGAATGCAAGGTACCCCAAATATAAAATGGGTACCTTGCATTCAAGCTTCAGTGTGCGGCAGAGATCGCATGAAGAGGAGGCTCTGTACTGGATGTCGTTGTTTTTGCTGGTTCTTCTCTGTTCCGCACGGCCACAGCTCCGTGCCACCGGGAAGAAGATAGAAGATGCCCCTGCGATGGATGAAGATGTCGCTGCCTGGATGAAGACTTGTCCCTGCCTTGATGAAGATGGATGTCCGGACTACAGGAACTTTAAGTACATTTTTTGGGGATAGTGTTAGGTTGCTTTTTTTTTTTTTTTTTTGCTGTGGGTTTATTTTTTAGATTAGGAAAATATTTTATGTTAATGGAAACTAAATAGCTATTTGCTCTTTTAAGGGCAATGTCCATACAAAAGCTTAATTTTTTTTAGACTTAGTTTTTTTTATTTTGGGGGGTTGGTTGGGTGGGTGGTTTAACTGTTATGTGTTACTTTGTAATTTATTTATGTAAAAAAGCTGATTGCGTCAGGGCAATGCCCTACAAAAGGCCCTTTTAAGGGATATTGGTAGTTTATTGTTAGATTGGGGGTGTTTTTATTTTGGGGTGGCTTTTTTGTTTTTAGAGGGGTAATAGATTAGGTTACATTATTATTATTTTGGATCCTTTTGTATACAGGTGGCCCTCGTTTTACAACGGTTCAATTTACACCATTTCAGAATAACAACCTTTTTTTCCAGTCATGTGACTGCTATTGATAAGCATTGAGAAGCAGTGCATTGTTTAAAATAGCCAGTAGGTAGAGCTGTCCGCTTGTGTTGCAGCAAAGCCAAGCAAGCTGAAATTAATCAGTTTAACTAGACCTGAGCTATTGAGCAGATTTCAAAGGAACAAGATCTTCCTGTCTATAAATCAGTCCAGATTGGAATGCATAGAAAGAACTGTTTGCAGAAAAATGCAAGTAAAGTCTGTGTTGTGTGATTATTTTATTAGGTTTATAATGCTGTTTAGCAAATGTTTTTGTTTATTTAACTTAGTTTAATTATATATTCTGTGTTGTGTGATGTTTTTATTAGGTTTATAATGCTGTTTAGCATTTAAAGTCTTCATTTCAAAGCTTTAAAAATAATGTATTAGGTGTTACTTATGCCAATTTTGAAAGGGGCCTGGAACCTATCTCCCTCACTTCCCATTGGCTTACATTATAAACTGGGTTTCAATTTACAAAGGTTTCGATTTACAACCATTCCTTCTGGAACCTAACCCCGGCGTAAACTGAGGGCTACCTGTATTTGTTGTAATCTTAGATTTTTTTTCGTTATTTTAGTTGTTTTTTTGTAATGTTAGGCTTTTTTATTTTTTCGTAGTGTTAGGATTTTTTAATTTTGTAACTTAGTTTTTTTATTTTTCATTTATTTTATTTTTTTTAAAATAGTTATGTTAGGTTTATTTATAGTTTAAGCTTATGTTTTTTTAATTTCACGGGTACGTTTTTATTTATTTTAAGATAGTTATATTGCAACCTTAATTTAAAGATAGGGGAGTGTTAAGTTTAGGGGTTAATAGTTTAATTTAGTGTGTCACGATGTGGGGGGCCAGCGGTTTAGGGGTTAACAGGTTTAGTTTAGTATTTGTAATGTGGGGGTTCGACGGTTTAGGGGTTAATAGGTTTATTGTAGTGTTGGTGATGTGTGCGTCTGCGGTTTAGGGATTAATTGGTTTAGTATAGTATTTGCAATGTGGAGGGTCAGCGGTTAAGGGGTTAATAGGTTTATTTAGTGTCGGCAAAGTCGAGGAATGGAGGTTTAGGGGTCAATAACTTTATTAGGTGTTAGCTATGCGGGTGGGCTGCGGATTAGGGGTTAATCACTTTATTTAGTGTCCACGATGTTGGGGGCAGCAGATTAGGGGTTAATATCTTTTTTTTAGTTTTGCCGATATCTGGGGGTGGCGGATTAGGGATATTTAGACTAGGGGTTTATGTTAGGGTGTTAGGTTTTTACAGAACCTTCTTTTCCCCATAGACATCAATGAGGATTGCGGTATAGCGATCGCCATTCCGCAGCCGCAGCTGTTAGTTTTTTCTAAAACTTGGGGGAAAACGTGCACAAGCACGTCATGTCAGGCCTTGGCTTTTGTACGGTATGGAGCTTAACGCACCAAAATATGGTTTTTCTGTAACTTGCAATGGCAGCGCTATGGAAAGTGCGGGTTTAGCGCACAACTTGTAATCTTGGTGATTGTTTGATAGGTGGGTACAATTAGCATTAGGATGCATATATAAGTCAATGAACATTATAACTCAACTAATATATTATTTATAATGTAAATTTGAACAGCTTTCGCTGTTTTTATACAGGCAATACAAATATTAATATTTTTGAGTACATTGTCTAAGCTAAGTCTTTGTATGTTTAATCAGAGTTGTGGCGTCAGGTGCAGATCTGCTGAATAAGGTATTTTTTGGCAGCATTTACCTTAAGCTGTGAAAATAAAACAAACCTAGCTATTTATAAAAAAATGTTGACCACTTACAGAATGCATCATTACAAATACAAAATCTACTTTCAAGGATGTTTTGCTTACATATTTAGTAAATCAATTAATATATTTAATCAAACTTTAAAGGGACATGAAACATAAATGATGTATTTCATGATTTAGAAAGAACATGCAATTTTAAACAACTTTCCAATTTAGTTTTATATTTTCTAATTTGCTTAATTCTCTTGATATCCTTTGGTGAAACACATATTTAAATTGGCTCAGTAGCTGCTAATTGGTGGCTGAACATAAATGTCTTGTGTGATTGGCTTAACCATGTCCATTGCTATTTCTTCAGCAAAGGATAAAAAAAGAATATAGAAAATTATATAGAAGTACATTTTAATGTTGTTTAAAATTGTATTCTCTATCTGAATTATGAAATAAATATTTGGGGTTTCATGTGCCTAAGCATCATGTGTAAGGTTCCATTATGGGTAAGGTTCCCCATCCCTGCTTTAAAGTCATGTGAAATGCTACAGTAATAAATCTTGAAGCCAAACTGAATAATTTTTTGAGTTTGTAGGGTATCACTTCTAGTCATATCTTTGGGACATAGCTTGCAAGTTTTGCCACTCTGAGATTCAGCCTCTTTAGTAGAGATGTGTATTCAGGAGGATATTTCAAGCAGGAGTCTGACTATGACTATGCAACTGCCAGCCCGGCCCAGCCCACCGGGATTTTTCCCGGTATCCCAGCGACCCAATCCTGCCCTTATTTTGAGTCATTTGATATACGAACAGTCAAATACAAATTTGTTCATTCACTAATGCCATTTGACACCAACAAATATGCAGGAATGGGGGGGGGGAGTTATATTGTTTGGTTAATATGTTTATTTGATTGTAATGATGTACAGGGGGATTACAAATCATTTGACCATCATCCCCTGTCCAATGCTGTTATAGTATTACTAATGACTGATGTTACGGACTGCTGGTCAGGCACTAAATGCTGGAGTTGTACGTTATTTTAACTTTGAAACATAGGTTCTTTGAATTGTTCAAATCCTATAATGTAAGATTGTTGTTAATATTGTCTATAATAGCTGTTCCTAATGGAAATAACGGTAACAAATACGAATCCAATCCGTCCGAACCAAATGCCTGCATGGACAAAACTCGGCTGAACCAAATGTTTGAAAGAATCTGAAACAAATGTTTTGTACAAAAGAAATTTTAGCCACAAATCAGCAAGAGCTGAACCAACAATGGGCCTGCTCCTAAGTTTATATTCTTGCTTTTTCAAATAAAGATTCCAAGACAACAAAGAAAAATGTATAATAGGAGTAAATAAGAAAGTTGCTTAAAATTGCATACTCTAATTGAATCATGAAAGTTCAATTTTGCTTAGACTATCCCTTTAAGCTGACATAATTGCTAAAGATATATCCTTTGGTCACCAGTTGTAGCTGATGAAAGAATAAAAACATAACACAACTGATGCAAATGTGACTCCAAAGTAAACAAAAAGTGTAATTCTTCTGCAAAACACAGGACAGCACAAGCTATATCACTCAAATGGGTACATATTTATATTTCCTTTCATTTGTCAATAAAGCTTTGTTAGTGTTTACATTATTTGTACCATTTGTATAGAGGTTCAGGATAGATTTCTTACCCCGTGGATTCTTTATTTTCCTGTTCCTTTCTCCACCTACATGTCATTAGTATGTAGCTGAATAAACAGCCACCGAAAAAATAATTCAGTATATTGTATGTTCCATAGGATAAACTGATTGAGAACGTTAAAGGGACAGTCAACAGGAGAATTTTTGTTGTTTAAAAAGATAGATAATCCCTTTATTACCCATTCCCCAGTTGTGCATAACCAACACAGTTATAATAATATACTTTTAACCTCTGTGATTATCTTGTATCTAAGCCTCTGCAAACTGCCCCTTTTTTCAGTTCGTTTGACAAACTTGCATTTTAGCCAATCAGTGCTTACTCCTAGGTAACTTCACATGCGTGAGCTCAATGTTATCTATACAGTATGAACACACATGAACTAACACCCTCTAGTGGTGAAAAACTGTCAAAATGCATTCAGATTAGAGGCAGCCTCCAAGGTCTAAGAAATTAGCATATGAACCTCCTAGGTTTAGCTTTTATCTATGAATACCAAGAGAACAAAGCAAAATTGGTAAAATTGGCGATAAAAGTAAATTGGAAAGTTGTTTAAAATTACATGCCCTATTTGAATCATGAAAGTTTATTTTGGACTTGACTGCACCTTTAATAGTCAACCTTGCATGCTCTTTGATATAAGAAAACATCTGGACTGATGGTTGAAGGCTTGATAAATTGGGGCCAAAGATGTAAAGAAATGTAAGTTTAAGTGGAGCAGATATGGATACAATTAATCCTCTTCTTCTATCTAAAAAAAAATTTTAGCTAAAATTTTTTGACACAATCCCAAATGTTATGCCTTTCTCTAACGACCAGCAATAAATTGTTCCCTGACATTTAATAAGAATTATAGACAGTCAAAAGCTCTGAAATTTTACACCGCAAAAAAAAAAGATTTTTTTTTTATTTAAACATATCTTTAAACAATATAAAAATGTTTCAAAGAGCTGAATGGATATCAAAGAAACATCAACGTTAGACTTTTTTCTTTTTTGACAATAGAGGGATAACAATTTTCTTTTTCTCTATCTTGAACTACCATTGGCTTTTTGGTAAGAGGTGAAACAGCTTTTTGACTTTAAAGCAATGAAGAAGATCTAATAGGCATGTATGTTTTTTAGAAATAAGTGTCTTATTTCAGCAATATTCAGTACCTACTTTTTTCCCATGGTAGTAAAAAAATAGTTCTGCCATTTAAATATATGAATTAGTCATGATTAGTTGTACACTATA
Organism: Bombina bombina; assembly: GCF_027579735.1. NCBI lineage: Eukaryota > Metazoa > Chordata > Amphibia > Anura > Bombinatoridae > Bombina > Bombina bombina. The sequence goes on along the minus strand of NC_069507.1, from coordinate 193,788,935 downwards.
AGATAGGTTTACAATTAAAGGAACATGTTACAAATATATCTATCACTTGAAAGTAATGCAGCATATACAGTATTAATTTAGCATCTGTTCACCCGCCCAAATCACCAACATGCAGAATTGTATGCATTTATTATTCTATAAAAATGAATAGTTAAAATCAGAAAATAAAATATTCAATTTTCGACAATCTGTACCATCATGCAATTTTTGCAGAGTAGATATAAAGGGCGAGATTTCCTATACAACGTAGGTTTCCATGTAACTGCTGAAACCCATGCTGTCTGAGAGTTCACCTCGTACATCGGGTGAATTACTTATACAGTGCCGGCAGATCAGATAGTGCCGTAGATCGGATAAAATGGTGACGTTCGTAAATGTTCGGAAATAGACATTTCTCGAGTCGTTAGTGACTTACGGCAGTATATATAAACTGTTGGCGCCTAAGTAAAAAACAAAAAAATTTTAAATTGCCCGTAAAAATCTAACCCATCTCCCAAAAATGAACCTGAGACATCAAAAGTGCATTTTGTAGGGCATTGCCTGAATAAATCAGCTTTTACCTAAAAAAAACTACAAATTAACCCCCCCACCCACCCCAAATAAAAAAGACCTAACGCTACAAAAATCTAATCTACCCATTGCCCATAAAAAGGGGCATTTGTATGGGTATTGTCCTTTAAAGGGCAATCAGCTCTTTTGCTGACCTTTTTCCCTGTGATATCATCATGCTGGTACATAATGGAATCACTGAGATTTCCCTTTTCAGCGGGAAATGGACTTTCCAATTGGCTGATATTTGAAAGCATCAATGGACCCTTGCTGTGGTGTAGAAGAGGACCCTGTTTCAAATGGTTTTATGAAGACTTTGGATGGTAAGTAATTTTGGTTGGTTTCAAGGGGATTTTTCTATTTTTTGTAGCACTTGGTAATCAACTTGTAATACCAATGAAAACTTGGCAGATACATTTAGTGCAAAAGATCTGTTTTCTATGAAGATACATTTAGCTCATCTCATTATAAGTATGGGATTTGAAAATGGGGCATATTCACAACACCAGTCTATGGTGCCCATTTAACAAGCTCCGCAGTGAGCTTGTGGGCCCGTGTTTCTGGCGAGTCTTCAGACTCGCCAGAAACAGCAGTTATGAAGCAGCGGTCACAAAGACCGCTTCTCCATAACCTGTCCTCCTGCTCTGAGCAGGTGGACAGACATCGCCGGAAATCAATCAACCCGATTGAGTATGATCGGGTTGATTGACACCTCCCTGCTGGCGGCCCATTGGCCGTGAGTCTGCAGGGGGCGGCGTTGCACCAGCAGCTCTTGTGAGCTGCTGGTGCAATGCTGAATACGGAGAGCGTATTGCTCTCCGAATTCAGCGAGGTCTGGTGGACCTGATCCGCACTGTCGACCAGGTCCGGCAGACTTTGTTAAATAGAGGCCTTTGGATCAATTTTGCAATGAAAATGAATTCAAATGTTATTGACTGTGTAAGGTCTTGCACTTCAGCACTTTCCTTCTATATTTTCTCATAAGCAGTCCATGTGATCCTTACCCACCAATTGGAAAAATGGAAACATAGTGGCCACCTCTGTTTTAAACGTTAACTATAAGCTTATAGAAAGAGAGAAAAGCAAAGACTAACCGTAACAAAGTGATCCATGAAAATATGCACAGCTATCAGGATAGAACATGTGTCATGAATATATTAAACCTTTTAAATGCATTCAATTTGACACAAATCCTTGAAGGATTAACAGCATTTTCAGTCAAAGTTTACCCACTCATCTATAGATTCTGTTTTACGCTGATGTCTTTCATAAAACACTTTTCTCTGTACAGTTATGTTTTTCTTAGAATTACAGTATGCCTCAAATTTCTCAAATAACACATTGGGATCCTTTTTACCTTCAGCAGATATAGCTCCACTTGCACTCTACAGGGAGTGCAGAATTATTAGGCAAATGAGTATTTTGACCACATCATCCTCTTTATGCATGTTGTCTTACTCCAAGCTGTATAGGCTCTAAAGCCTACTACCAATTAAGCATATTAGGTGATGTGCATCTCTGTAATGAGAAGGGGTGTGGTCTAATGACATCAACACCCTATATCAGGTGTGCATAATTATTAGGCAACTTCCTTTCCTTTGGCAAAATGGGTCAAAAGAAGGACTTGACAGGCTCAGAAAAGTCAAAAATAGTGAGATCTTGCAGAGGGATGCAGCACTCTTAAAATTGCAAAGCTTCTGAAGCATGCTCATCGAACAATCAAGCGTTTCATTCAAAATAGTCAACAGGGTCGCAAGAAGCGTGTGGAAAAACCAAGGCGCAAAATAACTGCCCATGAACTGAGAAAAGTCAAGCGTACAGCTGCCAAGATGCCACTTGCCACCAGTTTGGCCATATTTCAGAGCTGCAACATCACTGGAGTGCCCAAAAGCACAAGGTGTGCAATACTCAGAGACATGGCCAAGGTAAGAAAGGCTGAAAGACGACCACCACTGAACAAGACACACAAGCTGAAACGTCACGACTGGGCCAAGAAATATCTCAAGACTGATTTTTCTAAGGTTTTATGGACTGATGAAATGAGAGTGAGTCTTGATGGGCCAGATGGATGGGCCCGTGGCTGGATTGGTAAAGGGCAGAGAGCTCCAGTCCGACTCAGACACCAGCAAGGTGGAGGTGGAGTACTGGTTTGGGCTGGTATCATCAAAGATGAGCTTGTGGGGCCTTTTCGAGTTGAGGATGGAGTCAAGCTCAACTCCCAGTCCTACTGCCAGTTTCTGGAAGACACCTTCTTCAAGCAGTGGTACAGGAAGAAGTTTGCATCCTTCAAGAAAAACATGATTTTCATGCAGGACAATGCTCCATCACACGCGTCCAAGTACTCCACAGCGTGGCTGGCAAGAAAGGGTATAAAAGAAGAAAATCTAATGACATGGCCTCCTTGTTCACCTGATCTGAACCCCATTGAGAACCTGTGGTCCATCATCAAATGTGAGATTTACAAGGAGGGAAAACAGTACACCTCTCTGAAGAGTGTCTGGGAGGCTGTGGTTGCTGCTGCACGCAATGTTGATGGTGAACAGATCAAAACACTGACAGAATCCATGGATGGCAGGCTTTTGAGTGTCCTTGCAAAGAAAGGTGGCTATATTGGTCACTGATTTGTTTTTGTTTTGTTTTTGAATGTCAGAAATGTATATTTGTGAATGTTGAGATGTTATATTGGTTTCACTGGTAAAAATAAATAATTGAAATGGGTATATATTTGTTTTTTGTTAAGTTGCCTAATAATTATGCACAGTAATAGTCACCTGCACACACAGATATCCCCCTAAAATAGCTATAACTAATAACAAACTAAAAACTACTTCCAAAACTATTTAGCTTTGATATTAATGAGTTTTTTGGGTTCATTGAGAACATGGTTGTTGTTCAATAATAAAATTAATCCTCAAAAATACAACTTGCCTAATAATTCTGCACTCCCTGTATGATCTGCAAATATCTCTGCCTTTCTCTTCAATGCAAATGAGGAACTGTGCAGCCTTCTGCTCCTGTGTCCACTTGTCAGCATCAGGGCTAGCAAATAATAATTCCATGAGCTCTCTCCATCTTGTCCAGTGCTCACATACATTGCCTTTATCAAAGTCCATAGGAGGCACTGTCTGCTTGCAGCCATGACAATCAAACTTAAATAAATCTGTTTACTTCTGACACCATGTAAAGATCTCCTGTTATAGAATGCACAGAACTCATGAAGGCACCATTGTTCAACTTCAAGAACTTTTTATTAACTGAAGATAACACACCCATTTCACTGTTATACCTCATGCTTGTCCCTAGTGTTAGAATATATGAACTGCAACAAATATAAACAGCAACATCTGGAACAAACCATTATGATATATTCATTACAGTTTACATCATCAAATGAAATAACAGAATATTATGAGCAGAAATGCAGACTGACGAGTCCTGACACACATACATCATGACAAAAATTCAGTCACCCCCTTGTCTCATCCCATTTCACTAACATTCTAATGCCAGCACATTAAAATCAAAGGTTACAAAACAATCAGCTGTAAAGTTATGGATTATGTTCGCTGTGACTAGAGAGAGACAAAGCAACCCCCCAAAAACAAACAGATGCTTCCCTATCTGATAGTGGAGTCAATTCTGAGGTGGTGTCTCAAATGGCTCTTTCCACTCGACCAGCATTTAGCTACAATCCAGTGTTCCAGTTCAAAGCTTCTTATTACTTGCCTCCCTGCACAGAGTAATGAAACAGAAACAAATCCCAAGGCTTAGAATTTGATGCTACATTGTGAGTGCTCATTGAAAAATAGTAAAATGAAATCATATGGCAGGACATATTAGTCACAAGGAAGTGTTAAATTAGACTGAGAACTCCAAGTGTAATGATACATTTTGAGTATCTTCTCTCTGGCCTTCAACTGTCACTTTGATTAAACATACACTGTGCTCAGTTCACTAATTGATATTTAATTGTCCTTGAAGCCTGTATTGCTGCTTAACTCTACAGTACATTTCATTTAGACATCCTGTTTAATAGGAACATTCAAAATTATTTTTAAAAAATCCTTTGCATCACACATTATATAATTACTGTAAGGAAAGTAACATAATTATGTTATGCAGGTCATCTTGTTTTTAATGGACAAAAGTAGCACAATCGATAGTTCAGGGTGCATAATATTTTGCATGATTTAGGGATCTGCTATTAAGTGGATGGGTATATATGTTAACCAAAGCATTGTAACGTGGCCAACACTTTTTTGTGTACAATATTCTTTTAATATTTAGAGGGCAATTTATCAAGCTGAGGCGGACAGGGGCGCACAAACGTGCCCCCTTGTCTGCCACAGCTTGCCTCTGGCGGGCTGAATTCCCCTGGCGGAATTCAGCATTGCACATGAGCACTATTTTGTGTTTGCTTGCAATCCCGCCCCCTGACTGTGCACAGCCAATCACGCATGGGCAGGAGCTGTCAATCTCTTTTTATCTCTTTTAATCTCTCACTTTATGCTTAGTGCACTCTCTTAGGGTTTGAGCAGTATTCAACATGAATTTAATTGCGTTCCCCATAACATTCCACTATGAAGGATTTAACACGCCACCCTATCCAATATGCAGATGCCAGAACAAATTTCTCACTTGAGCAATACAAAAAATAAAAAAATATCCTTCTCTACCAGGAATTTCAGAGAAAAACTTTCCCAAAATACCAGATAATTTTTAAATCTTTTGCTATTACTCCTTTGTTTTTTATTTACTTATGAAAACTATATATATTTAAGTAGACACCCCAATGTATTGATCTACACCCATTTTGGTATATTTAATGCCACTATTTGGCTGCCAAATACAATTAAATTAAAACATTTTTTAGCTTTTTTCGCAAACTTTGTGGTTTTTATTGAGATTATTTACAAACAAATGCTGCAGTTTTAAGTCTGCCAGTAACATATTATACTTAATTTTTATGTTTTTTTTATTTTCTATTTATTAATTTTATTTTCTGAAGTGTAGTGGACTCCACTCACCCTCTCTTCTCCAAGATCACTTCTTTATCTGGAGTTTAGGGTCCCCCTTCCACCTCTCCAGCAGTGTTCCCTCTAAGGACAGTTTTGTGTGCAGCCCAGCAGTGAAACAGTTAACAAGAGAACCATACCTTGCCATCTGTATTGTGCAGTGTTTGTTAATTGCAGGGTGTGGTTACTTAACTGTTTCACTGCTGGGCCGCACACAAACCTGGCCTTAGAGGGAACACTGCTCTCCAGTCCATCTTAGCTCTATTGTAGGGCTCTATCGCTCACTCTCCCTTCATAAACATTTTTTCTGCAGTGTAAGGAACCCCACCCCCCTACAGTGTAACTCTCTGTAATCTGCCTTCATATAGTAAGGGAGCACGGTCAGCGCTCCCTTACCATATGAAGACTAATGCGTTCTGTCCCTAGCTACAGTCGCCGTTTTCTAAGCTGATCGTGGAGACCGTAGCATGTGCCTCTGTTTTGGACATAGGTATTGTATTGTATTGTGTTGTGTGGTGTAGTACCTACATCCAATTGGCACAAGGGGATCACATAAGGGGAAAAATTTTATTGATTGCACTTAAGCAATGTTAATATACAATAGCTCTAATATCTTTACACTCCACTTGTAATCTAGGCTAATTTGATTAAAAAGGAATGCATATTAGTAGCACTAAGTTTGTTTAGAATTTTAATTGCCTAAAGAGCTCAAATATAATAATTTATAATAGCAGTATGAATATATTTAGTTAAGTAAACGTTACAACATTTTAATGAGGTGTTGCATAACAAATGCATTATTTATTGTTAAAAGCAATTGCATAGTCCTTGATTTGATCATTTTCTCAGGTACAATTTCTAAAGTGTTTTGCATGGCTGACTTACTCTTTTGCAAATTACTTGGGCATTTATATAATGTGCTAATTTGTCTCTTTTCTCCTACAAGTTATGTAATTTTTCTAACCCAGTTATAGAGTTAAGCCATTAGGAGGATTTGGATTATATAAAAATAATTTATTATTATTTTTTTTTAATAACTTTATTTATTTATTATAATGAAGATCCATCACATACATAACAAACAAGATGAAGATGATAAGGATGATAAGATGATAAGGTACATATTGTTAGTTTTTTTTTAACATAAAACTGAATTCAGCATACAATATTAAAGATGTAGCTCAGTGAGGTGGAAATAAATCCATATGTCTGTCATGTAGAGGCTACGATCCATTTTTTATTTTTCATCAAAACAACAACATATATAACTTAAAAACAAAAGTAAGACAAAACAGAATATTTTTCTAACATTTTTCACTTACTCTGAGCTCCTCCAGTTTGAGGGAGAGGGGGGAAGTGGTGTCTGTTCTGACCCATAGTGTGGTCTTCTAAGATCTAAAGTATATGTAGGTTTAACGGTTAGATAGGCACCAATTACCAATTATGAGGTTCTCATTTAGGATGTAGAGACTGTTCCTGAAAGGGTTGATAACAATGGGGCCTATTTATCAAGCCGTCAACCGCAAATACGCTATAATTCCGCAGCGTAATTGTGGAGAGCTTAATTCCCCTTAGTTATCAAACCCTACAGACCGGCAAAAGTAGAAATATGTGACGTAACATACGATCTGACGGTCTCAGTCCAACACAGATCAATGCTTACGTCGCTACAGATGTTCCGAATGCAAATTCGGCACTATCTGACTACTTTTGCTAGTTAACAAATAACTATCAGGTACGCTCACCACTATTCCGGCCCAGTGTACCTGGTTTTCAACCCGCCCCCTGGAGGCAGCAGATGCCATAGGAATCAATGGGATTCTGAAAGCAGCGAAAGCTTATGTTCGCTGTTGCCTGATATCCCATTGATTCCTATGGGAGAATAAAATTTATGTTTACACCTAACACCCTAACATAACCCCCGAGTCTAAACACACCTAATCTGCCGCCCCCTACACCGCCGCCACCTACATTATACGTATTAACCTGCATTCTGCCGCCCGACAAAGCCGTCACCTACATAAAGTTATTAACCACTAAACTGCCAGCCCCCCACATCCGCATAAACTTAAATGAACCTATTAACCCCTAAACCTAACAACCCGCTAACTTTATATTAAATATTAACTCATCCCTATCTTATAATAAATTTAAACTTACCTTTAAAATTACATTAAACTATATTAAACTAATAATTAACCTACCCTAACTATTATAATAAAATTACATTAAATATATTAAACTAATAATTAACCTACCCTAACTATTATAATAAAATTACATTAAACTATATTAAATGAATAATTAATCTAACCTAACTTTTAAACTAAAATTACATTAAACTATATTAAAATAAAAATTAATCTAACCTAACTTTTATACTAAAATTACATTAAACTACAAATTAAAATAAATATATTATATATTTAAACACCTAACCCTACTCAAATAATTTAAATCTACACTAAAAAATTACTGTTACCAAAAACTAACAACTAAGTTACAAAAAATAACAAACACTAAGTTACACAAAAAAATAAACACTAAGGCCTAGATTTGGAGTTCGGCGGTAGCCGTCAAAACCAGCGTTAGAGGCTCCTAACGCTGGTTTTGGCCGCCCGCTGGTATTTGGAGTCAGTGATTAAAGGGTCTAACGCTCACTTTACAGCCGCGACTTTTCCATACCGCAGATCCCCCTACGCCATTTGCGTAGCCTATATTTTCAATGGGATCTTTCTAACGCTGGTATTTAGAGTCGTTTCTGAAGTGAGCGTTAGAGCTCTAACGACAAGATTCCAGCCGCCTGAAAATAGCAGGAGTTAAGAGCTTTCTGGCTAACGCCGGTTCATAAAGCTCTTAACTACTGTACCCTAAAGTACACTAACACCCATAAACTACCTATGTACCCCTAAACCGAGGTCCCCCCACACCGCCGCCACTCGATTAAAATTTTTAACCCCTAATCTGCCGACCGCCACCTACGTTATATTTATGTACCCCTAATCTGCTGCCCCTAACATCGCCGACCCCTATATTATATTTATTAACCCCTAATCTGCCCCCCTCAACGTCGCCGACACCTGCCTACACTTATTAACCCCTAATCTGCCGAGCGGACCTGAGCGCTACTATAATAAAGTTATTAACCCCTAATCCGCCTCACTAACCCTATCATAAATAGTATTAACCCCTAATCTGCCCTCCCTAACATCGCCGACACCTAACTTCAATTATTAACCCCTAATCTGCCGACCGGAGCTCACCGCTATTCTAATAAATGGATTAACCCCTAAAGCTAAGTCTAACCCTAACACTAACACCCCCCTAAGTTAAATATAATTTTTATCTAACGAAATAAATTAACTCTTATTAAATAACTTATTCCTATTTAAAGCTAAATACTTACCTGTAAAAGAAATCCTAATATAGCTACAATATAAATTATAATTATATTATAGCTATTTTAGGATTAATATTTATTTTACAGGCAACTTTGTATTTATTTTAACCAGGTACAATAGCTATTAAATAGTTAAGAACTATTTAATAGTTACCTAGTTAAAATAATAACAAATTTACCTGTAAAATAAATCCTAACCTAAGTTATAATTAAACCTAACACTACCCTATCAATAAAATAATTAAATAAACTACCTACAATTACCTACAATTAACCTAACACTACACTATCAATAAATTAATTAAACACAATTCCTACAAATAAATACAATTAAATAAACTAGCTAAAGTACAAAAAATAAAAAAGAACTAAGTTACAGAAAATAAAAAAATATTTACAAACATAAGAAAAATATTACAACAATTTTAAACTAATTACACCTACTCTAAGCCCCCTAATAAAATAACAAAGCCCCCCAAAATAAAAAATTCCCTACCCTATTCTAAATTAAAAAAGTTACAAGCTCTTTTACCTTACCAGCCCTGAAAAGGGCCCTTTGCGGGGCATGCCCCAAGAATTTCAGCTCTTTTGCCTGTAAAAAAAAACATACAATACCCCCCCCCAACATTACAACCCACCACCCACATACCCCTAATCTAACCCAAACCCCCCTTAAATAAACCTAACACTAAGCCCCTGAAGATCTTCCTACCTTGTCTTCACCATCCAGGTATCACCGATCCGTCCTGGCTCCAAGATCTTCATCCAACCCAAGCGGGGGTTGGCGATCCATAATCCGGTCCAGAAGAGGCTCCAAAGTCTTCCTCCTATCCGGCAAGAAGAGGACATCCGGACCGGCAAACATCTTCTCCAAGCGGCATCTTCGATCTTCTTCCATCCGGAGCGAAGCGGCAGGATCCTGAAGACATCCAGCGCGGAACATCCATCCGGACCGACGACTGAACGACGAATGACTGTTCCTTTAAGGGACGTCATCCAAGATGGCGTCCCTCGAATTCCGATTGGCTGATAGGATTCTATCAGCCAATCGGAATTAAGGTAGGAATTTTCTGATTGGCTGATGGAATCAGCCAATCAGAATCTAGTTCAATCCGATTGGCTGATCCAATCAGCCAATCAGATTGAGCTCGCATTCTATTGGCTGTTCCGCGCTGGATGTCTTCAGGATCCTGCCGCTTCGCTCCGGATGGAAGAAGATCGAAGATGCCGCTTGGAGAAGATGTTTGCCGGTCCGGATGTCCTCTTCTTGCCGGATAGGAGGAAGACTTTGGAGCCTCTTCTGGACCGGATTATGGATCGCCAACCCCCGCTTAGGTTGGATGAAGATCTTGGAGCCAGGACGGATCGGTGATACCTGGATGGTGAAGACAAGGTAGGAAGATCTTCAGGGGCTTAGTGTTAGGTTTATTTAAGGGGGGTTTGGGTTAGATTAGGGGTATGTGGGTGGTGGGTTGTAATGTTGGGGGGGGGTATTGTATGTTTTTTTTTACAGGCAAAAAGAGCTGAAATTCTTGGGGCATGCCCCGCAAAGGGCCCTGTTCAGGGCTGGTAAGGTAAAAGAGCTTGTAACTTTTTTAATTTAGAATAGGGTAGGGAATTTTTTATTTTGGGGGGCTTTGTTATTTTATTAGGGGGCTTAGAGTAGGTGTAATTAGTTTAAAATTGTTGTAATATTTTTCTTATGTTTGTAAATATTTTTTTATTTTCTGTAACTTAGTTCTTTTTTATTTTTTGTACTTTAGCTAGTTTATTTAATTGTATTTATTTGTAGGAATTGTGTTTAATTAATTTATTGATAGTGTAGTGTTAGGTTAATTGTAGGTAATTGTAGGTAGTTTATTTAATTATTTTATTGATAGGGTAGTGTTAGGTTTAATTATAACTTAGGTTAGGATTTATTTTACAGGTAAATTTGTTATTATTTTAACTAGGTAACTATTAAATAGTTCTTAACTATTTAATAGCTATTGTACCTGGTTAAAATAAATACAAAGTTGCCTGTAAAATAAATATTAATCCTAAAATAGCTATAATATAATTATAATTTATATTGTAGCTATATTAGGATTTATTTTACAGGTAAGTATTTAGCTTTAAATAGAAATAAGTTATTTAATAAGAGTTAATTTATTTCGTTAGATAAATATTATATTTAACTTAGGGGGGTGTTAGGGTTAGACTTAGCTTTAGGGGTTAATCCATTTATTAGAATAGCGGTGAGCTCCGATCGGAAGATTAGGGGTTAATAATTGAAGTTAGGTGTCGGCGATGTTAGGGAGGGCAGATTAGGGGTTAATACTATTTATGATAGGGTTAGTGAGGCGGATTAGGGGTTAATAACTTTATTATAGTAGCGCTCAGGTCCGCTCGGCAGATTAGGGGTTAATAAGTGTAGGCAGGTGTCGGCGACGTTGTGGGGGGCAGGTTAGGGGTTAATAAATATAATATAGGGGTCGGCGGTGTTAGGGGTAGCAGATTAGGGGTACATAGGGATAACGTAGGTGGCGGCGGTTTACGGAGCGGCAGATTAGGGGTTTAAAAACATATGCAGGGGTCAGCGATAGCGGGGGCGGCAGATTAGGGGTTAATAAGTGTAAGGCTAGGGGTGTTTAGACTCGGGGTACATGTTAGAGTGTTAGGTGCAGACGTAGGAAGTGTTTCCCCATAGGAAACAATGGGGCTGCGTTAGGAGCTGAACGCTGCTTTTTTGCAGGTGTTAGGTTTTTTTTCAGCTCAAACAGCCCCATTGTTTCCTATGGGGGAATCGTGCACGAGCACGTTTTTGAGGCCGGCCGCGTCCGTAAGCAACTCTGGTATCGAGAGTTGTATTTGCGGTAAAAATGCTCTACGCTCCTTTTTTGGAGCCTAACGCAGCATTTGTTTGAACTCTCGATACCAGAGTTAATTTTATGGTGCGGCCAGAAAAAAGCCCGCGGAGCGTTAACAGCCCTTTTACCGCCGAACTCCAAATCTAGGCCTAAGTTACAAAAAATAAAAAGAAATTATCAAAGATTTAAACTAATTGCACCTAATCTAAGGGCCCTATGAAAATAAAAAAAAGCCCCCCCAAAATAAAAAAAAACCCTAACCTACAATAAACTACAAATAGCCCTTAAAAGGGCCTTATGCGGGGCATTGCGCCCAAAAAATCATCTCTTTTATCTGTAAAAAAATATACAAATACCCCCCCAACAGTAAAACCCACCACCCACACAACCAACCCCCCAAATAAAAAGCTAACTCAAAAAACCTAAGCTCCCCATTGCCCTGAAAGGGGCATTTGGATGGGAATTGCCCTTAAAATGGCATTTATCTCTATTGCAGCCCAAGTCCTAATCTAAAACTAAAACCAACCCAATAAACCCTTTAAAAATCCTAACACTAACCCCAGAAGATTTACTTACAGTTTTGAAGATCCGACATCCATCCTCCAAGAAGCCAGGAGAAGTCCTCAACGAAGCAGCAGAAGTCTTCATCCAAGCCTGCAGAAGTCTTCATCCAGACGGCATCTTCTATCGTCATCCATCCGGCGCGGAGCGGCTCCATCTTTAAGACATCCGACGCGGAGCATCCTCTTCTTTCTGACGACTACCGACGAATGAAGGTTCCTTTAAATGACGTCATCCAAGATGGCGTCCCTTAGATTCCGATTGGATGATAGAATTCTATCAGCCAATCGGAATTAAGGTTGAAAAAATTCATTCCAATCAGTCAATAGAATGTAAGCTCAATCCTATTGGCCGATTGGATCAGCCAATAGGATGAAAGCTCAATCATATTGGCTGATTGCAACAGCCAATAGGATTTTTTCAACCTTAATTCCGATTGGCTGATAGAATTCTATCAGCCAATCGGAATCTAAGGGATGTCATCTTGGATGACGTCATTTAAAGGAACCTTCATTCGTCGGTAGTCGTCGGAAAGAAGAGGATGCTCCGCGTCGGATGTCTTGAAGATGGAGCCGCTCCACACCAGATGGATGAAGATAGACGATGCCGTCTGGATGAAGACTTCTGCGGGCTTGGATGAAAACTTTGGCCGCTTCGTTGAGGACTTCTCCCGGCTTCTTGGAGGATGGATGTCGAATCTTCAAAACTGTAAGTAAATCTTCTGGGGTTAGTGGTAGGATTAGTTAAGGATTTATTGAGTGGGTTTAGTTTTAGATTAGAACTTGGGCTGCAATAGAGCTAAATGCCCTTTTAAGGGCAATGTCCATCCAAATGCCCTTTTCATGGCAATGGGGAGCTTAGGTTTCTTTAGTTAGCTTTTTATTTGGGGGGTTGGTTGTGTGGGTGGTGGGTTTTACTGTTGGGGGGTATTTGTATTTTTTTTTTACAGGTAAAAGAGCTGATTTCTTTTGGGCAATGCCCTGCAAAAGGCCCTTTTAAGGGCTATTTGTAGTTTATTTTTGGGAAGGGTTTTTTTTTATTTTGGGGGGGCTTTTTATTTTCATAGGGCCCTTAGATTAGGTGTAATTGGTTTAAATCTTTGATCATTTCTTTTTTTATTTTTTGTAATTTAGTGTTTATTTTTTTGTGTAACTTAGTTGTTAGTTTTTGGTAACTCAGTAATTTTTTAGTGTAGATTTAAATTATTTGAGTAGGGTTAGGTGTTTAAATGTATAATATAGTTAATTTAATTTGTAGTTTAATGTCATTTTAGTATAAAAGTTAGGTTAGATTAATTTTTATTTTAATATAGTTTAATGTAATTTTATTATAATAATTAGTGTTAACATTTTTCTCTGCACATGCATGTGAAGCATAGCTAGATATTTTCAGTGCACCAGCAGTTTAGATACTGCAGCTACTCAGAAAGCCAGTGGGGTTTATAGCAGGTCAGTAAATTAGCATATTGAGTCACTACCAGGTGATACAAGCACCATAGACTTTGAGCAACTACTAAGTTTAAAATGCTGGTACACAAAGCATATTTAAGTATACTCTTAAAACAGCTATAGCTTTTACTAGAAGCATTTTTTCGTATATATGTTTATTAAAAAAAATGCTTCTATTCATAACTGAAATGCACCCCTGCGCATTCCAATTTTTGCTGGAATGTCCGTTTTAATGTCCCTTTAATCATCATTGTATACGTAAAAGTTAAACAGATTGCTGCACATACCAGCTGAGAACCTAGTTATAGATGGTATACAGAAGTATTTAAAACCAAATTTCTTTTATTTAATTATTTTGAAAGCTTATGGGCTGGACCTTATGCATGTTGATATTGGTAGTGGCAGAGTCACAGCAAATAATTGCGTTCAATAACAAGGATCAACCATCACACTAAAGCCAATTAAAATTGAGGGGCTCAAGCATTGATCAGCTGTCAAGTAATAGGAGATATTTATCAATCCGTCAACCGCAAATACGCTGGAATTCCGCAGCGTAATTGTTGCGAGCTTGATCCGACCTAGTTATCAAAGCCTACAGACCGGCAAAAGTTGAAATCTGTGACGTAACATACGATCCGCCGGTCTCAATCCAACACAGATCAATGCTTACGTCATTACAGATGTTCCGAATACACATTTGGCACTATTTGAAACTTTTTCAAAGTTATCAAATAGTTAACAGGTACGCTCGCGGCTATTTTGGCCCAGCATACCTGGTTTTCAATCCTCCACCCTAGAGGCCCCAGATGTCATAGAAATCAATGGGAGTCTGAAAGCAGCGAAAGCTTATGTTCGATGCTGCCAAATATCCCATTGATTTCTATAGTAGAAAACCAGTTATGTTTATACCCAACACCCTAACATAAGCCCTGAGTCTTAAAACCCCTAATCTGCCACTCTGACATTGCCGCAACCTAAATAAAAGTATTAACCCCTATCCCGCCGCTCCCGGACCCCGCCGCAACCTAAATAAAGTTATTAACCCCTATCCCGCTGCTCTTGGACTCCGCCGCCACCTAAATAAATGTATTAACCCCTATCCCGCCACTCCCGGACCCTGCCGGCACCTAAATAAATGTATTAACCCCTATCCCGCTGCTCCCGGACCCCGCCGCCACTAAATAAACGTATTAACCCCTAAACCTCTGGCCTCCCACATCACTACCACTAACTAAACCTATTAACCCCTAAACCGCCAGCCCCCCACATCGCCATAAACTAAATTAAGCTATTAACCCCAAAAACAAGCCTCTAACTTTAAATTAAAATGACCACATCCCTATCTTAAAATAAACTTAAACTTACCTGTAGAATTAAAATAAACTATTTTTAAACTATTAATTAACCTACCCTAACAATTATACTGCACTTAAATTAAACTACCAATTAAATTAACTAAACTACATATTAAAAAACCCTAACCCTACTCAAATTATTTAAATCTACTATTAAACCTTATTAAAAATTACTAAATTACAAAAAAAATAAATGCTAAGTTACAAAAAATAAAAAACACTAAATTACGAAAAAAACAAACCACATTATCAAAAATAAAAAAGAATTACACCTAACCTGATAGCCCTATCAAAATAAAAAAGCCCCCCAAAATCCCTAGCCTACACTAAACTACCAATGGCCCTTAGAAGTGCCTTTTGTGGGGCATTGCCCCAAACAAATCAGCTCTTTTACCTGTAAAAAAAAAATATACAAACTCCCCCCAACAGTAAAACCCACCCCCCCACAACCAATCCCCCACAAATAAAAACCCTATCTAATGTAACCTAAGCTCCCCATTGCCCTGAAAAGGGCATTTGTATGGCATTGCCCTTAAAAGGTCATTTAGCTCTTTTACCTGCCCAGACCCTACTCTAAAAATAAAACCCACCCAAAAAAACCTTAAATAAACCTAACACTAACCCCAGACTATCCACTTACAGTTCTTGAAGTTCCGCTTGAAGGATCCATCCAGCCGGCAAGAAGTCTTCATCCGGGTGGCAAGAAGTCTTCATTTGGGCGGCCTCTTCCATCTTCATCCAGCCGGCGAAGTCTTCATCCAGACGTCATCTTCTATCTTCATCCATCCGGCGCGGAGCGGGTCCATCCTGAAGACAACCGGCGCGGAGCTCCTCTTCAATACGGTCGCCACCGTAAACTGGAACTTGAATGCAAGTGACGACATCCAAGATGGCGTCCCTTGCATTCCTATTGGCTGAAAGGTTCCAATCAGCCAATAGGATTAGAGCTGCTAAAGTCCTATTGGCTGTTCCAATCAGCCAATAGGATTTGAGCAACTCTCATCCTATTGACTGTTCCAATCAGCCAATAGGATGAGAGCTCAATCCTAGCTTGTTTTTATGTGTCTTTAAATAAAGAGTTTCTATATATGACATAGTGCTGGTGACCATCTGTTCATATTGACATTTATTTAGGTGGTGGCGGGGTCCGGCGGGATAGGGGTTAAACATTTTAGTATAGTGGCAGCATTTTGACGGCTTTTTTTTATAAATATGGAGATCGTATTCAGGTCCGCGGCCGCAATGTTAGGCGAGCGTATTGGTGCCGGCAAATGCAGCATAGTTGAGGCTTTGATAAATATCCCCCAAAGTGACAGTTACTGATTTTAATGGAAGCTCAATCAAACCCTTTTTGTAGCAAAAATTGTAAGACATTTTACAGCTGCTTTTACCTGATTCAGTGAAAAGGGTAAATAAAAATAGTTAAAAGGACTTAAAACCCATGACTTATAACCCAGGCTTAAAACCCACTATTCAGATAGAACATACAATTTGAAACAAATTTCCAGTTTAGCTCTATTATCAAATTTGTTTCATTCTCTTGGTATACTTTGTTGAAGGAGCAACAATGCACTACTGGGGGCTAGTTGAACGCATCAGGGGAGCCAATGACAAAGGCATGTATGTGCAGCGACTATTATCCAGCTAGGTATGCTTTTTTAATAAAGGATACCAAGAGAACAAATACATTTGATAACAGAATTAAATTGGAAAGCTGTTTAAAATTGCATGCTCCATTGACTTTATTGTCCCTTTAATCCACATACACAATTTAACCATAACTGCTGCTAATCCCCACCATCAAGCTCAGCTAATCCAGATCCCATACTTGCCCTTTACTTTTAACTCTAACTGCTAATTCCCCCACTGCATATAAACTTAAAGGGACAGTCAAGTGCAAACAAACCTTTCATTTTTCAAATCGGGCATGTAGTTTTAAACAACTTTCCAATTTACTTTTATCACCAATTTTGCTTTGTTCTGTTGGTCTTCTTAGTTGAAAGTTAAACCTAGGAAGTTCATATGCTAATTTCTTAGACCTTGTAGGCCCCTCTAATCTAAATACATTTTGATAGTTTTTCACCACTAGAGGGCATTAGTTCACGTGTTTCATATAGATAACAAATGGAGATAAGGGAGCCATTTACCAATATTTTAGCTCTGTGTAGTAAAATCAAACTAGAGGTGCAGACCCTATATAACTATTGCAAACTATTTTAAATAGGGAGAAAATAAGGAGAAGTAGTCCTTATAAAAAGATAGGGAATTCAGCACTCTCATATACACATTTAAAGGGACAGAGATATAAATATCTCAAGGTATCAACCTAATTATTAAGATAAATAGAGCTAAGTGTGGAGTCAGGTGGAAACCCAGAATAAAGACTTGACAATTAGCATGCTTGCAAGGCACTCATAATTTTATTATTTACAAAAAGCAACAAAATTCTTAGTAAAGGTCATGTGACCATAAAGGTAATTTGAAACAAAATGTAATCAAAAATATGAGCTGAAAAGCTAAGTGAGACGTCTCATAGGAAAATAAAGTGTCTAAAAAATGAGTGGCTAAATATAATAGTGATAATGCAACACCTCTATTAGAGGACAACCCCAAAAGAAAGAGTAATATGAGGGTAATGTTGTCATAATAATATAATGAGGATCTATGCAATTCACATAAACATTGAGACAGAATAATACAATCAAAAGAATACTTTAGAATGCATGTTTTTCAGTTTGGAGTGAAATATAAACACAGGAAAAAGCTTTGCACAATCAACATGCAGCATGCAACTATACCAAGTCTTAAAACACAACACCAACATCAGAGGACAGTCCCAAAGTTAAGGGTCAATACTGTCATGATATAAATATAGGATCTATGTGTTTTAAAGATGGATATTGTATAGTAAATTTTGCATAACTTCTGACAAACAGGATATTAGTAAAGCAGCAGCATTTAGCATGAACACATCACAATTTAAAGGAATTCCTTCCAAATCTGTTGAAAACAGGCATCCACTTGTATTGCAGGAGGAAAAAATGAAGTAAGTTTCCACTACCTGTAAAGAACAACACAGTCATAGCATGCACTCACAGCCTTTGCAATGTAAATCAAGCACATAATCCTTGGTAAGAAGCTGCAAATCCGGTGAATGTTCCTGTGTTGCACAAGATGCAAAACAAAGTAATAAGTCACTCCAGCAAGCTGCAATTCTTTGAGGTGTAGTAGGATTTTCCAAAAGACAGGTGTCTCATCAAAGCAATTAGCTGTTACAACTGCCTACATGTGTTTCATCCCAATGAGTAGCAGGGACTCCTCAGGGCTAACCTCATCAACCTAAACTTGGCCTTTTATAGGCCATATTGGGACACGCCTCTGGGAGTTTAAAAAAACAAACAAACAAAAAGTGTATATATACAAAGTGACATTTCATATATAAAATATATTTACAAAATAATAATATAAAATTCAAAATAAAAAACATGGTGCTCAGATGCGCATGCAATTCGTTAAAATAAAAATAACAGCTGAATTGAGTAAAATGAGAGCTCCCCCAACGATGCATTGGACACATAGGGAGGGTCAGCAAGTTACACCTAACAAGACAATTTGTTATTTTTCTCTGATTCCTATATAAAAAACACACTGACTTTGTTCTCTCTCTCTTAAAATTTGTCCTTGAGAATAACATTTTTTGTTTTGATGGAAAATATTTTAAACAAATTCGCGGAACAGCAATGGGGGCCACTTGTGCCCCCACCTATGCTTGCCTTCATCTAGGCATTTGGGAGCTATCAGAAGTTTTTGGCACCCATAATGATATAGTTGAGAGCTCGGTCCAGTTATGGCTCCGTTATGTGGATGATGTTTTCATGTTGTAGAAAGGTGATTTATCCAACTTGGAAACATTCATCAAAACTCTCAATACTAATTCTTACAATATACTTTTGACCTATGAGGCTGATCTGCATAAATTATCTTTTTTGGACATTCTGATCAAGAAACAAGGGAGGTACCTTCATACTGAATTTTTTCATAAACCAACAGCCACTAACAGCTTACTTTTAGCTCAAAGTAATCATCCCTATTCATTGAAAAAGGGAATCCCTTATGGTCATTTTCTGCGTTTACGCAGAAATTGTTCCACAAATTCAAGTTTTGAATATCATGCGATAAGGATGAAAGAAAGATTTTTGGCTCGCGGGTATTCCAAAAAACTGGTCCTGAGTTCACTCAGTAGAGTAAGAAAGTTGAAAAGAGAAACAATTCTCTTCTCAAAAAATTAAAAGAGCTTGGAAAATACTCATGTCAGATTTATCACACAATTTAACTCTCACTGGGACAAAATTTGTTCTATCTTAAGTAAAAATTGGCATTTCTTACTTGCAGACAAAAAACTGGCAGGAAAAGTAGGTGCTCGTCCCGTACTTACCGCTAGAAAAGCTATGAGCTTGAAAGACTGCTTGGTCAAGAGTCACTTTGTTAAAACTCCAAAACAGAATTGGCTCACTATACACCAATCACACAAGGGTAGTTTTCCTTGTGGAAAGTGTGTTTCTTGCAGTTTTATTACACGGACTGAAACCTTTACTACAGGTGGCAAAGTGTACCGCATTAATTACCCAATTAATTGTCAAACTTTTGGAGTAATTTATTTGCTATACTGTCCTTGCCCTATGTTTTACGTAGGGAAAACGAAGTGCCAGTTTCTCGACAGGGTGAGAGAACATCGAGATGACGTGAAAAATAACAAAGATACTAGTAGTGTTGCACGTCATTTTCAGATGTGCCACAATTCAGATTTTGAACTATTAAAGTTCATAGGAATTGATACTGGTTTGTCACATAAGAGAGGAGGTGATCAGGACAAATGTCTTCTCCAGAAGGAAACTGGTTGGATTTATCGCTTACATAGTTGTGCCCCATTTGGGTTAAATGAAAAACTCGAGTTCGCATCATTTCTATAAAGTTTGTTTACTGTTCTTGACTGTGCCTTTAGGCTAGTGGATTAGGACTGTGGTTCTTCTACGTCATTAAGATATATAGACCCTTTAGAACCTGGATTCGATCCCTTATGTTCAATATAAAATAGTCATTGAACTAACATGACTTTGTTTTGCTATTAGTATAACTAGTTTAGCTCAAAATTTTTGGCTGTTAATAATATTTTTAAGAACACTTAAATGCAGTTGTTATACATTGGGATAATAAGTATATTTAACTTTAAAGGTTGTAGATCTATAATTGTTAGATTTTCTTCATATATAGGTTATAGCTCTTAGAGTTGTGGGTTAATACTAGTTTAATTTGACTTTTAGTTTATAGTAGATTTGAGGTCACAGGTTCGATCCCGGTCTTGTCTCTTTAAGAAACTGTTAACAATAGAAGTTTCTAAATTTACTTAATTTCTGACTTAGAATACTTTATCCCTTTCCTCATTATTTAGCCTTTATAGGAATCAGAGAAAAATAAATAATTTTCTTGTTAGGTGTAATTTGCTGACCCTCCCTATGTGTCCAATACATCATTGGGGGGGCTCTCATTTTACTCAATTCAGCTGTTATTTATATTTTAACGAATTGCATCTGAGCACCATGTTTTTTATTTTGAATTAATATTAATATTTTGTAAATATATTTTATATATGAAATGTCACTTTGTATACATACACTTTTTGTTTGTTTGTTTTTTGAAACTCCCAGAGGCGTGTCCCAATATGGCCTATAAAAGGCAGAGTTTAGGTTGATGAGGTTAGCCCTGAGGAGTCCCTGCTACTCATTGGGATGAAACACGTGTAGGCAGTTGTAACAGCTGATTGCTTTGATGAGACACCTGTCTTTTGGAAAATCCTACTACACCTCAAAGAATTGCAGATTGCTGGAGTGACTTATTACTTTGTTTTGCATCTTGTGCAACACAGGAACATTCACCGGATTTGCAGCTTCTTACCAAGGATTCTGTTCTTGATTTACATCGCAAAGGCTGTTAGTGCATGCTATGACTGTGTTGTTCTTTACAGGCAGTGGAAACTTACTTCATTTTTTCCTCCCGCAATACAAGTGGATGCCTGTTTTCAACAGATTTGGAAGGACTTCCTTTAAATTGTGATTTGTTCATGCTAAATGCCGCTGCTTTACTAATATCCTGTTTGTCAGAAGTTATGCAAAATTTACTATACAATACCCATCTTTAAAACACATAGATCCTATATTTATATCATGACAGTATTGACCCTTAACTTTGGGACTGTCCTCTGATGTTGGTGTTGTGTTTTAAGACTTGGTATAGTTGCATGCTGCATATTGATTGTGCAAGGCTTTTTCCTGTGTTTATATTTCACTCCAAACTGAAAAATATGCATTCTAAAGTATTCTTGTGATTGTATTATTCTGGCTCAATGTTTATGTGAATTGCATAGATCCTCATTATATTATTATGACAACATTACCCTCATATTACTCTTTCTGTTGGGGTTGTCCTCTAATAGAGGTGTTGCATTATCACTATTATATTTAGCCACTCATTTTTTAGACACTTTATTTTCATATGAGACGTCTCACTTAGCTTTTCAGCTCATATTTTTGATTAAATTTTGTTTCAAATTACCTTTATGGTCACATGACCTTTACTAAGAATTTTGTTGCTTTTTGTAAATAATAAAATTATGAGTGCCTTGCAAGCATGCTAGTTGTCAAGTCTTTATTCTGGGTTTCCACCTGACTCCACACTTAGCTCTATTTATCTTAATACTTAGGTTGATACCTTGAGATATTTATCTCTGTCCCTTTAAATGTTTATATGAGAGTGCTGAATTCCCTATCTTTTTATAAGGACTACTTCTCCTTATTTTTTCCCTATTTATAATAGTTTTCATATAGATAACTGCGCTTATGCACATGAATTTACCATGGAGACAGCTCTGATGCAAGTCTGTCAAAAGAACTGAAATAAGGGGGCAGTCTGTTGAGGCTTATATACAAGGTAATTACAGAGGTAAAATGTGTATAATTATAACTGTGTTGGTTATGCTAAACTGGGGAATGGGTAGTTAAGGGATTATCTATCTTTTAAAACAACAAATTCTGGTGTTGACTGTCCCTTTAATGGATTACATTATACTCCCTTATGCTACTATTCTTACTAACCATAATTTCCCCCACTGTAACTACCCTTACTGCTGACACAATTACTCAGGCTATGTAAATCTCTCCACCTCAAAGACCAAAACCTTAAATTAACTCTAACCACAACCTACCTGTACTGCAAAAAAAACTTATTGTAAAAGTGATCACCTACCCTAGTAACCTGATCGTAATCTCCCTATTGCAAAGTATTAACACAGAAGGATTAGTGGAAGAACTGTGCAGCAGATTGCTGAGTATTAGGATGGAGGGGTTCATTAAAATTAAGAGACCTTTTTTTTGGCTGGGTCAGAATGAGAATCCAAGGATTCAAACAATAATAAAAAAAACAATCATCACTGAAATCAATGTCAATGGAAATTAAAGGGATGGGAAAGCCAAAATTAAACTTGCATGATTCAGATAGAGCATGTAATTTTAAGACACTTTGGAATTCTCTTCAGTCTTCAAATGTGCTTCGTTCTCTTGGTATCCCTTGTTGAAAATAATTACGCACATATCCAACACTAGTGGGAGCTATCTGCTGATTGGTGCCTGCACACATTTGTATCTTGTGATTTGCTGACTAGTTATGTTCAGCTAGCTGCCAGTATTGCACTACTGCTCCTTCAGCAAAGGATAGCAAAATAATGAAGCAAATTTGATAATAGAAGTAAATTGGAAAGTTGTTTAAAATGTTATGTTTTATCCAAAGAATGAAATAAATTGTTGGGGTTTCCTGTCCCTTTAAACAGAAATGTAATTCATAATAAATGGCTAGATTACTTGTGAAGTGCAAAAAAGTAAAGTAAACAAAACATAAACTGAAATGGTTCATTAACATTATTGGAGCGCAATCAATAGCTCTTCTTTTTTTGCACTTGAAATAGATATCAAAAGTAATTTTTTTATTGTTCAAGTGAAAGTATAGGTCACGCTAACATCTGCATGTCAGATAGTGAGGGAGCGCTAAATCCCTTACTTAAAAGACTTGTATGAGGAAGCAAAGTAAAATTAACGTAGATTATCACTTGAGCACGAAGACCATAGTGCAGAAATAGAGCTGTTTTTCTTGAACTTCTGTGTTATTCTATTAATAATAATGATTTACTTCAGGTCTTATTTTAGAGATGTATTTTCGATTGCACTTGAGCACAACACTTAAATCACCACTTGTAATACAACCTCAATAACAGCGCGAATAACACTCACTGTGCTATCCATTAAAAGTATAAAATACACTAAAAACATTCCGGTAATATTAAAATGCTTTTCTTTTTTGATTCAGACAGATCATACCATTTTTAATAACTTTCCAATTAAGTAGCTGACCTACTCAACAGAGGGCCCTGGTGCAAGATTTTTTCTGGGGCCCCCAAAGGTAACTCAGTAGAAAGCAAAAATAGAAAGGTAACTCAGTAAAAAGCTCTGTATAATGATTTTGAGGATAGATAGATGATAGATAGATAGATAGAAGATAGATAGATAGATAGATAGATGATAGATAGATAGACAGATGATAGATAGATAGATAGATAGATAGATAGATAGATGATAGATATATATATAGATAGATAGATAGATAGATAGATGATAGATAGATGGTAGATAGATAGATGATAGATAGATAGATAGATAGATAGATAGATAAATGATAGATAGCTGATAGATAGATAGATAGATAGAACGAAGACCGACTTACAACCTGCACTAATAAAAGGTTTCCCTGCATTATGATTGTACACATCTGCACACACCTATGTATAGACTGGCTGTTATGGGCCCCCTCCAGCTCTTAGGCCCTGTACCTGCTGCACCAATGGTAGTTCCACCCCTGCTCCAATTTATTTATATCATAAAATTGTCTTTATTTTCTAGTTATGCTACCAAACACGTAAGGCCACGCCCACCGTCTACAGCCACAAAACAGACGAGGTCTCAGGAGCTGGCAAACCGTTTTTTGCGGAGTCCAATAGGATTCTTTGTGCCAAGAGGAAGATGAGTGACTAGACAGAACCTGGGATGTGCAGCAGCTACTCTTCAAAACACCAAGCTGCAGAGGACAAGCGGTATAGTACTTCGCCATTTGCCCTTGTTAAGGAACTCGTATTAGACGCGCATATTTTATTCATCATTTGTGTTGAGGTTATTCTGAGTGAGTGTTCATTTGTGATTTTATATTAAAGTTTTGGTGCTTTTAAATCTACACTTAGAGGAGTCTGCTCTCTTTATTTTGTAATTTGTGTGCCCGACTGCACGTGTCTGCAATACCTTATGGCAGCAGTTTTGCAACAATGTTATATATTTGCAAGAGCACTAGATGGCAGCACTATTTCTGTCTTGCAGTGCTCCAGACCTCGCTAGATACCTCTTCCACAAAAAATAACAAGAGAACAAATTTGATAATAGAAGTACATTGTAGACTTTTTTAAATTGTATTCTCTTTCTAAAACATGAAAGAAAAATTTGGGGTTTCATGTCCCTTTAACTATGCACCAGATTGTGTGTTATTTTTTGAATGAGGTTGCAAATAAGATAATGCACCCTGCATACTCAATTGTGCTCCCCTTGTAGTCTAGCCTAAAATGTGTAATTAATTAATAATAATATACTAAGATATAAACATTCATTATCTGTTTTCCTTGGTTTGTTGTAAGCAACTTGGAAAAAATGTGCTTGGTACACTCTCTTCATAGACACTGGTGCTCAAATTTAAATTTCAAGCAACTTTCCAATTTATTTCTAGCATCACATTTTCTTTGTTCATTTTTATCCTTTGTTGCAGAGTAAACCTATGTAGGCTGATAGGAGTTAAGGAGCGTGCACGTGTCAATGGTTGCAGTGCTTGCTACTATTTATAACATCCTTATAAACATTGCTGCAAACGCTGCTGGCAAATGGATAGACGTGCATACTCCTGAGTTCACCTAGGATTATGCTTCAACAAAGAATATCAAGAGAACTAAGCAAAATTTACCTTTTTCATCAAATTATCTTTGTTCTCTTGGCATTCTTTGTTGAAAGCTAAACATAGATATGCTCATATGTTAATTTCTAAGGCCTTAAAGGCCATCTCTTATTTCAGGGCATGTTGTCAGTTTTTCACAGCTAGAGGGCGTTAGAGATTGGCTAAAATGCATGTCTGTCAAAAGAACTAAAATAAGGGGGCAGTCTGCAGAGGCTTAAATACAAGGTATTCACAGAGGTAACAATTATATTAATATAACCGTGTTGGATATGCAAAGCTGGGGAATGGGTAATAAAGGGATTATCTATCTTTTTAAACAATAACAATTCTGGAGTAGACTGTCCCTTTAATGTGACTTTAAAGGGACACTGAACCCAATTTTTTTCTTTCGTGATTCAGATAGAGCATGACATTTTAAGTAACTTTCTAATTTACTCCTATTATCAAATTGTCTTTCTTCTCTTGGTATCTTTATTTGAATTGCAAGAATATAAGTTTAGATGCCGGTCCATTTTTGGTGAACAACCTGGGTTGTCCTTGCTGATTGGTGGATAAATTCATCCACCAATAAAATTGTGCTGTCCAGAGTACTGAACCAAAAAAAAAAAAAAAAAAAAAAGCTTAGATGCCTTCTTTTTCAAATAAAGATAGCAAGAGAACAAAGAAAAATTGATAATAGGAGTTAATTAGAAAGTTGCTTAAAATTGCATGCTCTATCTGAATCGCAAAATAAAAATGTTGGGTTCAGTGTCCCTTTAAAGTAAAAGGTGTTTAAATTTAAAATTAAACTAATATACTAATATCAGTTGTGCTCTGATGCTTATTGGCTTGTGGGCACTTCCTATTAATGCTTAGTGAGTATTATTAGGAAGTAACATTAACAGGAAATATCTATCAGTCAATGAGTATTAACAGGAAGTGACTATCGGCCAATGAACATGGACAACTGATACAACTGTAATAACTTAAAGCGATAGACATGTCAAAATGAAAATGTGCATGTGTGCATTTCAGTTTTAAATATGTGCATATGCCACTGATAAACAGTAATAACTTTTACTAGAAGCATTTTTGTAATTTTAATGAACTTTCCAATTCAATTCCATTACCGAAATGTGCACAATATTTTTATATGCACACTTTCTGAGGCACCAGCTCCTACTGAGCATATGCAAGATTCACAGGATATACATATATGCATTTGTGATTGGCAGATGGCTGTCACATGATGCATTAGGGAGGAAAATGTTACTAACTTTTTATTATGCATTTATTTATTATGCTATTCTAATGTGTTTAGTGGTCCTTTAATTTGTTTCATATCCTTGCATTCCTATTGGCTGGACTAATTCAAATCAGCCAATAGGATGAAAGCAGCTTTCATCCTATTGGCTGATTTGAATTTGAAGAATCAAATCAGCCAATAGAAATGCAAGGGTACCCCTATATAAAAGGGAACCTTGCATTCAATCTTCAGTGTGCAGCTGGAGATCACATGAAGAGGACTGCCATGTTGCCTGACTGAAAATGAGAACCAACATCACCGATGAACTCGCCGCCTTCGCCACCACCACCGGGATGAAGATGGAAGATGGACCGCGGCCTGGATGAATATTGAAGAAGATGGTCCCGCGATGGATGGAGATGGAGCCCCGCCGGGATAAAGATGGAGCGCCACCCTTCATCATTGGTGAGTACCAATTTTGGGGTTAGTTTTATTGTTAATTTTTGGGGTGTTTTTTTTAAAATTAGGAATTTTTTATTTTTAATGGGCAGAATAGAGCTGAATGCCCTTTTAAATGCAATGCCTATCCAAATGCCCTTTTCGGGGAAATGGGTAGATTAGGTTTTTTTTTTATTTAGGATTTTTTTGGGGGGGTTGAGGGGTTGTAATTTTAGGGGGTAATTGTTTTTTTTTTTTTATGCAAACGAGCTGTTAGCTTTAGGGCAATGTCCTACAAAAGGCTCTTTTAAGGGCTATTGGTAGTTTATTTGTACATTAGGGTTTTAATTTTATTTTGAGGTGTGTTTTTTGGGGGGGTATTAGAATAGGTATATATTTTTTTATTATTTTGGATAATTTCGTTTGTTATTTTTTTTGTAAGGGTAGATTTTTTTATTTTCTTTAATGTTAGGGATCTTTATTTTTTGTAATGTTAGGGTTTTTTAATTTTTGTAATGTTAGTTTTTTTTGTAATTTTTAAAATGTTTTTTTTTTTTTAAAGTAATGGTTTTTTTTTAAGTTTAAGCTTAGGTTTTAATTTTCTTTTACAGGTAATTTTTTTTAAGGTAGTTAATATATTTTTTTTTTGTTTTTGTTTTAAATGAGCTTTATTCAAATATAAACAGTCTTATAAACTTGGCTCTGGTTACATTATGAGCCTTTAAAACATCCATAAAAAGTATGCTACGGTATACATAGGATTTGATATTCCAAGTCTTGTTCAAGTTAAAGCTCTATGGTATATTATGCGGTTTTCCTCAGCCATTTCCAGCGATAATTGTGTTTGCCACTTTTGGGCTATAAAAGATCTGAATGTTCAAGTGTTTGGCTGGAGCAAATGTACAAACTATAATAGGAGCGCAAAGTCCTTCAGATGTCTACCATCTGCTGTAGTAAACTATCAAACAAATCTATAATAACTCTAAAAGGGAAGGGGGAGGGGGAAATATGGCTAGAAGGGGAAGGAGAGGAAAAGGATGGTGTAAGTCATGGCCTTTGGTAATAGTATATCATCTGTAATCTGCTTAAGCTGTTAGTGTTTCTTGTAAGTTTCATAATATTTTGTGTTGTGCGTGTGTCAACGCTTTTCCAATACTGTCCAAGTGTGCCTTGGTGCCGGTCATTCCCCTTTATGTGCATTCCATCGCATTCTCATGTACTCGTGTGTCTCCAATTTGCCCATTCTAAGAAAGTGATATCTCTCTAGCAGAAGCAAGTCGTCTACTTTTTGTTTCCAGGTTGTGATGCTTGGTACCTCCGTGGTTTTCCACTTTTGGGGTAGTTAATATATTTTTAACTTAATTTATGTGTATTTTAATTGGTTTTAAGTTTGGTTAGGGGGTTTAGTTATTAGTTTAATACTTTGCGATGTGGGGGGGTGGCAGTTTAGGGGTTCATAATAATAATAATAATCAGCCAATATCATGAGAGCTACTGAAATATTATTGGCTGATTTGAACAGCCAATAGGATTTCAGTAGCTCTAATCCTATTGGCTGATTTCAAAATTTCAGCCAATAGGAATGCAAGGTACCCCAAATTGATTGCGATACCTTGCATTCAATCTTCAGTGTACAACGGACATCAGATGAAGAGGAGCCTCCATGCCAGGACCGCTGCCGTTGAGGACTGCCACTGAGGATCCACACATCAGGGAAGACAGCTCCGCACCTCCGCTCCGTGCCGCCTTTGTTCCGGATGAAAATAGGAGATGATGGAGCCGCCTGGAAGAAGACCTCCTCCGCCGGACTTCATGAATGGTGAGTACCTATTAGTCTTAGGCTTTTTTTGGGGGGGGGTTTAGATTAGGGTTTTTTGGGCTGGAAAAGAGCTGATTGCCCTTTTAAGGGCGGTAAAAGAGCTGAATGCCCTTTTAACGGCAATGCCCAAACAAATGCCTCTTTAGGGGGAATGGGTAGTTTATTTTTTTTTTATTTTTTTGGGGTTTGGTGGGGGGTTTTACTGTTAGGGGGT
The DNA here is from genome assembly GCF_027579735.1 of Bombina bombina. Lineage (NCBI taxonomy): Eukaryota > Metazoa > Chordata > Amphibia > Anura > Bombinatoridae > Bombina > Bombina bombina. The sequence continues at coordinate 193,759,970 of NC_069507.1, read as the reverse complement.
AATTGGTAATTTGTTTAGGTAAATTAACTTAGGGCAATGCCCTACAAAAGCCTTTTAAGGGCAATTGGTAGTTTAGTATTAGATTAGGGGGTGTTTTTATTTTGGGGGGGATTTTTTATAGGGGTATTAGTTTAGGTTTAATGTTTTTATTTTGGATAGCTTTGGGGCAGGCTTATCACCTAGTATGGCAATAACCGAGCCAAATTAACATTATTTTGCTATGACTATTTCACCCCAATTTAAATAATGTAACGGTATAAATCAATCTAGATAAATCTAGATAGACGTATAATGGCAATCAACGTTACTATCTGACATTATCCAGAGTATCTGTTCTGCTCTGAGTAGGTCTGCTGTATTGATTATCTGTTAAAGTAAAACTGTCTGTTTATGTATAGCAGTTAGCTAACCAAGGTAATTTTTAAATTGTTTGCTTTGCAAGGGTTGCATTTAAAAAAAAAAGAAAAATAACTTTTTATTTCTACTATTCCAATTTTTCTTTTCTTTTTTTTCCTGTGTGGGTAATTAGGAGTGGGGTTATTGTCACCTGTGTGGGCCTAGTAAGTCTATAAATTTAGCACAGTAACTCTTTGGAGCCTGCTCTGAGTTAATCTGCTGTATTGATCTGCAATTTGTACTGACTCGTATTAAGGCTCTAACAATGATTCCAGCATTTGACAATTATACCAAGTCATAAGTGACAGGTAAACAATGCTCGTCCAATCCTCTGAGACAACAATACGTCACTGAGCCAGGATAGGATAATAAATTATGACCATTTTGACGTTGCTCTCCAAAATACCACACTTTTATGATTGGTTGGCAAAATAGAGTGACAGTAATTAGTCACCAATGAATAAGGAGGAGTTACCAGCATAACGCCTATCGAATCTGGGGGAGGGATTTGTATACGTATAAATATTTTGACACTGCAGCAGCCCGCACCCCCTCTCAGGAAGCGTTCTTATGAAACGCATGTCAGGGTTCACCAGGAGAAGCTCGGTCTCTCCTATTTTTTAACTGCTTATCGGAATGATTTAACCTGCATTTAATACTGATACTATTGACTCTCAGCAGTGCAGATTATTAGTGTATCTATAAAGTAGCCCCCGGATTGAAGGGTTTTAGCCGATAGTTATTCTTTTCTGCCTGCTATAGTGGTCATTTAAATGTACTCATTTTATATAATTGCACACTGGTTTATCATTCTGGTTCAAGTGTTTTTAATTTCAGCCTATGCTGTTTGTATAAATGGCTTTCTTTGTAGATAACAATAAAGATTTAGGGGCCGAATGATCAATTTCCGAATGGAGCTTGATGCCCCTGTTTCCGCGTGAGCCTTCAGGCTCTCTGGAAACAATAGTTATGAAACAGCGGTCTAAAAACCGCTGCTTCATAACTTGTCCGCCTGTTTTGAGACTGCGGACATCAATCCGCCCGATCCTATATGATCGGGCTGATTGACACCCCTGCTAGCGGCTAATTGGCCGTGAATCTGCGGGGGGCGGCATAGCACAAGCAGTTCACAAGAACTGCTTGTGCCATGATAAATGCTGACAGCGTATGCTGTCAGCATTTATTAATGTGCGCCGGACATGATACACTACATCGTATCATGTCCGTCCGCACTTTAATAAATCAGCCCCTTAGTATGAATATAATCATCACACTATCATTGCTGACACTCCGTTAAAGCAGCATCATATCATTGGCTACACAGAGAAGAGCAACCTTTTTTTAGTTGTATGCTCTCTTACAATTACTTTATAATTATATTTATATATCTATGTACACATTTTAATATCTATCTCTATCTATACATTTCTATATCTATACATTTCTGTCTGTCTCTACACTTCTTTATCTCTATCTAAATATATCTTTAACGTTGCCTTACATTAGTAATATTGAGTATGAATATGGCATAGGCATCATTTACTTTAGTGACGGACAAGCCTTGTAAAGAAAATATGCTCTGGGATTGGCACTGGGACAAAGAATGTTAAAGGTGCTTATGGTGTAGTTAAAAAGAAATAGGCTATTTATCAAAATACATTGCTATCATAAAGCTGGTTAAAATGATATATACTATACAGTCCCACCACACTGTACATTACATTTCTCCTGACAAACTAATAACTACATTTTAATCCCTTCTGTATTCAGATATTGAACTTTGTACATATTTAAATAAAGTTTTGTTGAAAAATCTAAATTATGCGTTATACAACATTATGCTTCTCTAGGTCAACCAAAAGGTTCTAGTTACCCATCTTGTGAATAAAATATTCATATTCTGCTGTTCCGTACTATCAAATACTTATGCATGTCCACACACTAGTAGTCCATTAACATCCCTCAATGTTTTTATTTCCCAGTTGCTAGCATTATATCATAATTATGTCAAGAATACAAAATGCAATTGCTCTACCATGGGAAAGTCCGGCAGTAAACTATTAATATGTGATCTGAATTCCTTATAATATAATTATGTAAATGAGCTGTAGGCTGTGTTGTCTTGTGAGATTCTATATTGACATTTTATTATACATAACATTAGATTGTCTCATTTATTTGTTTTGTACTGAGTAATATTGCTAAGGGTAGATACGGGGTATAGCTTTCCAAAGTTTTATAAACTGTTATAAGGTGTAAATGATACAAACTCCTATGATAATAACGCAACAACATCACAATGTAATTACTATAAATGTAAATAGTTATATTGTAATATATTTTCGTTATTTATTTTACCCTCTGTGGCTGTAATTTCACTCTAATAACTGTAGTTTTGCACAGCCCCTAAAAAATCTACAAATGTACTTAAAGGGATATAAAACACATGTTTTTCTTTCATGATTCAGTTAAATCATGCAATTTTAGACAACTTTCTAACTTACTTCTATTATCCAATTTTCTTTGTTCTCTTGGTATCTTTTGTCAAAAAGCATTAAAGTAAGCAGGAGCAAGCACATGTCTGGAGCACTAAATGGCAGCAGTTCTGCTAGAATTTTAGCCATTTGCAAGAGGGTTAGATGGCAACACTATTTACTGCCATGGACTGCTACGGAAACACCTACATCTCTACAACAAAGAATACCATGGCCATCAAGCATATTTGAAAATAGAGGCAAATGGGATTTTTTTTTTTTTAAATTGTATGCTCTGTCTGAATCACAAAACAAAATATTTATCAATTTAACTTCAAATCATTGCCTTAATTAATGTCTGATCATTACCAACTTCTTGGAGCTCCAGTGTCATTCATCCAGCCTAGCTGAGGTCCAGCATTTTGTTTCTGCTACCTAACATTATACACAGAAAAAGAAGTGCTGAACCAGGAATGAACAACAGTTCAGTAGCTTGTTCCTTGGCATGTCACCACCTGGGGGAAGCTTCTTTTAGCACAATTGTGATTTTTACAGAGGAGAACTTATCTGAAGTTTATGTCTCATCCCTCTAGGCAATCTTTGTCTAAACAAGAAAAGTGTCAACACTAGATGATTGTTTTCAGCCCTCTATCTAGCCAACACTAGATGATTGTTTCAGCCCTCTCTCTGGTTATATTGGGAAGGGAGTCCACATCTGGTTTCCCCCATTACCCCTAGGGTGACTTTCCCCAAAGTAATAACAAGCATATACAAAGTAAGAATAGAGTGACACTGGCCATACAAACACTCACTTTTTTGTGTGTATGCAAATTACTCTTGGGTCTCCCTAACAGTAAGAAAAGAAACCAGACATGGACTCCTTGCTCACATGGCCTAGAACAGTGATGGTGAACCTTGGCACTCCAGATGTTTCAGAACTACATTTTCCATGATGCTTAGGCACTCTACAGTTCAGTTGAGAATCATGGGAAATGTAGTTCTGAAACATCTGGAGTGCCAAGGTTCACCATCATAGTAGAGATGGGAAGTTCGGTTCATTTCGGACGGTTCGATTAACTGAACTGGTTCATGAACCGATTCACCAGTTCACCTACTGAACATGAGATAGAGGCTCTACCTCATGTTCAGTAGGTGAACTGTAGAGCCGCAGATTCGTTCCTGAATCATGAGTCACTGACTGTGTGAGTTGTGTGACGCTCTATATCTATCATGACTCATGATTCAGTGTCTAACAGTTCAGCTCCTCCTGAGTCCTCACAGCCAGGCAGCGCTGGCTCCTTCACAGGTACATACAACACAGTACATAGAACAGAGCATGCTGTATACTCTGTTCTATGTACTGTGTTGTATGTATTTTCCTAAGATATGCATATCTACTCTGTATGGCTTATAAATAAATATAAGGGTGAGACCTGCTGCTTCTCTAAGGGTTAATTTAAGGTGCAGTTTGGGGTATATTTGAATCAGTGTACTGTTCACTGACTCCTTTGCAATGAATCGTTCAGTTAACAGTACACTGATTCAAATATACCTCTAACTGCACCTTAAATTAACCCTTACAGAAGCAGCAGGTCTCAACCTTATATTTATTTATAAGCCATACAGAGTTTTGGTTTATAAATATAAGGTTGAGACCTGCTACTTTTGTAAGGGTTAATTTAGGTGCAGTTAGGGGTATCTTTGAATCAGTGTACAGAAAGTGCAGGGCAAAATAGCCCGGAGCGTAGCTAAGGGTTAAGGCCTGGAGGAGTGAGTGCTGCTGTGTGTGTGTATTAGTTACAATGTTGCATTATGTTGGGAGGGGTTTACTAACCTTATAAGAAGGATGTACAGGGATTCTACTTCCTCTTTGTTCCTGTGGACTCCCAGAAGAATTTTCAGCTTAGCAGTTTGCAGCGTTTTCCAATGGAAGGTGAATCTGGAGAATGGGAAGAAATGGAGTTAGAGGACGTGGAGTGGGTCGCACCATCCCCATCCGGAACTGTCACGGTGGGTCTGGGCCATGGGTCTGGGCTGTGTCTGCCTGTTTCTCCCTCAGGGGGGAGGGTAGCCCACTGTTGTTCTCTTCTCCTGTGCGGGAGAATTTAGGGGGGGATGGTGGCCCCGGTATAGCCTATCCGTCGTGTGAGACAGACTGTAGGCCCTCAGGGGAGATTGGGCCTGAGGGGCAAGTAGGAGCGCCCGGCGGGTCGGTTTTAGGGCCTAGGGGGTCCCAGGGGAGCTCCGGGTTCGGCTCCGGGGGTCCCGGCTCTGTAGCCGGGGGTTCCGGTGTCGGCCTTAGGCAGGGGCCGGTAGTGGCAGGGCCCAGCGAGGCCTTAGGAAGTGCGAGCACCTCGGGGGTGAGCGTCGTTGGCGCGGGTAGTGGGAGCAGTGCGGCCTCACCTGCGGCAGTGGTCCTCTCCGGGGAATCGTTGGCGGCGGCGGTGGCTCTCCTCCAGTCCTTGGCGTCGGTCCTCGCGTGTACGTCGTCGGGTTCGGCGGTACTTCAGACCCCGGCTTTGGCCTACGGTGATGTACAGGCCTCCGGTCCGTCGTCCCTCGTGGCATCTAAAATGGCCGCCGCGTCGACTTCCGGCGGCGTTGCGCGCTCCCGCGTCACTTCCGGTGACATCATTTCTGCTCGCGGCAGTCGCAATCTGGACAGCGAGCAGAGCGGATCGTTCCCCCCGGGCTCCGAAGGTAAGAAGGGAGCACCTCGGGGGGGGGGACACCCGCTCTTGGGGGCAAGAACGATGGGGCCCAGGAGGCCGGGGGGGCGCATGTTAGGCCGGGGCAGAGATGCTGATTCATGGGGCAACTGTGAGTGTGGCAGCGGGGCAGCAGGGGCCCCCGGAGGGCACTCTGGGGGCGTCGCAACAGGGTGTGCGCACGAGAGCCGCAGCTGGACCCAGTAATAAGGGGGGGGATGCCGACAGGGCACCCGCCTCGTGCTCGCGGCCTACGTTAGGAGGGGGAAAAGCTAAGGCGGCCCCCGCACGCGCCGCGGCCCAAAGTAAAGGAAAGGCCCCCGCGGCTAAGACCGCGAATAAGGGGGCCATCCTGGCACACAGCTCAAGGGGCGATGCCGCAATAGCGGAGCCCCAGGGGCAAGGCCTGCAGGGTATCATGACGCCCAGCAGGTCTTCACCAGCACGATCTGAGCAAATAGCCACAAGGGGGGCTGTCAAAAGGGGGCATGCTAGCATTAGCGTTGCCACTGGGGAAGGCTTAGAGAGCCCCGGGAGGGGACAGGCGAGACAGGCTAGAGGATCGAAGTCTCAGGGTCGGAGTAGGACCGTGAGATTTCAGGAGGATTCGACTAGCGGGTTAGCCACCAGTACGGATGATGATGTGAGTGTGGCATGCGGTGTGAGTGACAGTGACCGGGAGGGTTATCTAGAATTTGAGGAAAGGGGGGATAGGGAAGACATGGCTGGCCCTTCCCGAGGTACTCCCCTCTTGGCTTCTATTTTGCAGGTACCCAGGACTTCCTCATCCAGCAGGGATATGGCGACTCAGAGTTCCGGAGCTCTCGTGCCTAGAGGAGTCAGCAGTGCTTCTGGACAAGGCCAAGCCGCATCGGGCGCTTCCTCTGGTGAGATGCAACTTGGTTTACCTGGGGGGCGGTGTAATTCTTCCAGCTCTAGTGGGTCAGGGTCAGGATCTGAGATAGATGGGTCCCTGGGTTTGCACACGAAAGGGCATAGGAGGATGTATAGAATGTTGAGGAAGATGAGTAAGGGCAATCACAGGGATGACATTGCCAGTAGTGGGGCGCAGTCATCTCAACTCTTAGGGGTTGCTGGGGGGTCACCACAGGCGGTGAACAGAAAGGCAGCAGTACAAGGGGATACTTATTCGTGCCAGGTACACAGTTTGCATGCACACCTTAAAACTAAAACTGTGAAACGTATCCAGGACGGTAAGTATGTTAACATGTTTGAGCTGTCTGCAGAGGCCTTTAAGTTTAAGGAGATGGCGGAGGATGGTACGGGCCCTAAGAAATTTAGGCGGCCTGATACCCTTGAGGAGTGGCATCGGTGTTTCCGGGTCTACGCCACTTGCTACTTAGAGAGGTTTCCCGATCAGGGGACTGCCCTCTTTAAGTACGTTGACACCATCGACGCAATACACAGAAAGTTTGCCGATGGTGCTTGGAGGGAGTATGATATGTTATACCGGAAAAAGAAAGTGGGCAACCCACTGCTTGATTTTGGTACGATGGATTTGCACCTCTGGGCGCATCTTGATGCGGAAAGGAGGGCGCAAGGAGGCGCCATAGCGACTTCGCCCGGGGGTAGGCAGACTTTGCGCTTTCGACGGCAACAAGGGGGTGTATGCTGGCGATATCAGGACAAGGCGTGCGAGCGGGGCACTTCGTGCACGTTCAAGCACGTCTGCAAGTTTTGCAGCGGGCAGCACCCCGGTGCTGATTGCTCCAAAAAGCGAGACACCCAAACTGATCGGTTTGGGGGCAAAGGAGGCGCTGGCGCTAAGGGCGGATTCACCACTTAGAGTCCAGGTCATTTGTAAATGGCTGCGTAGGTACCCAGATAGGGCGGCTGCTCAGCTTCTGGATAGCGGGTTGCGTGAGGGCTTTGTGATACCGGTAGTAGGCCGGGTAGGGGGAGCACGTGACACGAAAAACCTGAAATCGGCTTCCCAATACCCTGAGGCAGTCAGGGAAAAACTGGGCAAAGAAGTGGCTTTGGGTAGGGTCGTAGGCCCTTTTAAGGACTGGCCGCTACCGGATTTAGTTGTCTCCCCGCTAGGGGTGGTACCCAAGAAGGAGACAGGTAAGTTCAGGCTCATACAACACCTCTCTTATCCGAAAGGGCGGTCGGTAAACGACGCTATTCCGGAGGAATTGAGCTCGGTCCGTTACCAGTCGTTTGACGACGCGCTGGCTCTGGTTAAGGAACGGGGCCCGGGAGCATTGATGGCGAAACTAGACGTGGAGTCCGCGTTTAGGCTACTCCCGATTCACCCATCATCCTTTGGGCTGATGGGGTGTTGGTTTGAAGGGGGTTATTATGTTGACCATTGTCTGCCCATGGGCTGTTCGATATCCTGCGCGTACTTTGAGGCATTCAGCACTTTCCTGCACTGGGCGGTGGTCTCAGTGGCGGGGAGTGATAGAGTGGCGCACTACTTGGATGACTTTCTCCTGGTAGGGGCGGCCAACTCGCAAGAATGTGCCTCCTTAATGAAAGTCATGAGGTTCATGATGGCCAGGTTCGGGGTTCCTCTGGCAGAGGATAAGACGGAGGGGCCGTGCACGTGCTTGACGTTCCTTGGCATCGAGATCGATTCAGTGGCGGGTGAATGTAGGCTGCCCAAGGAAAAGGTTGCCAAGATGTTGGCGGCTGTACGGGCCATGGTTGCAACGCAGACATGTTCGCTGTGGGAACTGCAATCGCTCCTTGGCCTCCTTAACTTTGCGGGGAGAGTGATCCCGTGGGGGAAGGTGTTTAGCAAGCGACTAGAGCGGTGTTTGGGCGGAGGTAGGGCTCCGGCATCGCGTATTCGCATCACGACGGACCTCGTGGCGGATTTGCAGGTCTGGGAGAGGTTTCTCCAGGACTTTAATGGCGTCTGCATGTGGCGAAGGGAGCCGATATCTAACCAAGCGCTACATCTGTTCACGGACGCTGCAGGAGCATCCGGGTATGGGGCTTACTTTGAAGGGGCTTGGAGTGCGGAGCCCTGGCCGACCGAATGGGCGACCAGAGGGCTTACACGCAATCTTTGCCTTCTGGAATTGTTTCCTATACTGGTTGCGGTGGAATTGTGGGGTCACCTGTTTAGTAACAGGGCTGTGATTTTCTGGACGGATAATCTCAGCGTGGTGTTTGCGGTTAACAGGCTTTCTGCTTCATCGCCTGTGGTCGTACATTATTTGCGACACCTGGTGTTGAGATGTTTGCAACTGAACATTGACTTTAGGGCACGGCATGTGCCAGGGGTGCAGAATATAGTTGCGGATGCATTGTCGCGCTTCCAGTGGGGGGCATTTAGGGCTGCGGCGCCAGCCGCGGCTCCTAATGGTCTTTCTTGCCCTCTCTTTTTGTGGCAGATGGCGAAGGACTACAGCAACTGATCCCGGTGTTGCGGGCATCGTTGGCACCCAGCACATGGTCGGCATACGTGAGGTACTGGAGTGAATGGGTAGGTTTTTGCGACCTTCGTGAGTTCCCCTCTTGCGAGGGTGAACAAGGGTTTTTGTTGCGCTGGCTGCCGGAGCTGAGAGGTAAGCGAGCTACAAAGGGGGCGGTGGTAGCAAGACTATCCGCTGTGGCTTTTTTCTGCAGGCTATACGCCTTTAAAGACGAGTCGCGATCCTTTCTCGTTAAGCAGCTGTTGAGGGGCTGGGGCCGTCTGGAAGTTCCACGACGAGACGCAAGGGAGCCCATTACGGCAGAACGGCTAGTAAAATTACTGGACGTGCTGCCAGAGATATGTTCCTCACCTTTTGAGGCTCGCCTCTTCGGGGCGGCCTTTGGCTTGGCGTTTCACGGCGCATTAAGGGTGGGTGAGTTGGTACCGCGAGCCAGAATGGCGGCCACAGGGGGGGTCATGCACAGCCATGTTCGGTTGGTGGAGGACTCCGTGCTATTGTTCATTCCCAGGTCCAAGACGGACCAGGAGGGCCGGGGAGCTTGGCTTTCACTGCCGGGGCAGCAGGGTGTTGCCTGTTGCCCCGTGCGGCTAGTGTCATCTTACCTGGGAGTACAACCAGGAGGCTCCTCCAGGTTTTTGATACATGCTAATGGAGACCCGCTGACCAGATACCAGTTTGGGAAGGTATTGGATAAGTCAGCGCAAAAGGCTGGCCTAGACGGGTCTCGGATTGCCCCACACTCCTTTAGGGTGGGGGCAGCGACGACAGCAGCAGAGCTGGGTTGGTCCTCGGATCGGATCCGCTCATTGGGGCGGTGGAGGTCGCAGCGGTATAAATCTTACGTTAGGCCGCTGTATGTTTGAGATCGGGGATCAAGGGTCATGCATGCAAGAGTTGGGGGGCTTGCGGGGGTGATACCAGAAGGTTATGGGCCAAGGTTGTGGACCTGGTCTACTGCAAGCGGGCTAACTCTTGTTTCCTTTGTTTCAGAAACACATCCAGGTCCTGTACGGGTGTGGATCGTCGGCCATTCATGTGCACTGGGCCGCAATTAGAGCTGCAGCCATGCCAGGAGGACAGCAGCTAGGAATTGAATCGTCCAGGGCTGTGTTACGTTGGCTAGGGCGCAGAGGCTTGTCTTGGTCAGATCTGCCTGCATTGCTCCAGACCGCAGCGAAAAGGTGGGAGAAACCTCACATTTTGATAATTCATGCTGGCGGCAATGATGTGGGGGCCATTCCCACATTGGATCTAATCCGGGCAATGCAGTCAGACCTGAGGCAGTTCAAACTCTGGTTTCCAGGTGTGAGAATCGGGTGGTCGAATGTGATCCCTAGATTGAGATGGAGGCACATGGTGTGTCATAAGGCAGCTTTCCAGGTCAGGAAAAAGATCAATAGGGACCTGAGGAAGCAGGTAGTCGAACTCGAGGGTTTTGTGGTAGAGCACGGGAACATCTCGGCATCCCATAAGGGTTTGTATAGGCAGGATGGGGTTCATTTAGAACCGGCAGGAGTAGATTTGTTCTTGCAGAACATCAGGCAGGAGTTACTCCTAAGAGTATAGGGTGGCGGCAAGAGTCAGGACCATTATATGCAGGTCAGTCTCTTGTGGCGGGTGGTCAGGATCAATGGCCATTGCGGTCAGGGTGACGTCACAGGCTTGGTATGCTTGGGCGTGCTCGGGCTGATTATTGTTAGGCCGGAAAACCCCTAATTATGAAAGCTGCGTGAGTATCTCCGCCTTGTGGTCTGCAGCGGTGTCCCTTGGCCATTTTCTAGAAGGGGTTATTCATAGTTAGATGTAGGCTCCGATTGCCGCCACCCGTGGATAAATTAACTGCCAGTTCCACGGCTGGTACCAATAAATGCGACCCACGGGTCTTTCACCCACAGAACTGTGTTGTGTTGTTATTTATTAGTTGTTAAGTTATATTAAGTGTTAAGTTAAGTTAAGTTATAAGCAGACACTCAGGAGATGTAGGGCATTTAATCCCTTAAGAAAGTGCAGGGCAAAATAGCCCGGAGCGTAGCTAAGGGTTAAGGCCTGGAGGAGTGAGTGCTGCTGTGTGTGTGTATTAGTTACAATGTTGCATTATGTTGGGAGGGGTTTACTAACCTTATAAGAAGGATGTACAGGGATTCTACTTCCTCTTTGTTCCTGTGGACTCCCAGAAGAATTTTCCCCACCCTCCCAGCCCTGTTATGCACTGTTGTTGAATTTGTTATGCACTGTTGTTTTGTCTTGTCATCCACCCGGATGGATTTGTTATGCATTACGGATTGGCACTTGTAATGCATTATTGATTCGATGATAGGCATTACTGATTGGCACTGGTAATGCTCTATTGATTCAGTCAAAGAAATAACAGGCGGCAATCGGTCTGTCATTAGGTCTCTAATTGAGACTAGGTGTCCGAGGCAGGAAGAGGGTTACTCGAACTACTTCCCTAAGACCAAGGACGGTAATTTTGAACTCCCCAGTTATTGACATGCTGTTCGTCAAGTCAAGGCTGGACCTACAGGTTTGGAGTTAATAATGCTTGCACCCTACTCTGGCGGGTGGTCAGGATCACGGCTGCAGATTGGAAGGAGGTTTGAGTAATGGCCATTGCGGTCAGGGTGACGTCACAGGCTTGGTATGCTTGGGCGTGCTCGGGCTGATTATTGTTAGGACGGAAAACCCCTAATTATGAAAGCTGCGTGAGTATCTCCGCCTTGTGGTCTGCAGCGGTGTCCCTTGGCCATTTTCTAGAAGGGGTTATTCATAGTTAGATGTAGGCCCCGATTGCCGCCACCCGTGGATAAGTTAACTGCCAGTTCCACGGCTGGTACCAATAAATGCGACCCATGGGTCTTTCACCCACAGAACTGTGTTGTGTTGTTATTTATTAGTTGTTAAGTTATATTAAGTGTTAAGTTAAGTTATAAGCAGACACTCAGGAGATGTAGGGCATTTAATCCCTTATGTTAACTGAATGATTCATTGCAAAGGAGTTAACAGTACACTGATTCCTTTGCAAACAGTTCACTTCTTGAATCAGTAACAGTACTGGTAATATGATCCTAGAGTGAGGCTGTCTGATTCATTGCAAAGGAGGAGTTAGCAGAAGCAGTACACACTCTAGAATCGTATTACCAGTGCTGCTGCAGACTCAGGAAGTGAACTGTTTGAAACGAATCAGTTCAGTCTGGTGAACTGATTCATACAGTTCACTGAAAAGATCCAGTTCAAATGAACGATTCGTTCATGAACTGGACATCACTACATCATAGTCCTAGAGCGATGCAACTGCCCTTCACTGACAATGCCCAGAGAGTCTGAAATGTACATTTGAGGTTTGCTGATATCTCTCATTGAGATGAGAATTGCCTGGTATTTGGGAGATGGTTTTTCTTTTTGCAGGATCAGACTGATATTCTGCAGGTTTTTTCTTTTCTGTGAAAGGCATAGTGAGTAAAATAGAGACTGCTACCTGAGTGGAACTGGCCCTGAAAAAACAAGCAAAAAATTTTTCCAGCTTGTGTTCATTCTTAGTTGAATGCATCTCTCTTTCTTTCATGTAATTGGCAAGAGTCCATGAGCTAGTTACGTATGGGGATATACAATCCTACCAGGAGGGGCAAAGTTTCCCAAACCTCAAAATGCCTATAAATACACCCCTCACCACACCCATAATTCAGTTTTACAAACTTTGCCTCCTATGGAGGTGGTGAAGTAAGTTTGTGCTAAGATTTCTACGTTGATAATAAGGTAATAAATTATTTGGTTCACAGTTGGATTCAATAATTTCAACTGTCACTGGAGGGAAGGGAGTTTTTTTTGCCTCAAGATAAGATCTAAGGGTAAATCTAAAGCTTCTAACCATTTTCGTTCTTAAATAAGGAACAGAAACCTAATTCTTCCCCAAGGAATCTGTTTCCAATTGGAAGCCTTCTTCAAATTGGAATAAATCCAAGGCATTTAAGAGATAAAAGCCAGCCCCTAAGTCCGCATGAAGGTGCGGCTCTTATTCCAGCTCATCTGGTAGGGGGCAGATTAAGATTTTTCTAAGATGTTTGGATCAATTCGGTTCAAAATCATTGGATTCAGAATATTGTCTCTCAGGGGTACAGAATAGGATTCAGAGTAAGTCCGCCTGTGAGAAGATTTTTTTCTCATGCATTCCAGCAAACCCAGTAAAGGCTCAGGCTTTCCTGAAGTGTGTTTCAGACCTGAAGTTATCAGGGGTAATCATACCAGTTTCGTTTCAGGAACAGGGTCTGGGGTTTTATTCAAATCTATTCATTGTCCTAAAGAAAGTAATTTCAAGACCAGTTTTGGATCTAAAAAATTTAAATCGATATGTAAGAGTACCAACTTTCAAAATGATGACTATAAGGTCTTATCTGCATTTTGTTCAGCAAGGGCATTATATGCCCACAATAGACTTACAGGATGCATATCTTCATATTCCGATTCATCCAGATTGCTTTCAATTTCTGAGAATCTCTTTTTTAGACAAGCATTACCAATTTGTTGCTCTTCCTTTTTGGCCTAGAGACAACTCTAGGAATCTTTTCAAAGGTTCTTGGTGTCCTACTCTCTGTTATCAGAGAGCGGGGGGGTGTTGCGGTGTTTCCTTATATGGACGATATCTTGGTACTTGCTCAGTATTTATGTTCCGCAGAATCTCACACAAATCAACTACTGTTGTTTCTTCAAAGACATGGTTGGAGGATCAATTTACCAAAAAGTTCCTTGATTCTTTAGACCTTTTAGGTTTCCAGATAGATTCAGTGTCCATGACTCTGTCTCTAACAGACAAGAGACAATTTAAATTGGTTTCAGCTTGTCGGAACCTTCAGTCTCTATTATTCCCTTCAGTAGCTATGTGCATGGAAGTTTTAGGTCTCATGACTGCAGAATCGGACGCGATTCCCTTTGCTCATTTTCATATGAGACCTCTCCAGCTTTGTATGCTGAATCAATGGTGCAGGGATTATACAAGGATATCACAATTAATATCCTTAAATCCCAATGTTCGACTATGTCTGACTTGGTGGTTAGATCACCATCGTATAGTTCTAGGGGCCTCTTTGGTTAGTCTAACCTGGACTGTGATTACAGCAGATGCAAGTCTTTTCAGGTTGGGGAGCTGTTTGGGGATCTCTGAAAGCACAAGGGGTTTGGAAATCTCATGAGGCGAGATTACCAATCAATATTTTGGAACTCCGTGCAATTTTCAGGGCTCTTCAGGCTTCGCCTCTGTGAAGAGAGAACCGTTCATTTGTTTTCAGACAGACAATTTCACATCTGTTGCATATCTCAATTATTAGGGTGGGACTCACAGTCCCCTAACTATGATAGAAGTATCTCAAATACTTTCTTGGGTGGAATCCCAGGTGTAGACAATTGGGAAGACTTTGCATCCGGGGGAGTGATCTCTCCATCCAGATGTGTTTTCTCTGATTGTTCAGATGTGGGGTCTTCCAGAAATAAATCTGATGGCTTCTCATCTAAACAAGAAACTTCCCAGGTACCTGTCCAGGTCCAGGGATCTTCAGGCGGAAGCAGTGAATGCGTTGACACTTCCTTGGTGCTACCAACCTGTTTATATTTTCCCGCCTCTAGTTCTTCTTCCAAGAGTGATATCCAAAATCATCATGGAACAGTCATTTGTATTGCTGGTAGCTCCAGCATGGCCTCACAGGTTTTGGTATGCGGATCTTGATCGGATGTCCAGTTGTCAGCCTTGGCCTCTTCCATTTAGGTCAGATCTTCTGTCTCAAGGTTAGTTTTTTCCATCAGGATTTCAAATCATTAAATTTGATGGTATGGGAATTGAACGCCTAATGCTTAGTCATAGAGGTTTCTCTGACTCAGTGATTAATACTATGTTACAGGCTCATAAATCTGTTTATAGAAAGAGTTTGGAAACTTATTTTCATGATGTTCTTCTCATAAATTTGCTTGACATTCTTTCAGAATTCCTAGAATTTTACAGTTTCTTCAGGATGGTTTGGATAAGGTTTTGTCTGCAAGTTCCTTGAAGGGACAAATATTTGCTCTTTCTGTCTTATTTCACAGAAAAATTGCTAAGCTTCCTGATATTTACTGTTTTTAACAGGCTTTGGTTTGTATCAAGCCTGTCATTAAATCAATCTCTCCTCCTTGTTGTCTTAATTTGGTTTTGAAGGCTTTACAGGCTCCTCCATTTGAGCCTATGCATTCTTTGGATATTAAACTACTTTCTTGGAAAGTGTTGTTCCTTTTGGCCATCTCTTCTGCTAGAAGAGTTTCTGAATTATTTACTCTTTATTGTGAATCTCCTTTTCTGGTTTTTCATCAGGATAAGGCGGTTTTGCGGACTTCATTTAAATTCTTTCCTAAGGTTGTGATTTCTAACAACATTAACAGAGAAATTGTTGTCCCTTCCTTGTGTCCTAATCCTAAGAATTCTTTGGAGAAATCCTTCCATTCTTTGGATGTGGTAAGAGCTTTGAAATATTATAAAATCAACAAAATAGAGAGACGCACTCACTGAGACAGAACAATAGCTAGAAAAACTTCTGTGCTTGTCCACAAGGCCAGTGCCACTCAGGGTGCAGTCTCTTTTTGCACACTATGCCTTTTCACAGAGAAAAAATATCCTGTAGCATATCAGTCTAATCTTGCCCAATGACAGTCCAGCACCGAAATACCAGGTAATTCTTCTTTGAACAAGACAAACAACAAACCCCAGACTTATGTTTCGGCCTCTCTTGGGCCTCGTCAGTGAGGTGTAGTTGCATATCTCTAGGGCATGTGTGCAAGGAGTCCACGTTCTGGTTCCCCCTTTTACTCTTAGGGAGACCTAAGAGCAACTTATATAAAAGATAGCCTGTTGAAACTGTGCTGTGACACGGAGAAACGCGTTGCTGATGTGTTTTTAATCTTTTAATAAACTTTTGATGTTCCGTTACCTAGCTGCTGCACTCTTTTATTCCTGGATTGTCCACTACTGGGGCTCCCTGTTGGTTGTACACCTTATCCATTGCGCCTTGGAGAATACTATCCTTTGCTAATAGTGAAGACGACCATGGGAATTACACTGCTCCTTCGGATCTCCTCTGCTGGGATAAAGAAACTATCTGATCCAGGTGCCTGGGGAGTCTGCCGAGCGACTCTTTGGACTCGGCCTGCTTACATTGCACATCAGTGCTTTTTACCACGTGAGTAGGATATCTGTACACTTGCAAATCCTACATCTTGTTTTGTTTTTATCTGCACTATCTGGCGCCCTCTGTCTCTTTTGTTTTAGATATATCAATCTGTGTCAGGGCACGACACATCAGAGGAGCCGCCTGGGAAGTGTTTTTGGACACTGTCATTCATTCCTAAACCGGCTTGTGGATTAGCCTTATCTGCTTCCTCCTGGATACAATGCACTTTTGATTATCAAATTCTAATTTGTAAATTATTGGATTTATATATTTCGACTCTAATTTAATCTTTATTTGGTATCATTTAGGATATTATTATTGACTTGAAAGGATATTGTTTTTTATATATATTATTATACTTATTGCTACTGTACATTAATATATCTATATCATATATTATTATTTACTTAGATATCCTATTAGGATATTGTATTATATTTAGTATTGCATATATTTTTATTGTTCTGGATATCCTTTATTTATTATTATTTTCTGGCACCTCATACTGATACCTGCCTGCTTCTGGTCCCTGGCTGTGTATCTGATCTCTCATATATATATATTATATAAGGCTGATGGGGAAAACCAGACGTGGACTCCTTGCCCAATGTGCTTAGAGGGATATGACTGCACCTCACTGACGAAGCCCAAAGGAGGCCGAAACGATCGTCTGGAGTAGTCATGTTCCTTGTTCAGAGGAGAATTGCCTGGTATTTCGGGGCTGGACTGACCATGTTGGCGGGATCAGACTGATATACTTCAGGAAAGTTTTCCTCTGTGAAAAGCACAATTGGGCAGAAAGAAGCTACTCTCAGGTGGCAACCGGGCCATAGAACAAGCTATTGATGCTGCTGTTCGTTACTGGCAGACTGCTTCTCTTTCTGTTTTGCATTTGAAATATGATGTTGAAGCTACTAAAGATTTGTTATCTTTTCTGGTTCTAGGAAAGGTCAGAGGGCTTCTACCATTTCCTTGGCTTCATGGTTAAAGCTTTGGTTTCATTCAGCTTATTTGGGGTCGGGTCAAGCCCCGTCTCAGGGAATTACAGCTCATTCTACTTCGTGGGCTTTTAAGAATGAAGCTTCAGTTGATCAGATTTGCAAAGCAGCAACCTGGTCTTCTTTGCATACATTTACTAAATTCTACCGTTTTGATGTATTCGCTTCTTCGGAAGCAGTTTTTGGTAGTTTTTCAGGCAGCTGTTTCAGTTTAATTCTTCTGCTTATGTTTTAAGTTTTTTCTTTTCATTTAATGAGAATTAACTTATATTTTAGGTTGTGGATTATTTTTTCAGCGAGAAATGGCTGTTTTTATTTGTATCCCTCTCTCTCTAGTAACTCTTGCGTGGAGTTCCACATTTTGGGTATTGCTATCCCATACGTCACTAGCTCATGGACTTTTGCCAATTGCATGAAAGAAAACATAATTTATGTAAGAACTTACCTGATAAATTAATTTCTTTCATATTGGCAAGAGTCCATGATGCCCACCCCTTTTTTATGGTGGTTATGATTTTTTGTATAAAGCATAATTATTTCCAAATTCCTTTGTTGATGCTTTTTACTCCTTTCTTTATCACCCCACTTCTTGGCTATTCATTAAACTGAATTGTGGGTGTTGTGAGCGGTGTATTTATAGGCATTTTGAGGTTTGGGAAACCTTGCCCCTCCTGATAGGATTGTATATTCCCATATGTCACTAGCTCATGGACTCTTGCCAATATGATAGAAATTAATTTATCAGGTAAGTTCTTACATAAATTATGTTTTTTTATTTTTTTATTAAGTTTTTATTATTACAAAATGTGTCATTACAGATTATGTTCAGTATAAACATATCAACATAGTTTTATTTTCCAGGTAAGTCAATTTTCGCTTTGAAATGAAGCAGACTCTGTAACTCATCTTGCTTTGATTTTCCAAAGCCACCAACGATTATCAAGTCCATGTTTTCAAGAAGTATTGGTGTATATTGGACAAAATCTAAGTGCACAATCTAAACATGTAAAACTGTGAAAGACTATCAGTACAGTGGATATGTTCATTCAATGTATTTCAATTAAAAATATATTACTTTCTCCAACAGTAAAACTGTGTCCTTCACATTATTTAGGTAGTATGTGAACAGCCAACTGAGAGAGGTGGGGGAGAGAAAAAAGAGAGGAAGAAAACCCCCCACAATAAGTAATACATGGGAACTACTCTCTTCTCCCTTTAGTCCATGTTTCCAACATCATTAAATGCTATTCTATTGTGCCTGCCTTAAAATAGTGATACCACTCCAGTTGGAGGAAAAGATCAACATGAGTAGACCACTTCCCAATGGTTGGGAGATTCTGAGGTTTTCCAATGTCTTTAATTAATCCTATCAGTCTCTCAGTAAGGGCCTGGATGAAAGTTAGAGTCCGGAGATGCAGGGAGAGTCTTTCTGCAAAACCATCCGACTCATATTAACAGCTCCACAAGCAATCAGAGTTGTCGAACTTCGCTTTGCTGCCTGCTTTCTTCTCTCAAGACCATGGCAGAGGCGCTGCTACTATTCGTCACACTGAAGGGCCGTGTACCTGTTCTACGGCGTAGATTCTGGTAAGATCGTTTAATTTTACTTAATCAGAATGTACTGTATCTTATTTGTTTCCCATAAGGAACTATCTTGCGGGACTTATTAAGTATATCTATAGGGCCTCAGTGAGGCTCCTTTGGTATCTTGGAATCGAGGATTAATATCTCCCGAGGGGGATTATTGAACAGGGTTTTTTTAAATCATGTTTGTTATGTGATTCAATCTGCTTATGTGTAGAGTTAACTGGGCTCTTGGCTTAGAACATAAAGGCCTTTGGAAGTGACGCAACCTTATGATTGGGCGCAGGTTTTTTTTTTTGGACTGTACGGTTCACTTTGAGACTGGATGTGTTTACGTTCTAGTCTACCATTTCCGCATTCCTGACCATGTGGCAACTGAAAAATTAGAGTCTGCTAGTATCTGGTTCTAGGAGGTGGTGAGTGCCCCAGCCATTGTAGTTGTCAAGTGCTGTTTAAGTTTTTTCTTTAATCAATATTATTATATTATGTATCTAGTTATGAAGGATGCAGAGACTGTTCAAATTTCAGATTCTGATTCTTTGACTTGTGAAGAATGCAAATTGGCCCAATTGACACAGGTCAATCAGTTATGTTTGATATGCTGTATTACCGCACCCTGTTCCTTGGGTTCTGGGAATCAGGGGTATGCTGAGCCATCCGCCTCTGGGGGTTCTGTCCTCTGAGAGGTGAGTTCCCTACCGCTTCCTACTACTACACATGCAGGTAACCCAGATTATGTTTATCCCTCCTTACAGGGCGGCTTGTCCCCCCCCGGAGGTTGCAGCTCGTTTTTGCTTTCACATATTTTTGGCTATTATGCGTCTGCAAAGTCCAGACGTTTATTTGCATTTGTGCTCATGCCTGATCATCCTGAGTCTACTGGCCTTGGGTGGGCCTATACAGTTACCTGGGGGTGTAGCTGTCCCTGAGTGTTGTGCCTTTTGTTACAGAATAGCGCGTCTTCTCGTTTTACTCAGACACGTTTTTGAGTTATTAGAGAATCCTTTCCTTAATGGATATGGGAATCCGCAGTATTCTACTTCGAATGGCTCAC
The DNA here is from genome assembly GCF_027579735.1 of Bombina bombina. Taxonomy (NCBI): domain Eukaryota; kingdom Metazoa; phylum Chordata; class Amphibia; order Anura; family Bombinatoridae; genus Bombina; species Bombina bombina. Next base: position 193,740,159 of record NC_069507.1, on the reverse strand, counting down.
CTCATTAGACATGAGGGGATGACATAATTTCCAAATTGTCTGCTTAGTGAGATCTTCCCAGTTTTTTGTTGGAAAATCAGGGTTCCGTTTGGCTGGCCCTGCGGGTATGCCTGTTTTCTTCCTGGGCGTTAACTTAAGGGTTGCCTTATATTTTCTTTTATCCAGTTAGGATGTCTTTTAATTTCGATTATGTGTTTCCTTCGGGAACTTCTGGGATCAATTCTCTCTGGTTGCTTCTTCGGAAGTTTGTTAAGGGACACGTTAGTCCTATGTTTGTCTGTTTTACCTTCCCCTCTGAGGGAGGATTTTGGCAACTTGACAGTTATGACCCCAGCTGTGGATGGTCCTGCTGGGATTCAGATCTTCTGTCCTGTGGCTTATTCAGACACGTGGGGCCTGTTCTGCCTGGCTGGTCTGGTGGGGTGCTGAGTTCTCACATTATTATTTGTGTGTTTTCTTGTTTTTCTTTACAAGTTAAGCTAAGCACTTTAAAAGGATCCGTATGGCAGGGAGGATTGTGTCAGTCCTTATTCAGTCTTCAATCTGGTTGACCAGGTTAGTGGAGTTCCGCTGCATCACTCTCTTTGCTCCGATTTCCTCGGGGCCTAGAGTTTCTTTCCTCTCTTGGGAGGATTGGGGGCTTAGCGCCTCCTTACCGCTGTTTTGGGTGCTTTGGCCTTCTAAGGCTCTGGAATTATCCTTGGACTTGTTCCTGCTGTGGTTCTCTTCTTGAGACCTTTCGGATTTTGTCCGTTCCTCGGGTTCCTTAGGGGGACCTGGTTCCCTTCGAGAGTTGGTTCCTTTGTAGGGACATGGGCAGTGTGGTCTCCTTGAGCTCTGTTTAGGGTTTCTTCCCAGAGCTGGGGGATGCTCAGCATCCTTCTTTCATCTTCTCCTCTGATTTTTTGGGGGTGATGTGGAGACTACCCTTTGTTCGAGTGACTTTGTCCTCAAGGTATCCCCTTGTTCTTGGTCATCTTGTGGCTGTTTCCGCCTAGGGCTCTAGTGACCTTGTTTCGGTCTTTGCTTCCTTAGCTTCTTGGAGCATTGGACTCTGGCAAGGGGTGGTCTCGTCTTTTGGTCAGGACTTGCAAGTTTTTCTCGTTGTATATTTTACTTTGGACATTGTATGGTTATCTCCAGGGGGTCTGGTTTTTATATCAGATGGGGATTTCAGTTTCCAGGTTCTTGTTTGTTTGGGGGCTCAGACCTCTCCTCACTCTGGTTCTTTTGGTGGCTGAGGTTCTCACTCAGCGTTTCCTTTGTGGATCCCGTTGCGGGTTGTACCGGACTGTTAGGATCTTGAAATGGTCTGGGCTTCCTCAGTTCCAGGAAACTTGGGCTGTGTCCTTTGGTTGGGCTAGTTGAACTGGTTCAGTTGGCCAGGTTTTTCTGGGTGCTGATTTCCCTTGGGATTGCCTTTTGGCTATTGGTCGGTTTCCCTTGGTCGGCTTGCTGAAATAGTGTGATGGCTTCACTGCTCTGGAAGAAAAGGGTTTGCTGTGGAACCACTGCAGCTATGGCACCTTGTCTGTGTGCTAGCAAGTTAAAATCTTCAGGGGATTCCTTCCAGGTCAGGGCATTGGAGGCTGCGTCCTAGGGACAGGTGCTCTCTTCTTCCAGCCCTTTTTCCGGCCCCCTTTGGGGGGCTTATATCCTTCTTTTGGAAATGTGGTCCCTATCTTAGGGCTTCTCCTGTCTTCAGGAGGTTGGGACAGATGGGTTAACCTATTTCAGAGAGAGGTACGCTCTCTGGGTTGTTCTGTCCATCTGGAGAGTTGCTGGCTCCGCCTTGAGTCTATGTTGGGCCTTTAGCTAGATCTCTAGGTCTACAGCCTTGTCGACGGTCTCCATGTGGTGTTTCAGGTTGGCATCAGAGCACTGTTGTAATGGCTGTGCCATTTTTCCGCTCGTTTTTTGAGCTAGGGTTTTTCTGGTCCCCTGGTTTAAGACCTGCCAATGCTTGGGCCGGCCCGGTTGGAGGTAGTTCCTGAGATCCATTGTTCTTCTCGATCTTGGGGGCGCATTGGTGCTCATTGAGGTTCTAGGCTCTCTTTTTAATTTTGAGGCCTATGTGTAGGTCTAGCAGTTTCAGTTGCCTTCTGTAGTGGATATTTAGCACTCTACATTTTGGTAGCCGCTTCTAGCAAGTATTTCTTCTGTGTCATCCTGTCCATCTGGAGATCTGCTAGTTGAGTGAGGTCCTTTATGGTATTGCTAAAGGTTATAAGTTCTTTAGCTTGCTTCGGGGCCTGGGCCTATCTTTATATTTTATAAATAATAAAGTGTTTTCAAGTAGAAAATGTAATGCAAGTTGTGTTAATTTTAGAGACGAAATATTAAGATTGTAGCTATTTATACATTTTTTTCTATGCAATCTACTGTAAAATACAAACTATGACATTAAAAGTAAATGAAATGCTTATTGCATTTTGATCACTAAATTACTATTTTATTGATAAATTGTCAACAGACAAACTTAGAGCCACATTAAAAAATGCTCTGTTGAGCAAGGTTTCTCAAGCTAATTTAGCCTTCAAATGGCTCCCAGTGCATCTATAAACTCTTTCAGATCCTTCAAATGCTTTATTCAAAATAAAAAGAAATTAATCACATATATTTAGCAAAACAACGAAAAGGTTCAGCATTCCAATGATCTTGAGATATAAAAAAACTTTATTGTAAACTTGCTAAAAAAAACAACACACACAGAAGGACTTATAAGAACTCACGCGTTTCATGCTGAACACATCACAGAACAAATCACATATACCCTCTAGACCTATACAAACCTGCCTAAATGCCCAAGTTGATACTGGCACATTTACATTGCACAATTAAAAAAAATACAATTTACTCCTATTATCAAATTGACTTTGTTCTATTGGTATCCTGTGTTAAAAAGTAGGGAGGGAGATAGGTTCTGGAGCCTGCATGTGCCTGAAGCACTATAAGGCGGCAGTTTTGCAAGAAGTTAATTGAAGTCTTTAAAAAAAAAATTGTAAGCCCTGAATCATGAAAGAAAAATTTTCAGTTTCAGGTCTCTTTAATGGCTTTGAGAGCATAGGGTTAATCACAGTGGATGAGGATTTGGGTCAGTTAAAAGGCTCAATTTTCGTACCAGGTTTCCATTTAAATATTTTGTACATGCGTGCAGTCGCTCTTTACATGTAGGTATAAGTTAACGCTGTGTTAATGCTACCATCCGACATCGGATTTCTTGAAAATCAATTAGTTGCTATGGTAACCCAACCTTACACTATAAAATGTACATTTAACGTCTGTGTTCATTACCTGAGATCACCTCTAAAGAGCAACAAAAACAAAGATACACTTATTTATATTTAGCTATAAACAAATACTGTTTTTATTACAATTATATTTTCCACTTTATTAATATATATATATATATATATATATATATATATACATATTTTGCTGCCCTAGGCATAGGTCTAGTTTGAATTTTGTAGATATGTGTTTGCATATATTTTTATATGTAAATACATACTGATATTTCCATAAGAACACCAGTGCAACTATTCCTATACATGGGACAGCAATCAATATTACGTATTACAATTTTTGTCTACATTGAAACACTTGCATTATTTGAAAGATTTAATATTTCAATGTGAAATAGTCATCAAAAAGCTCCTTTTTTTTCTTTTACACCTAATTGAGCTGGGTGTATTTTTTTCTCTATGTATTGACAGCCTCAACAGTGTATTAATGGTTTGCGCTATCATTGAAACCTGGTGTAATTTATCACTTCTAATACTTTCTATGGGACGCAAAAATATTTTTGGCAGGCCATTGGAAGCAGTCAATAAATTGCTTCTACATGGATATTTAAAGGTTTGGGACCTCGCTCAAACCTAATTGCGGCTCAATGGAAATGAGCCCTAGGTTGTAGTGTCTGCTTGGCAGGGTCTGGAGGGTAAAGTTTGGAGGAGGTACAGTACAGCGTGTTTATTTTATCTTGCAGGGGAGAGGGTCAATGCAATTGCTGATTTTAAGCTCTTTTACTTTTGATGTTGGGGCTCTAAAATGTGGTTTAAAATACAGTTTATATATATATATATATATATATATATATATATATATATCATACTAATGCATACAGAAGTGTAATGTCTCAGATTCCTCTGTTGCTTTATGAGTTGGATAGAGTTGTCTCTTGTTTAATAAAAATCTACTAAAATTGTGGATTATAAAAATCATTTTAGTAGAACATTTTGCAGAACAAGTAAAATAAGGAATGTGCTTATATATATTTCTCTTACCCAGTATCAGGTGCTGCTGTATTTAATGATCTAGTCATAGCAAGCTGTCACTAAATAATAGCCACTTAAATGAACAATAAAGCCAATTTTTTTATACGCATCATACAGTAATCACAGCAGTTTATCGGTAAACAAAATGTGTCTTAAATCAATTAAAACATTATTTTAATGCACAATTCGTGTTGCGTATCTTGTTTGCTATGCTGTAGCCAATATAAATGATAGCTGTAAAAAGCGAACTAGAAAATATCACCTGAACATCTCTATGTAAAAAAGAAAGATATTTTACCTCAAGTATTCACATGCATTGTAAAGGACTTTAAGCAGCAAATCAGTATGCCTGTCCCGGGACTTGCAATGGAATGTGCCTCATGCATACTCAGGTTATTTCCCTATCCAGTTTAAGGAAGCTTACTATGAAATCTCATGAGATCACAGTAAAACAGTTCATGACCTCAGCACTGAGGATGCTGATTGGCTGCTGTTCATTTCTTCCTTTTTTTTTAATGTGCAACTGGACAGCAGCTGAAGTATAACTTTTTACACAGCACTTACTCTGGTGAGCTAAGGAAATTGTGAGGTAAAATATCTTCCTTTTTTACATAGAGATGTAAAGTGATATTTTCCTGTCAGCATTTTACAGTTATGCTGCATCACTTTCAAGTGATTTAACATATAAGTATTATGTCCCTTTAAGTGATCTTGCAATAACTAACGCTACATGTTAACCCCTGAACTCAAGAGATAATAACATTAGCATGGTAACTCTGTTAAAGTCATTGTGAGTGCTCATACAGGACTTCCTAAATCACAAAACTGGCCTCTTGATTTATTTTTGTACAACATCAAGACTTTTGTTGCATAGATACAACACATTTATACCATTTTAGATGTACTTAATATAGAATGGTCAAGATTCATATCTGTTTTATAGTCCTTCGCTACTGGTGGAACCTGAAAATTTACAGTTATATGTGATGTCTCTTTGTACACAAGAACCAATAGAGATGCTAAAATGCATAAATCATGATTGTAAGGTTGGGCAAACTGTTGTACAAAAAAAATCATGCAATGCCTGAATTTATGTAATATAAGCATTCATGTAAATTTAATTTATACTATTCTCATTATTCAGAACATGATTTGTATCCGTAAGCATTGTCATGGCCTTGTGCTGAAGGGGTGTTTGTCCACTTTCAATATTTTTTATCTGCATTTAAAAAAATAACAAACATCTATTACATGTATATATATATATATATATATATATATATATATATATATATATATATATATATATATATGTTTATGTTTATATGTGTGTAAATATTTATTTACGTGTTTTTCTGTATAGTTAGTGTACATATTTTCCATTCCAAGGTTTTTCACAGGATAATGTCCTTTTAAATTTTAAATAAATATTTCGATATTTTAGTATTCTTAAGGAGCTTAATTGAATGTTACATATTAGATATTAAAAAATTATTAAACATACTGTAAAATATATAGATATATGGATTATGTAGAATATGTAGAATATGTTACAGTATGTTTAATAATTTTTATTTGTTTGTTTTTTTCATAATTTATATGTAATATTTCAATAAAGTGCATTAACCCCTTAGTGACCAGACCACTTTTCATTTGCTGACCGTTTGGGACACATTTCTGTGGTGTTTGTGTTTAGCTGTAATTTTCCTCTTACTCATTTACTGTACCCACACATATTATATACCGTTTTTTTTGCCATTAAATTGAATTTCTAAAGATACCATTATTTTCATCATATCTTATAATGTACTATAATTTATTTTAATAAAATATGATTAAAAAATGGAAAAAACACACTTTTTTTTAACTTTGACCCCCAAAATCTGTTACACATCTACAACCACCATAAAACACCCATGCTAAATAGTTTAAATACCCAATGTTTACATGTTCTTTGCTTTTTTGCAAGTTATAGGGCAATAAATAGAAGTAGCACTTTGCTATTTCCAAACCATTTTTTTTTTTTTTAAATTAGCGATAGTTACATTGGAACACTGATATTTGTCAGTAATCCCTGAATAACCCTTTACATATATATATATTTATTTTTAGTAGACAACTCAAAGTATTGATCTAGGCCCATTTTGGTATATTTCATGCCACCATTTCATCGCCAAATGCAATCTTTTAAAAAAAATCGTTAATTTTTTCACAAACTTTAGGTTTTTTACTGAAATGATTTACAAACAGTTAGTGCAATCATGGCACAAATGGTTGTAAATGCTTTTCTGAGATCCCCTTTGTTCAGAAATAGCAGACATATATGGCTTTGGCATTGCTTTTTGGTAATTAGAAGGCTGCTAAATGCCACTGCGCACCACATGTTTTTTTTTATTATGCCCAGCAGTGAAGGGGTTAATTAGGGAGCATATAGGGTTAATTTTAGCTCTAGTGTAGAGATCAACCTCCCACAACACATTCCACCCCTTATCCCTCCCAAACTGCTCTCTTCCCTCCCCAACCCCACAATTGTCCCCCGCCATCTTTAGTACTGGCAGAAAGTCTGCCAGTACTAAAATAAAAAGCATTTTTTTTTATATTGATTATGCAGTGTTGGATCCTCCCTTAGCCCCCAACCTCCCTAATCCCCCGTACAGCTTTCTAACCCTCCCCCCTACTTGCCACCATCTTGGGTACTGGAAGCTGTCTGCCAGTACCCAGTTTGCCCCCAAAAATGTTTATTTTTTATTTTTATATTCAGAATAGTTTTTTCTGTAGTGTAGCTGACCCCCCCTCAATACCCTACCCACCCTCTCCCCCAGATCCCTTGGCCAATATTTAATATCCTCCCTCTTCCTCCCTCTCCCTCCTTCATCCTCCTTCATGTACATTCATGATTTTGTTGGGTAAATGGGGTGCACACACACACACCCGTCCAAACCCCCCCCCCCCCCCCCGCAGTGGAGTCTGAACATGCACACATTTATGTGCACAGGAACCGAATGCTAGCATTGATGGGCCGCCCACTCGCCTCCCTGCTGCTGCTCCCACCCACCAACAATGGGCACCATCAATGGCCGATGCAGGGAGGGCCACGATCGCTTCCAGCACTTCAAACCCCAGAGAACGTGCCAGGCACGTCCTTGGTCATTAAAGGTAGTTTTTTTGGAGGACGTACCTGGCACAGTCTCGGTTGTTAAGGGGTTAAAGGGACATGGAACCCAAATTTTTTATTTCATGATTCAGAAAGAGCATGTGATTTTAAACAACTTTCAAGTTTACTTCTATTATTTAATTTGCTTCCTTCTCTTGTTATCCTTTGCTGAAAGGTTTATCTAGGTAAGCTCAGGAGCAGCAAAGAATCTAGGTTCTAGCTGCTAATTGGTGGCTGCATATATTTACTGATTGTCATTGGCTCACCCATGTGTTCAGTTAGAAACTAGTAGGGCATTGCTGCTCCTTCAACAAATGATACCAAGAGAATGAAGCACATTTTATAATAGAAGTAAAATGGAAAGTTGTATAAAATTGTATGTTCTGCCTAAATCATGAAGAAAGTTTAGGGTTTCATGTCTTTAAGATCACTAAGTTTTCATGTGTGCTAACCCGACAGTGCTAAGATCTAAACTGAGAAATGTGATGTGTAAAATGCATATTTTACATTCCTATGTTCATAGAAAATAATGTACTTTTTATTATTAAATATAGACTGTATATATATATATATGATACTGTTCATGTAAAACACATATCTATATCTATATATCTATAGGAATAGATATTCAGGAATATAGACACATATATAGAAATATGTATTTAAGAATAAAAAGGACATTATCCTGCAAGTGAAAAACATTGGAATGTGAAATATGTATAGTAAATATACAGTTAAACACATATAAAACATAAATACATATGTATACATAGTGCATTGGAGTCTGAAAATAATGTATAGATGTATTTTTTAAAGTTTCATTAGTTATTTAAATATTGACAAAATAAGTAAAGTTTTAGGGTGATGTTTATCAAAGAGTCAATCTCTGTGCATTCGCTGACGTCAATACGTTCGCCAGAAATCGCTGCCACGGATCTGCATACAATGCCCGTATTTATAAAAAAACTGTCAAAAACACGCGCGTCAAGTACGGCACGATGAGCATCGGACTGTTGTTAACTAACAGTCATCGATGTTGCGGTTATTCTGTTTTTCCCCAACTTTATTTATACCATTTCATTACTGTCCATGAACAAGCACATTTCTCTAAAGCAAATTTTATTTTTCATCTGTTAATGTCCAAGAAATAGCTTGATTTATACATCAATAAACAATATCTCATAGAAAGTTATTTTTATATTTATTTGTTGTATGATACTTTCACAGAAATTAATGTGTATTTATATTTCTAGAAGTCATGATAAGTTTTTATCTCATGTTTTTTTTTATAAATGATTATCAATGCTAGAATTTGTACATATATCTTTGCACATACATATATATATATATATATATATATATATATATATATATATATATATATATATATATATATATATATATATATATATATATGTGTGTGTGTGTGTGTGTGTTATGTCAGAAATCTTTTGCAAACATATTTACATGTCCCTAAATTCCTTTTTTTTTGTTCTAAACAATGTTGTTTATTTATACCACTATATATGTATAGTGTAAATGTATTATTATTCTGAGCAGGAATAATTGTGAATATAACATGTAATCAGGGTATCATATGTATTTATTTGCAATCAATGGATATTTTAAGAGCTGGGCCAGTTTTCTCTCTGTACCTGTGTAACCCCTCCTGATTGCAATATAGTTTTAAAAACCACCCCTACACAGGTGTTACTAGATGGGCTGGCATATAAGATGACATTTCTTACTGAAAAAGGAAGAAATACACTGGAAATAGCATAACAGTAAAGAGGTGATTTTAATTTCTGCTGTATTGGATTCATGACAGTTTAATGTTAGGTAGGCTATCCCTTTGAGCTATCAGTTTAAGATTATATTGAATCAAACATCCTTTGAATTTTAAAATCATTGTCTAAATTATTACACTGTGTGTCTTAATGTCAGCATCAATGTTTATCTTTAATACCAATTTCACATATACATACTTTAAAAGTATAATACACAATGTAACAGATGACACTTATAAATTCTGATGAGTGATCAATGACACATGTATTGAGCAATTTGATTTGTTAGTGAAAGTTTAAAATGTATATTTTAATCAGATTGGCTGATGTCATAAATCATGTGATTATGCATATTCCAATCAAAAGTGGTTGAAAAATTCACTAGTGTGTGGGTTGTTTAGGAGTTTGCATCATAATTGGTGCGAAAAGTGTTGTGTCAAATTTGGTGCGAAGTGGAGAGTGGAACTTGTATTATATGCCTTAAACATGATGCAAATAGATTTATAAAAAAAATAAAAAGGAAGTTAGCTATATTATGTTGTGTATTTATTTCATTTTTATCTCTATATCTATTAGTGCAACAAAAAACTTTGCACCGAATTTGGAAAAATAATATTGTCCCCTTGCTTTATAATGAGAGACAAAGTTGTAACAAAATCCATAAGTAGTAATGTATTTTTCATTTTTATCCCTATATCTACTAGTGCACCAAATGTGGATCAATAATATTGTTTGATTTAAAAAGGGTATACAATTTTAATAAAGTTTCTAGTTTACTTTTATTATGTAATATACTTCATTCTCTTGCAGCATCGAACATAAGCTTTCTGTGTTTTCAGACTCCTATTGATTTCTATGACATCTGCGGCCTCAAGGGTGGTGGTTTGAAAACTAGGTATGCCGCGTTGGAATATACACGAGCGTACCTGTTAAATGTTTGATAAATTGGGAAAATGGTCAAATAGAGTCGAATGTGAATTAAAAAAAACATCTGTAATGACGCAAGCATCGATCTGCATCGGATTGAGATCGCGGGAGCGTATATTTTGTCACACATTTCAACATTTTACAAGCTTGATGCTTTGTTAACTACAGCGGATCAATTTTGCGTCAAATACGACGCGGGATTCCAGCGTATTATCAGTTGATGCTTTGATAAATACCCCCCTTAGTGTCTATAAAACATTGGGAGCTGCCATGTTGTAACTTAGGTTGCATTCATTAGAGTGTGAAGCCAATGGCTGTGTGGAATGAAAAAGTGTTCTATACTTCCATTTCTAACAGGAACTGAAAAGCTCACAATTTCAAAATGGATTTACAGGAAAAGGAGACAAAATAAATAATGAAAGTATATTGCAGAGGTTTTTTTTTACATATATGATTCATCAATTTATATTACCATCTCAAAGTGTTTAATGTCCCTTTAAGTAGCTGAAAACATTTAAAATAATTTTTAGGCAATTTCCATATTTAATAAATTGTTTAACTGTGTATCTACTGTATTTACTGTTAATATTTCACATTCCAATGTTCTTCACATAGGTGAATATGTTCTAAGTATTTATAAATATATATTAATATATATATATATATATATATAATCATCTCTCTCTATATATATATATATAGATATATGTAGAAATATGTATTTATAAATATATAGCATACAAAGAGAGAAGCGCTCTACCAGGAACGAACAACAGCTCAGTGGCTTGTTCTATGGCGATTTACCACCCGGAAGCAGCCTCTTTTAGACCAGTGTGCTTTTCACAGAAGAAAACTTTCCTGAAGTATATCAGTCTGATCCCGCAAAGTAAGGTCAGTCCAGCCCCGAAATACCAGGCAATTCTCCTCTGAACAAGGAACATGACAACCCCAGACGATCGTTTCGGCCTCCTATGGGCCTCGTCAGTGAGGTGCAGCCACATTCCTCTAAGCACACTGGGCAAGGAGTCCACGTCTGGTTTCCCCCATCACCCATAGGGAGACTTCCCCAGGGTCATAATAATTTGCATACAAAGAGAGAAGCGCTCTACCAGGAACGAACAACAGCTCAGTGGCTTGTTCTATGGCGATTTACCACCCGGAAGCAGCCTCTTTAGACCAGTGTGCTTTTCACAGAAGAAAACTTTCCTGAAGTATATCAGTCTGATCCCGCCAAGTAAGGTCAGTCCAGCCCTGAAATACCAGGCAATTCTCTTCTGAACAAGGAACATGACAACCCCAGACGATCGTTTCGACCTCCTATGGGCCTCGTCAGTGAGGTGCAGCCACATTCTTCTAAGCACACTGGGCAAGGAGTCCACGTCTGGTTTCCCCCATCACCCATAGGGAGACTTCCCCAGGGTCATAATAATTTGCATACAAAGAGAGAAGCGCTCTACCAGGAACGAACAACAGCTCAGTGGCTTGTTCTATGGCGATTTACCACCCGGAAGCAGCCTCTTTTAGACCAGTGTGCTTTTCACAGAAGAAAACTTTCCTGAAGTATATCAGTCTGATCCCGCCAAGTAAGGTCAGTCCAGCCCCGAAATACCAAGCAATTCTCCTCTGTACAAGGAACATGACAACCCCATACGATCGTTTCGGCCTCCTATGGGCCTCGTCAGTGAGGTGCAGCCACATTCCTCTAAGCACACTGGGCAAGGAGTCCACGTCTGGTTTCCCCCATCACCCATAGGGAGACTTCCCCAGGGTCATAATAATTTGCATACAAAGAGAGAAGCGCTCTACCAGGAACAAACAACAGCTCAGTGGCTTGTTCTATGGCGATTTACCACCCGGAAGCAGCCTCTTTTAAACCAGTGTGCTTTTCACAGAAGAAAACTTTCCTGAAGTATATCAGTCTGATCCCGCCAAGTAAGGTCAGTCCAGCCCCGAAATACCAGGCAATTCTCCTCTGAACAAGGAACATGACAACCCCAGACGATCGTTTCGGCCTCCTATGGGCCTCGTCAGTGAGGTGCAGCCACATTCCTCTAAGCACACTGGGCAAGGAGTCCACGTCTGGTTTCCCCCATCACCCATAGGGAGACTTCCCCAGGGTCATAATAATTTGCATACAAAGAGAGAAGCGCTCTACCAGGAACGAACAACAGCTCAGTGGCTTGTTCTATGGCGATTTACCACCCGGAAGCAGCCTCTTTAGACCAGTGTGCTTTTCACAGAAGAAAACTTTCCTGAAGTATATCAGTCTGATCCCGCCAAGTAAGGTCAGTCCAGCCCTGAAATACCAGGCAATTCTCTTCTGAACAAGGAACATGACAACCCCAGACGATCGTTTCGGCCTCCTATGGGCCTCGTCAGTGAGGTGCAGCCACATTCTTCTAAGCACACTGGGCAAGGAGTCCACGTCTGGTTTCCCCCATCACCCATAGGGAGACTTCCCCAGGGTCATAATAATTTGCATACAAAGAGAGAAGCGCTCTACCAGGAACGAACAACAGCTCAGTGGTTTGTTCTATGGCGATTTACCACCCGGAAGCAGCCTCTTTTAGACCAGTGTGCTTTTCACAGAAGAAAACTTTCCTGAAGTATATCAGTCTGATCCCGCCAAGTAAGGTCAGTCCAGCCCCGAAATAGCAGGCAATTCTCCTCTGAACAAGGAACATGACAACCCCAGACGATCGTTTCGGCCTCCTATGGGCCTCGTCAGTGAGGTGCAGCCACATTCCTCTAAGCACACTGGGCAAGGAGTCCACGTCTGGTTTCCCCCATCACCCATAGGGAGACTTCCCCAGGGTCATAATAATTTGCATACAAAGAGAGAAGCGCTCTACCAGGAACGAACAACAGCTCAGTGGCTTGTTCTATGGCGATTTACCACCCGGAAGCAGCCTCTTTTAGACCAGTGTGCTTTTCACAGAAGAAAACTTTCCTGAAGTATATCAGTCTGATCCCGCCAAGTAATGTCAGTCCAGCCCCGAAATACCAAGCAATTCTCCTCTGTACAAGGAACATGACAACCCCATACGATCGTTTCGGCCTCCTATGGGCCTCGTCAGTGAGGTGCAGCCACATTCCTCTAAGCACACTGGGCAAGGAGTCCACGTCTGGTTTCCCCCATCACCCATAGGGAGACTTCCCCAGGGTCATAATAATTTGCATACAAAGAGAGAAGCGCTCTACCAGGAACAAACAACAGCTCAGTGGCTTGTTCTATGGCGATTTACCACCCGGAAGCAGCCTCTTTTAGACCAGTGTGCTTTTCACAGAAGAAAACTTTCCTGAAGTATTTCAGTCTGATCCCGCCAAGTAAGGTCAGTCCAGCCCCGAAATACCAGGCAATTCTCCTCTGAACAAGGAACATGACAACCCCAGACGATCGTTTCGGCCTCCTATGGGCCTCGTCAGTGAGGTGCAGCCACATTCCTCTAAGCACACTGGGCAAGGAGTCCACGTCTGGTTTCCCCCATCACCGATAGGGAGACTTCCCCAGGGTCATAATAATTTGCATACAAAGAGAGAAGCGCTCTACCAGGAACGAACAACAGCTCAGTGGCTTGTTCTATGGCGATTTACCACCCGGAAGCAGCCTCTTTTAGACCAGTGTGCTTTTCACAGAAGAAAACTTTCCTGAAGTATATCAGTCTGATCCCGCCAAGTAAGGTCAGTCCAGCCCCGAAATACCAGGCAATTCTCCTCTGAACAAGGAACATGACAACCCCAGACGATTGTTTCGGCCTCCTATGGGCCTCGTCAGTGAGGTGCAGCCACATTCCTCTAAGCACACTGGGCAAGGAGTCCATGTCTGGTTTCCCCCATCACCCATAGGGAGACTTCCCCAGGGTCATAATAATTTGCATACAAAGAGAGAAGCGCTCTACCAGGAACGAACAACAGCTCAGTGGCTTGTTCTATGGCGATTTACCACCCGGAAGCAGCCTCTTTTAGACCAGTGTGCTTTTCACAGAAGAAAACTTTCCTGAAGTATATCAGTCTGATCCCGCCAAGTAAGGTCAGTCCAGACCCGAAATACCAGGCAATTCTCCTCTGAACAAGGAACATGACAACCCCAGACGATCGTTTCGGCCTCTTATGGGCCTCATCAGTGAGGTGCAGCCACATTCCTCTAAGCACACTGGGCAAGGAGTCCACGTCTGGTTTCCCCCATCACCCATAGGGAGACTTCCCCAGGGTCATAATAATTTGCATACAAAGAGAGAAGCGCTCTACCAGGAACGAACAACAGCTCAGTGGCTTGTTCTATGGCGATTTACCACCCGGAAGCAGCCTCTTTTAGACCAGTGTGCTTTTCACAGAAGAAAACTTTCCTGAAGTATATCAGTCTGATAAATATATAGAACATATTCTGCTATATGTAGAACATCGGAATGGGAATATTTAATGCGATAGGGTTTGCAAACAAATAGGGTATTGAAGTCTATGGGAGAATGTAAATGTGTTTGCAAGAGCACTATTTACTGTCATATAGTGCTCCAGATACCTAAATAGGTATTTTTTCAACAAAGAATAAACCAATTTAATAATAAAAACTAAATTGGAAACATTATAAAAATGTCTATGTTCTGTCTGAATCACAAAAAAAATGGTTTGTGTTTCATATTCCTTTAAATGAATTGGATCATGGCAAACTCTAGTATTAGATCTCATCAGTTGCAATCATAAAATAACAAAACAACAACAACACAGGCTCTGTATAACAATAACAAATTCTTACATTCATAGGGGTTAATGAATATGTATATGTTAAAAAATGTGTCAAGATATGCAACGATTAATGTGTCAGAAAGCAATAGAAGGAATCCAATAACCAAAATGAAATTATGTCGATATGAATTCTGCTTCTCCAAATATTACTGCTCAGATCTGTTTGGTTGCTTTCGGCATTTAAACAAAACATTTAAACTGACTCACACATTTATCAAATAATAATAATTTATAGATTTAATATCTTTAAATATGCAAATGTGTTATATTACATATTTCACTTGCAAATGAAATAGTATATAACGGGAAAAAAATACAATATATTATCAAATATAAAATGACTATTTGCAACTCATATTCTATATTTTTTTCTGTGTACTAAACTTTAATATATTGGTACAGCATTTGATTGCACTGTTTTTGGCATTTAATGTTCAGCTTTTAAAGATTAAATACAATTTGGTGGTTTCTAGTAGTATTTTATTATTCAGTTAGCTGGAAGTTTCCACTTTGTAGAAGTATTGATGTGACATTTAAAGTCTAAGAAAAATATCAACCTCAGTGATTTCTTAAAACACCTGCCTGAATTATTGGTTCTCCTCTTATCTTCATAAAGAAGAAACTGTCAGCCCAACCAGTGTTTTCTGTTCTACAAAAAAAAAAGTTTGTTTGATGTACTATCTAAAGCTGTAGACATAACTTGACACCCCTACTAATTTATGAGTCTGTTTTGAAAGTTGGTGGAACTATGGATTTTTGCTTAAAAATCAAGTCTTGTACCATAATAAATAGCTCATTTTGAAACCTCAATAACATATCTTTAGTTCCCTAACAGTTAGTATTAAAGGGACAGTCTATTCAAAATTAAACTTTCATTATTCAGATAGGACTTATAATTTTAATCAACTTTCCAATTTACTTTTATCATCAAATTTGCTTTGTTCTCTTGGTATTCTTAGTTTAAACTAAACATAGGTAGGCTCATATGCTAATTTCTAAGACCTTGAAGGCTGCCTCTTATCGCATACTTTTTTAATTGCTTTTCACAACAAGAGACTGTTAGTTCATGTGGGCCATAAAGATAACACAGTGTTCACACCCAGGGAGTTATTTAAGAGTTGGCACAACACAGTACTAAATGCAAGTCAATAGATAATAAATATAAAGTTATGTGATCAGGGAGCAGTCAGAAGATGCTTAGATACAAGGTAATCACAGAAGTAAAAAGTATATTAATATAACAGTGCTGGTTATACAAAACTGGGGAATATATATATATATATATATATATATATATATATATATATATATATATATATATATATATATATATATGTTGTAGACTGTCCCTTTAACTACATGCATTGATTTTAAAGGGACAGTCTACACCAGAATTTTTATTGTTTCAAACGATAGATAATCCCTTTATTACCCATTTCCCAGTTTTGCATAACCAACACAGTTATAAAAATATACTTTTAACCTCTGTGATTATCTTGTATCTAAGTCTCTGCAAACTGCCCCTTTTTTCAGTTCTTTTGACAGACTTGCAGTCTAGCCAATCAGTGCCTGCTCCCAGATTACTTCACGTGCACGAGCACAGTTTTATCTATATGAAATATGTGAACTAACACCCTCTAGTGGTGAAAACTGTTAAAATGCAATCTGAAAGAGGTGGTCTTCAAGGTCTAAGAAATTAGCATATGAAACTCCTAGGTTGAGCTTTCAACTAAGAATACCAAGAGAACAAAGCAAAATTGGTGATAAAAGTAAATTGGAAAATTGTTTAAAATTACATGCTCTATCTGAATCATGAAAGTTTATTTTGGCCTAGACTGTCCCTTTAAACAGAAATATTTTAAAGGGACATGAAACCCATATTTTTTATTTTATGATTCAGATAGAGAATGTAATTTAAAAAAGTTTCCAATTTACTATCAAATTTGCATCATTCTCATGTTATTCTTTGTTGAAGAAATAACTAGGTAGTGTGACAGGAAATAGTGCTGCCATCTAGTGCTCTTGCTAATGTATAACATTGTTGCAAAACTGCTGCCATTTATTACTGTAGACACGTGCACAGTCCTGAACTTACTTTCCTGGTTTTCAATACAAGATGGAAGACAAATGTCAATCCAGCACTCTCCGAGACAGCCAGGAACTCAGGTGAGCTAGCGCCAAGCTCACAGTGTCAATCAAAAAAAACAGCAGAAAAAGTTCCTTTAGCTTAATAAAAATCCCTTTATTGAACAGACATGGGGATCAAAGTCTTTAACACACACAATATTTCGGGCGGTCCCCTTAATCATGTGATAAAGGAATTTTTATTAAACTAAAGGAACTTTTTTCTGCAGTTTTTTTTTCAATAAATGATAACAAGAAAACAAAGAACATTTGATAAAAAAAGTAAATTGAAAAAGTTGTTTAAATTTGTATGCTCTTTCTGATTTATGAAAGAAAAGAATTGGGTTTTATGTTCCTTTAAATTGTAACCAAAAGCTCATTCATACATTGGAGGCTTATTTAACTCTGGACATAAAAATATACAATCTGATGTAACCATTATCTATCGAAGGTACTAACCAGTGGCTGATGGTCATCAAATCACTTCAATTCATTTGTGCATTGCAGAGGACACAATTCCAGGGTGGAAGATAAAACACAACAATAACAGTTGTATTATTCTTCCCAAAGAGATTAAAAAAGCCCTTGTAGGAAAGCAGCAAATAAATAACAGATATTGTTACTCATCTAAATGTTTCTCAGTTAATCAACCTCAAAAGTAAAGCTGAGTTGACCATGCTGGGATTCAAAATGGCAACCCAAATGTATGAATAGTTCCTCTCACCTCCATTTCCCCTGCACATGTTTTATTACCTCTCACTCTTCTCATTAACGTTTTTCCTCACACCCTGCTCACCCTCTCAATCAATCTAACCCTCACACGCCAGCCTCTGTTCATTCTCCCAACCTCTCTTCCCACCTCCCTTATATAAACTATCCTCTCACTAATACCTAACAGCTAGATTATGAGTTTTGAGCGCTATAGGGATTTTAACGACGCCACAAAAGTGGCGTTATTTCACCTCCCTATAGCGCTGCTATTACAAGTTTTAAAAAAGCAGGCTTGTGCGGGCAAAATGGTTGCATTGAGCTCCATACCGCACTGAAAACAAGCGCTACTTTGATGTGCTCGTGCACGATTTCCCCATAGACATCAATGGGGAGAGCCGGCAAAAAAAAGCCTAACACCGGTGATCGCGGAAACAAAAGCTCTGTAACGCAGCCCCATTGATGTCTATGGGGAAATAAAAAGTTATGTTTAAACCTAACACTCTAACATTAACCTTGAGTCTAAGCACCCCTAATTTGCCGCCCCTAACATCGCCGCCACCTACATAAATTTATTAACCCCTAATCAGCTGCCCCTAACATCAATGCCACCTAAATACACTTATTAACCCCTAATCTGCCACCCCCAACATTGCCACCCCCTACCTACACTTATTAACCCCTAATCTGCCGTCCCCAATGTCGCCGACACTATACTAAAGTTATTAACTCCTAAACCTCTGGCCTCCAACATCACTAACACTAAATAAATATATTAACCCCCTAACCCTAACCCTAACCCTAACGTAACCCTAGCCCTAAGTCTAACCCTAACCCTAACACCCCCTAACTTAAATATAATTAAAATAAATCTAAATAAACCTTACAATTATTACCTAAATAATTCCTATTTAAAAATGAATACATACCTGTAAAATAAAACCTAAGCTAGCTACAATATTACTAATAGTTACATTGTATCTATCTTAGGTTTTATTTTTATTTCACAGGTAAGTTTGTATTCATTTTAACTAGGTAGACTAGTTAGTTAATAGTTATTAACTATTTACTAACTACCTAGTTAAAATAAATACAAAGTTACCTAAAAACTGAACCTGCAAAGTTACCTAAAACCTAACCTGCATTACACTAAAAACTAACATTATAATAAAATAAAATAAATTAAATTATTAAAATACAATTTTCTAAATTACAAAATTTCCCTCCCACCTGACACTCCCCACCCCCTGATCCCTCTCAAACAGCTCTCTTCCCTCCCCTTCTGGTCACCCCCATCTTAGGTACTGGCAGTCTGCCAGTATGAAGATTTAAGGCTTTTTTTAAATTAAATATTTTTTAAATTTTTTTATATTTGCTGCAGTGTGGGATCCCCCCTTACCATCCAACCTCCCTGATCCCTCCCAAACAGCTCTCTAACCCTCCCCCATCTAACTATTGTCCACCATCTTAGGTAATGGCAGCTGTCTGCCAGTACCTATAAAATGTTTATTTTTCTATTTTTTTTATTTTTTTTTCTGTAGTCTAGTTGTCCCCCCACCTCCCATGATCATTAGTTAGGGCCCCCCAACATCCCAATCCCAATTTTTTTCTGTAGTGTAGTGCCCCTTCCCTCCCTCTCCCTTTATTTAATTATTTTTTTATTTTAGGGCCCTCCCACTTCTGCTGCCTCCCTCCCACCTCCACTGCTGGACCGACCACCCGCCTACAGGATTCCCTCCCACACCTCCCTTCAGCAGCAACAGCTGATCACCATACACAGTGACACAGACAGTGTCACTGTGTGTAACGATCAGGCATCTGCCCTCATAAGGAACCAGAGCACCGGTCACGCTCCAGTTCCAAATGCAGGCAGATGCCTGGAGCTCAGTAACTCCAGCTCTCTGCTGCAACTTAACAGCTGAGACTGATGGTGCTGCACAACGTACAGTATATATATATATATATGTCTATTAGGTGATGGGGTTGAAGCTGATGGGTTGTACTGATGGAAATGGCAACCATTTTCTACTGATTACTTTATATTTGCTTATTTATTTATTTATTTATTTATTTATTTTTCCCAATATTTTTATTGAGGAAAAAGAAAATGAAAGCACTACAATGTTGCTGCATAAACAGCCAGCATAAAATAGATAATAAAAATACAAATGGTCAGAGTTACAGTTGTGTAAGACGTTCAAATTATGGTAGTGCACAAGAAGTAAAACGTTGTTAAATCAGCCTCAGTTTTTCTTAACTTTAGCAAATGAGTTTAACCTTCCAAAAGGCTAAAGAACAAGTACAAGAAATAATATGTAGTGTAGGATGTAATGAATTCTGTGTTATATAGAGGGATAAGGTATGAACTCCCCTAGTAATATATGTGGATCATAGGGCAGCCTTCAAACTAACGAGAGGGGCACTTACAGACTCTGCTCTGTTCTCTGTGGTCACAAGGGTGGCCCCTGAAAAATGGTTTAGTAATGGAAGCTTAGATGGTAGGTGTTGGTGATCAGACCAGCTGATCCGGTAGAGAGAGTAGATCCCAGGCTGCGGCATTGTGTAAAAGAGAATGAATGCTAGGGGAGTAGTTAAAGTTGCGGTATGAGCAAGAGAAACCGCATATTTGGCTCCCCTATTGCTAGGGGACTCATTGCGTGGGGGGGGGGGGGAGGAGGAGGGTATAGATTGGTCGTGGTGAATTGCAGGGATAAGAAAGAGCCTGGACCAATCTTGTCGCTGGAGAAGAGTGAGACTTACTTGAGATTGAACTTATCAGTGTGACATACGCTTGAAGGGGAAGAAATATGTTGCGCTATATCTATGTGCAGGTTAATAAAATCATAATAGGTTGGGTCTCGATAAATACTATAGGGCTGGAGTTTCCGTAAAACAGTGTAGTGTTACCTCAGTGTGAATAAACTTTGGTGGCTATCTCCACGTCATCCAGAGCTTAATTTCTATTTTGGAACAAGAGCTACTGGTGGGTTAGTTATGCCATATCTATGTACAGGTTAATAAGAACAGAATATGCGTAATTTTGAAATGAAATATAGGGCTAGCCCCTTCTGAACGGGGTAGTGTAGTCTCAATATGGGTTTATTGGACCTGCTGGCAGGGTACGGGCCCTATACCCCCCAGCAGGGACCTATTCTAAACAGTAAAAGAATGTTATTTCAAGGGGCAGCACTCAGGACTTTTAGACAAACAACAGTTCTCTGGGCAGGCTATAACTCCTTTAGTTGTGTTTGTAACGATAGTTTAATAGTTAAGAGTCCTAAGTGTACATAGATAAATAAAGTATAGGAGAGCATAACGTAAGTCTATACGCTCTGTGATATAGGTAACTTAATAACTAAGGCAGGAATTCTACATGAAATTAATACTCCAGAGCCCCTACATGAAACCTTGAAAATGCGTTAGACAAAGGGTAGCATTAACATAGCAAAGCTGTGTGTAGATTAGGTTAACTAGAGTTGACAAAATAGGTTGTATGAAAGCATGTTCAGCATTAGGCTCCAGCAATTGATATGCATAGAGAGAAAAAAAAAAAAAAAGCCATATCTGGCAAACTATCTAAATTTGTGTGAAAAAAGACTCCAAAACTATGATACAGAGAAACACTTATGAGGCAAATGAAGAGTCATTTATACAATCACATAATTAATATCAGCCTGGATTAGCCAGTAGCCCATTCTTGCTAGCTGTCAGAATTGGGAGAAGCTCTAAACTGAACCTTTTCTTATTAAGAAAAGAAGAGAACATGGGTGTACTGCTATGTTATCCTGAATATAAACATAAATGCTCATCAAACAATTTTAAATAGGTATCAAAGTTATTAGAATACTGTCAGGCTAAGGAGTTCCCACAATGCAGATGGTATATTGTATGCACAAGGTAAAATTGAGTATATCAGCAAGCAGTAAGGCATTGTATTCATCATAACCATCAGCGATTATATGGTGGTGTGAGGCAGATATATTAAGGGTCAAGTTAAGAATCCAATATTCAACAGTAGACATATAGAAGATCAGGAAAAGAACATAGTATAAAAGATCAATAACCAGCAACTTTCAGCTTCTGTGTTCGAGGGCGCTTAATGAAAGGATTAACAGTATAGGGTAGTCTTCTTGCAACTGTCCGGGGGTAAGACATAGCAGCGGGTCAAACTGCCCTGTTTTGTAAGTCAGGCATAATAAAAGGAACCGCTACATTCAAGGCTGCTAACCTATTCCTCTCCGGGTAATATCGGGAGGTAAAGAGTTGTTACAGTGGGGAGAGCCTTGTGAATAGCAATGAAACCGTATAGCGGTCCCCAAGCAGTCTCTCCCATCCGCTCTCAGGATCGCATCAAGTCGCAAAGCCAAACAAAGTCTCTGGGCTGCAGCTAGACCCGCTTCAGCAAGCACACCCATCTCCGGCATTATCGTGAGTATTGAGACCGTGTCAGTGTGTACATCCTTACCGGACATTAGTGTTTCAGCAGCTCCTCTGTAATAAGCCCTGGGCCCCTGATCATCACATTGCCCCAATTCAATGCTCACCCCCGACACACCATGAGATCCTCCACGCTCCAGGCAAGCGTCTAAGGGAGCTGCACGAACTTGTAGCTTTGGCGCCTGGGGAGCAATGCTGAGAGTAGTCGAGCACTTATCTACGGGTTGATCAGCAGGATCCCATATTGTTGTACAGGGTATTGCCGCTTGCCGTGGAGCCACTCCAGCTGTGTTCAGAGCGAGAATAGAGTAGATAGCGTGATCAATCTGCTTTACAGCTTCCACTTGCCGGGGTGCTAACTCAAATGACTGTTCAAGCCTCTCGCGGCAGCCATCTAAAAATTTTTATATTTCCTCTAAGATGGTCTCCGGAGTTTCCATAGTACGGTAGTGTGGTAGTCACCTATTATATTTGCTTATTTAAACCCCAATTGTGACCTATTTAATGTTCTCCTTGTTCTAGCTTTTATGTCCTTATAGCTATGCAGTTCTCACTAAAAACACAAAGAGGCCTATTTATCAAGCCGTCAACCGCAAATACACCAGAATTCTGCAGCGTAATTGTTATGAGCTTGATTTGACCTATTTATCAAAGCCTACAGACCGGCAAAAGTTGAAATTTGTGACGTAACATACGATCCACTGGTCTCAATCCGACACAGATCAATGCTTACGTCATTACAGATTTCCGAATACAAATTCAGCACTATCTGACACCTTTTGCAAGTTAACAAATATCTAACAGGTACGCTCGCCACTATTCTGGCCCAGCATACCTGGTTTTCAATCCGCAACCCTGGAGGCTGCAGATGCCATAGGAATCAATGGGAGTCTGAAAGCAGCAAAAGCTTATGTTTGATGCTGCCAGATATCCCATTGATTTCTATGGTAGAAACCCAGTAAAGTTTACACCTAACACCCTAACATAAACCCCGGGTCTAAACACCCCTAATCTGCCACCCAGACATCTCCGCCGCTTAAATAAAATTTATTAACCTCTATTCCGCCACTCCCAGACCCTGGCACAACCTAAATAACATAATTTATGTAGGAACTTACCTGATAAATTCATTTCTTTCATATTAGCAAGAGTCCATGAGCTACTGACGTATGGGATATACATTCCTACCAGGAGGGGCAAAGTTTCCCAAACCTCAAAATGCCTATAAATACGCCCCCCACCACACTCACAATTCAGTTTAACGAATAGCCAAGAAGTGGGGTGATAAGAAAGGAGTGAAAGCATCAAAAATAAGGAATTGGAATAATTGTGCTTTATACAAAAAAATCATAACTACCACAAAAAAGGGTGGGCCTCATGGACTCTTGCTAATATGAAAGAAATGAATTTATCAGGTAAGTTCTTACATAAATTATGTTTTCTTTCATGTAATTAGCAAGAGTCCATGAGCTAGCGACGTATGGGATGGCAGATACCCAAGATGTGGAACTTCCACGCAAGAGTCACTAGAGAGGGAGGGATAAAATAAAGACAGCCAATTCCGCTGAAAAAATAATCCACAACCCAAACAAAAAGTTTTAATCTTATAAAGAAAAAAAACGAAATCATAAGCAGAAGAATCAAACTGAAACTGCTGCCTGAAGTACTTTTCTACCAAAAACTGCTTCAGAAGAAGAGAAAACATCAAAATGGTAGAATTTAGTAAAAGTATGCAAAGAAGACCAAGTTGCTGCTTTGCAAATCTGATCAACAGAAGCTTCATTCCTAAAAGCCCAGGAAGTAGAAACTGACCTAGTAGAATGAGCCATAATCCTTTGATGCTCCACATAAGCATGATGAATCAAAGATTTAAACCAAGACGCCAAAGAAATGGCAGAAGCCTTCTGAACTTTCCTAGAACCAGAAAAGATAACAAATAGACTAGAAGTCTTTCTGAAATCTTTAGTAGCTTCAACATAATATTTCAAAGCTCTTACTACATCCAAAGAATGTAAAGATCTCTCCAGAGAATTCTTAGGATTAGGACACAATGAAGGAACAACAATTTCTCTACTAATGTTGTTAGAATTCACAACTTTAGGTAAAAAAATAAATGAAGTCCGCAACACCCCTTATCCTGATGAAAAATCAGAAAAGGAGATTCACAAGAAAGAGCAGATAACTTAGATACTCTTCTAGCAGAAGAGATAGCCAAAAAGAACAAAACTTTCCAGGAAAGTAAATTGATATCCAAGGAATACATAGGCTCAAACGGAGGAGCCTGCAATGTCTTCAGAACCAAATTGAGACTCCAAGAAGGAGAGATTGACTTAATGACAGGCTTGATACGAACCAAAGCCTGTACAAAACAATTAATATCAGGATGATTAGCAATCTTTCTGTGAAAAAGAACAGAAAGAGCAGAGATTTGTCCTTCCAAAGAACTTTCAGACAAACCCTTATCCAAACCATCTTGAAGAAATTGTAAAATTCTAAGAATTCTAAAAGAATGGCAAGAAAATTTATGAGAAGAACACCATGAAATGTAAATCTTCCAGACTCGGTATTAGATCTTTCTAGACACAGATTAACGAGCCTGTAACATAGTATTAATCACTGAGTCAGAGAAACCTCTATGACTAAGTATTAGGCGTTCAATCACCATACTTCCAAATTTAATGATTTGAGATCCTGATGGAAAAATTGGCCTTGAGACAGAAGGTCAGACCTTAACGGAAGTGTCCAAGGTTGGCAACTTGCCAACCAAAAGAGATCCGCATACCAAAACCTGTGTGGCCATGCTGGAGCTACCAGCAGTACAAATTAATGCTCCATTAGGATTTTGGAAATCACTTTTGGAAGAAGAACTAGAGGCGGAAAGATATAAGCAGGTTGATAATTCTAAGGAAGTGACAGCGCGTCCACCGCTTCCGCCTGAAGATCCCTGGATCTGGACAGATACCTGGGAAGTTTATTGTTTAGATGAGAAGCCATCAGATCTATTTCTGGAAGTCTCCAGATTTGAACAATCTGAAGAAAAACCTCTGGGAAGAGACCATTCGCCCGGATGTAACGTCTGGCGACTGAGATAATCCGCTTCCCAATTGTCTATATCTGGGATGTGAACCGCAGAAATAAGACAGGAGCTGGATTCCGCCCATGCAAGTATCCGGGATACATCTCTCATAGCCTGAGGACTGTGAGTCCCCCCTTGATGATTGACATATGCCACGGTTGTGACATTGTCTGTCTGAAAACAAATAAATGATTCTCTCTTCAGAAGAGGCTGGAACTGAAGAGCTCTGAAAATCGCACGGAGTTCCAAAATGTTGATTGGTAATCTCGCCTCCTGAGATTCCCAAACCCCCTGCGCTGTCAGAGATCCCCATACAGCTCCCCAACCTGAAAGACTCACATCTGTTGAGATCACAGTTCGGGTTGGACGAACAAAGGAGGCCCCTTGAACTAAACGATGGTGATCCAACCACCAAGTCAGAGAAGATCAAACATTGGGATTTAAGGATATTAATTATGATATATTTGTATAATCCCTGCACCCTTGGTTCAGCATACAAAGCTGTAGAGATCTCATGTGAAAACGAGCAAAGGGGATTGCGTCCAATGCTGCAGTCATGAGACCTAAAATTTCCATGCACAAAGCTACCGAAGGGAATAATTGAGACTGAAGGTTTCGTCAAGCTGAAACCTTTTTCAGACGTCTCTTTTCTGTTAGAGACAAAGTCATGGACACTGAATCTATTTGGAATCCCAAAAAGGTTACCCTTGTCTGGGGAATCAAGAAACTCTTTGGTAAATTGATCCTCCAACCACGACTGTGAAGAAACAACACAAGTTAATTCATTTGAGATTCTGCAGAATGTAAAGACTGAGCAAGTACCAAGATATCGTCCAAATAAGGAAATACCGCAATACCCTGCTCCCTGATTACAGAGAGAAGGGCACCGAGAACCTTTGAAAAGATCCTTGGAGCTGTTGCTAGGCCAAAAGGAAGAGCAACAAATTGGTAATGCTTGTCTAAAAAAGAGAATCTCAAGAACTGATAGTGGTCCGGATGAATTGGAATATGAAGATATGCATCCTGTAAGTCTATTGTAGACTTATAATGCCCTTGCTGAACAAAAGGCAGAATAGTCCTTTTTTAGATATTTTTAGATCCAGAACTGGACTGAAAAAAATCTCTTTCTTTGATACAATGAACAGATTTGAATAAAAACCCCAGGCTCTGTTCCAGAACTGGAACTGGCACAATTCCCGAGCTGACTCCAAGTCTGAAACACATTTTAGAAATGCCTGAGCCTTTACTGGGTTTACTGGAATGCGTGAGAGAAAAAATCTTCTCACAGGCGGTCTTACCTTGAAACCTATTCTGTACCCTTGTGAAACAATGATCTGAATCCAAAGACTTTGAATCGAATTGATCCAAACATCTATGAAAAAAACGTAACCTGCCCCCTACCAGCTGTGCTGGAATGAGGGCCGCACCTTCATGCGGACTTGGGAGCTGGTTCTGATTTTCTAAAAGGCTTGGATTTATTCCAGACTAGAGAAGGTTTCCAAACAGAAACTGCTCCTTTAGGGGAAGGGTCAGGCTTTTGTTCCTTATTCTGACGAAAAGAAACGAAAACGATTAGCAGCCCTATATTTACCTTTAGCCTGAGGCAAAAAGGCTCCCTTCCCCCAGAAACAGTTGAAATTATTGAATCTAACTGAGAACCAAATAATTATTACCTTGGAAAGAAAGGGACAGCAACGTTGACTTAGAAGTCATATCTGCATTCCAATATTGAAGCCATAAAGCTCTTCTGGCTAAAATAGCTAAAGACATATACCTGACATCAATTCTGATGATATCGAAAATGGCATCACAAATAAAGTTATTAGCATGTTGAAGGAGTTTAACAATGCTATAAGCATTATGGTCTGACACTTGTTGCGCTAAAGCCTCCAACCAGAAAGTTAAAGCTGCAGCAACATCAGCCAAAGAAATAGCAGGTCTAAGAAGATTACCTGAACATAAAAAACCTTCCTAAAAAAGGATTCAAGCTTCCTATCTAAAGGAAAATGAGGTACTATCTGTCATAGGAATAGTAGTACATTTAGCAAGAGAAGAAATAGCCCCATCAACCTCGGGGATTTTCTCTAAAAACTCTAATCTATCAGATGGTAAAGGGTACAATTTCTTAAACCTTGGAGAAGGAGTAAATGAAGTACCCAGACTATTCCATTCCCTAGAAATTACTTCTGAAATAGCATCAGGAACTGGAAAAACTTCTGGAATAACTATGGGAGGTTTAAAAACTGAATTTAAAAGCTTAGTAGCTTTAATATCAAGAGGACTAGACTCCTCCATATCTAATGCAATCAACACTTCTTTAAGTAAGGAACGAATAAACTCCATTTTAAACAAATATGAAGATTTATCAGTGTCAATATCTGAGGTAGAATATTCTGAACCAGATAGATCCTCATCAGAAATAGATAAGTAAAAATGGTGGTGGTCATTTAAAAATTCATCTGAAATATATGATGTTTTAAAAGACCTCTTACGTTAACTAGAAGGAGGAATAACAGACAGAGCCTTTCCGAATAGATTTAGAAACAAATTCTATAACATTAACAGGAACATCCTGAACATTAGATGTTGAAAGAACAACAACAGGTAATGGATTATTACTAATGGAAATGCTATCTGCGTTTGATAGCTTATTATGACAATTATCACAAACAACAGCCGGCAGAACAGTTACCAAAAGTTTACAACAAATGAACTTAGCTTTGGTAGAACCGACATCAGGCAGCGCTTTTCCAGAAGTAGATTCTCATCCAGGGTCAGGTAGTGACATCTTGCAATATGTAAAAGAAAAAACTCTAGAAAACCAGAAGCAACTGAAAAGTGAGACTGAAATAGTATGAAAAAACTAGCACCAAGTATGACGCCCACACATTTTGGCGCCAAGAATGACGCCCATATTTTTTGGCGCCAAAAAAACGTCCTCAATATACAACTATGATGCCGGAAATGATGACATTTCTCGCGCCAAAAATGACGCAATAAATAGAAGCATTTTCTGCACCCGCGAGCCTAACAGCCCGCAATTTTTTAAAAAAAGTCAATTGAAAATTAAGGTAAGAAAAAATGAATGTATGCATTTTCCCAAAAAAATGAAACTGACAGTCTGAATGAAGGAATACTGATTATCCTGATTATCCTGAATCATGGCAAATATAAGTTTAACACATATATTTAGAACTTTACATATAAAGTGCCCAACCATAGCTTTGAGTGTCATAAATAGAAATAAGACTTACTTACCCTAAGACACTCATCTACATATAGTAGATAGCCAAACCAGTACTGAAACGAGAATCAGTAGAGGTAATGGTATATAAGAGTATATCGTCAATCTGAAAAGGGAGGTAGGAGAAGAAATCTCTACGACCGATAACAGAGAACCTATGAAATAGATCCCCTAGAGGAAGACCATTAAATTCAAATAGGCAATACTCTCTTCACATCCCTCTGACATTCACTGCACTCTGAGAGGAAAACCGGGCTTCAGCCTGCTGCAAAGCGCATATCAACGTAGAATCAAGCACAAACTTACTTCACCACCTCCATGGGAGGCAAAGTTTGTAAAACTGAATTGTGGGTGTGGTGGGGGGCGTATTTATAGGCATTTTGAGATTTGGGAAACTTTGCCCCTCCTGGTAGGAATGTATATCCCGTACGTCACTAGCTCATGGACTCTTGCTAATTACATGAAAGAAAAAGCTATTAACCCCTATCCCGCCGCTCCCGGACCCCACCGCAACTGTAATAAAATTATTAACCCCTATTCCGCCACTCCCGGACCCCGCGCTACTGTAATGAACATTTTAACCCCTAAACCCCTGGCCTCCCACATCACTACCATTAACTAAACCTATTAACCCCTAAACCGCCAGCCCCCAACCTACAATTAAAAATTAATAAATTACAAAATAATAAATGCTAAGTTACAAAAAATAAAACACACTAAGTTACAAAAACAAACAAACCACATTATCAAAAATAAAAAACAATTACACCTAATCTAATAGCCCTATCAAAATAAAAAAGACCCGCCAAAATAAAAAAAAACCTAGCCTACAATAAACTACCAATGGCCCTTAAAAGGGCCTTTTGCGGGGCATTGCCCCAAAGAAATCATCTCTTTTACCTGTAAAAAAAAAATACAAACACCCCCAACAATAAAACCCACCACCCACACAACCAACCCCCCAAATAAAACCCTATCTAAAAAACCTAAGCTCCCCATTGCCCTGAAAAGGGCATTTGTATGGGCAATGCCCTTAAAAGGGTATTTAGCTCTTTTACTGCCCAGACCCTACTCTAAAAATAAAAGACCAGACATCCATCCTCATCCAAGCGGCAGAAGTCCTCATCCAAGCGGGCCGAAGTCCTCATCGAAGCCGGCAGAAGTCTTCATCAAGACGGCATCTTCTATATTCATCCATCCGGCAGGGAGCGGATCCATCTTCAAGACATCCGGCACAGAGCATCCTCTTCTTACGATGGTCAACGTAGAATGAAGTTTCCCTTTGAGGTACGTCATCCAAGATGGCGTCCCTTACATTCCGGTTGGCTGATAGAATTCTATCAGCCAATAGGAACTAAGGGGGGAAAATCCTATTGGCTGTTGCAATCAGCCAATAGAATTGAGCTTTTATCCTATTGGCTGATCCAATCAGCCAATAGGATTGAGCTCGCATTCTATTGGCTATTCCAATCAGCCAATATATTATTAGGTGTTTTTTTGTAACTTAGTGTTTTTTATTTTTTGTAACTTAGCATTTATTTTTTTGTAATTTAGTCATTTTTAATAGTAGATTTAAATAATTTGAGTAGGGTTAGGTTTTTAAATATGTAATATAGTTAATTTAATTGGTAGTTTAATGTAATTTTAGTATAATAGTTAGGGTAGGTTAATTAATAGTTTAATATAGTTTATTTTAATTCTAAAGGTAAGTTTTAATTTATTATAAGATAGGGATGAGGTAATTTTAATGTAAAGTTAGCGGGTTGTTAGGTGTAGCGGTTAATAGCTTAATTTAGTATATGGCAATGTGGGGGGCTCAGGCTGGCAGTTTAGGGGTTAATAGGTTTAGTAAGTGGTAGTGATGTGGGAGGCCAGGGTTTTAGGGGTTAATACATTTATTTAGTGGCGGTTGGGTCCGGGAGCAGCGGGATAGGGGTTAATACATTTATTTAGTTGCGGCGGGGTTTGGGAGCGGCGGAATAGGGGTTAATACATTTATTTAGTTGCGGCAGGGTCCGGGAGAGGTGGGATAGGGGTTAATAGCTTTATTAAAGTTGCGGTGGGGTCCGGGAGCGGCGGGATAGGGGTTAAACATTTTAGTATAGTGGCAGTGTTTAGTGACAGGGTTTAAATAAAGTTGGTAAAAAGCCGAATAGCCGCGAGATCGATGACTGTTAGTTAAAAACAGTCTGTTGCTCATCGCCCTGTACTTGGTGTGCGGCTTTTTGCCGGCTTTTTTTATAAATATGGAGATCGTATTCAGGTCCGCGGCCACGATGTTAGGCGATGTTAGGTGAGCTTATTCGTGCCAGTGAATGCAGCTTAGTTGACGGCTTGATAAATAGGCCTGAAAGTCTACTCTGGACCCAATGTAGTTATGTGTCACATTAAGTTGAGCAAGACAAAAAATCTATGTGTCGCATAGTTGAGCAAGACAAAAAATTTTTTAACACTCAGTAAACATTCTCCTGATAAATACAAAACAAATTGCTGAGATTCTTTTGCTTCTGTTGTGGAGGTTTAAAGGGATAGTCTACTCCAAAAATGTTTTTGTTTAAAAAGATAGATAATTCCTTTATCACTCATTCCCCAGTTTTGCACAACAAGCACAGTTATATTATTATATTTTTAACCTCTGTGATTACCTTGTATCTAAGACTCTGCAGACCTTGCGTTCACATTGCATGGAAGCTTTGCGCTCACGAGAGGGAGCTTCCATAGTCTCCAATGGGAGCCTCGTTCTGATGCCGATAGACACAGCACAGAACCTAGCGCAGCGAAGGGATGTTGGGCAGCATATATATATATATATATATATATATATATCTAACACATACACATATATATATAGACATATATATATATATATATATATATATATATATATATATATATATATATATATATATATATATATACAGGGAGTGCAGAATTATTAGGCAAGTTGTATTTTTGAGGATTAATTTTATTATTGAACAACAACCATGTTCTCAATGAACCCAAAAAACTCATTAATATCAAAGCTGAATATTTTTGGAAGTAGTTTTTAGTTTGTTTTTAGTTTTAGCTATTTTAGGGGGATATCTGTGTGTGCAGGTGACTATTACTGTGCATAATTATTAGGCAACTTACCAAAAAACAAATATATACCCATTTCAATTATTTATTTTTACCAGTTAACCAATATAACATCTCAACATTCACAAATATACATTTCTGACATTCAAAAACAAAACAAAAACAAATCAGTGACCAATATAGCCACCTTTCTTTGCAAGGACACTCAAAAGCCTGCCATCCATGGATTCTGTCAGTGTTTTGATCTGTTCACCATCAACATTGCGTGCAGCAGCAACCACAGCCTCCCAGACACTGTTCAGAGAGGTGTACTGTTTTCCCTCCTTGTAAATCTCACATTTGATGATGGACCACAGGTTCTCAATGGGGTTCAGATCAGGTGAACAAGGAGGCCATGTCATTAGATTTTCTTCTTTTATACCCTTTCTTGCCAGCCACACTGTGGAGTACTTGGACGCGTGTGATGGAGCATTGTCCTGCATGAAAATCATGTTTTTCTTGAAGGATGCAGACTTCTTCCTGTACCACTGCTTGAAGAAGGTGTCTTCCAGAAACTGGCAGTAGGACTGGGAGTTGAGCTTGACTCCATCCTCAACCCGAAAAGGCCCCACAAGCTCATCTTTGATGATACCAGCCACAAACCAGTACTCCACCTCCACCTTGCTGGCGTCTGAGTCGGACTGGAGCTCTCTGCCCTTTACCAATCCAGCCACAGGCCCATCCATCTGGCCCATCAAGACTCACTCTCATTTCATCAGTCCATAAAACCTTAGAAAAATCAGTCTTGAGATATTTCTTGGCCCAGTCTTGACGTTTCAGCTTGTGTGTCTTGTTCAGTGGTGGTCGTCTTTCAGCCTTTCTTACCTTGGCCATGTCTCTGAGTATTGCACACCTTGTGCTTTTGGGCACTCCAGTGATGTTGCAGCTCTGAAATATGGCCAAACTGGTGGCAAGTGGCATCTTGGCAGCTGCACGCTTGACTTTTCTCAGTTCATGGGCATTTATTTTGCGCCTTGGTTTTTCCACACGCTTCTTGCGACCCTGTTGACTATTTTGAATGAAACGCTTGATTGTTCGATGATCACGCTTCAGAAGCTTTGCAATTTTAAGAGTGCTGCATCCCTCTGCAAGATATCTCACTATTTTTTACTTTTCTGAGCCTGTCAAGTCCTTCTTTTGACCCATTTTGCCAAAGGAAAGGAAGTTGCCTAATAATTATGCACACCTGATATAGGGTGTTGATGTCATTAGACCACACCCCTTCTCATTACAGAGATGCACATCACCTAATATGCTTAATTGGTAGTAGGTTTTCGAGCCTATACAGCTTGGAGTAAGACAACATGCATAAAGAGGATGATGTGGTCAAAATACTCATTTGCCTAATAATTCTGCACTCCCTGTATATATATATATATATATATATATATATATATATATATATATATGTAGATATGTACTGATATACAGTATATCAATTTAGAAATACATAGTACATTTTCCCCATATGAAGAACATTGTAATGTAAATATTTTTAGTACATACACAGTAAAACACATTACTAAAGATTAAAAAGTATTAAAAAGTATTTTTCTGATTTTCAGGTATTTGAGGGGAAAAGGCTCCAAAGTATTTTTCTATTCAAATACCTTGTCATATACCATATAACTTTTAAGCCTTATAACTTTTTTTTATTTTTAATATTTTTGTGAATCATATTTATTAGATAGTGTATATATGAATGTAACTGATAATTTTAATGTATTTATGTAGTGTTTATTGCAACTTAGTCACTCTAACCCCACAAGCACAAATTTAGTTTGAGCTTGTGCAGTCACGTTTATTTGCAACTTGTTAACACAAGCGCAATATTTTAATATCACGCTCTAACATTAGCGCCCCACTTTTGTTCTCAATACATTTACCCAATTTTTTCTTTCGTGATTCAGATAGAGCATGCAATTTTAAGCAACTTTCTAATTTACTCCTATTACCAATTTTTCTTCAATCTCTTTATTTGAAAAAGCAGTAATGTTAGCTTACAAGCCGCCGAACAGGCCTATCTTTGGTTTAGTAACTGGGTAGCGCTTGCTGATTGGTGGCTACATTTAGACAATCAGCAAGCGCTACCCAGGTGTTGAACCAAAAATAGGCTGGCTCCTAAGCTTACATTCTTGCTTTTTCAAATAAAGATACCAAGAGAACAAAGATAAATTGATAATAGGAGTAAATTAGAAAGTTGCTTAAAATTGCATGCTCTATCTGAATCATGAAAGAAAAAAAAATTGGGTGTATGTATCCCTTAAAGTTTACTATGAAAATTTATGACCCCAGCACTGATGATGCTGATTGCACACTCCCTCTGCTGACAGACTCTTGCACAGCCGCTTGATTGAGAATGTGCTGAATAAGAGGCACTCTACTGAGTATGTCAGGTGGCAACATAACTGACCAACTCTACTGCACTGTGGACTCTTGCAAAACAAAAGCTAATTTGTATGAAATAACTTAAATATAGTAGAAGTTATAAACTTCAAGCTATCAACATGTGTGCATATTAGTTGAAAGTAAATGGTTACGCTCAAGCCCAAACAAAATTTTAGCTCATTGGGTTAGTACGAGGGAAGACTTAGCGTAAAGTGTATGGGTTAATGTTTTTTTTGCACCAAACACAACATAAATACATGAAAATAAACAATTAGGGGCCGAATTATCAAGCTCTGTATAGAGCTTGATGCCCCTGTTTCCGTGCGAGCCTTCAGGTTCACCAGAAACAGCAGTTATGAAGCAGCGGTCTAAAGACCACTGCTCCATTACTTGTCCGCCTGCTCTGAGGCTGCGGACATTAATCTGCCCGATCCTATATGATCGGGCTAATTGACACCCACTGCAAGCAGCCGATTGGCAGTGAATTTGCAGGGGGCGGCATTGCACAAGCAATTCCTTAAGAACTGCTCGTGCAATGATAAATGCCCACAGCGTATGCTATCGGCATTTATCGATGTGCGGCGGACATGATACGCTACATCATATCATGTCCATCCGCACTTTAATAAATCGTCCCCTTACACTTATATATGCACCTTCAGATAAGTACTGTACTGTATATGCTTTGAACCCAAAATAATCATTATTATTATTATTTTTGTAGTAAACTAAAGAACAATACCTTAGTTTATCTTTTAGAATCAGTGAACCTCAGCCAACTGTGTTTCTGAAATCCTTTCTTTTTTTCACAATAACCTTTCTACTGTATGGTACTCAACTGAAAAAAAAAAAACATTGAACTTGCTTTGTAGTCAAATTTTAATTGTTTCGGAATTAGATTTTTTTTTAAATGACAATATAAATCTGTTTCTTAATTCACTTATATATTTCACTCAGTTTAAATTTGTTAAAGCAAATTTGCTATTGACTGTTTTTCAAATCAGAACTTCTTCAGAAGTGATTAAATATTTAGCAGGATTGAAAAACAAAATAGTTATTCTAATGATCTCTTCACATCTCAGCATGTAATAAAATAACAATATTTTATGATAGGATGAACACCTACCCAACATGAAGTCTACTTTATTATAATAAAAGGGAATGCTGAGTTGATTTGATTTGCATGATTTTGTCACGCAGACAGCAGGTCTTGTCCTCAGTGGTAGCTTAATTTGCATTTTAAATAAGAATTTCTCCGACGTACAATACTCCACAGGTGTCCTTGTGTTAGAAAAACTACTGCCTGTGTTTTTATATACGTTATACCACAGGTCATTGTATTATTCTCATTATAATTGGGAAAGAAAAGTCATTAAGTAAAGCAGAACACAGCTGCACGGGCCGACAGCAGCGGTTTTCTGATTTATCTGCTCAGGCTCCCTAAGGTCCTCAAGTGCATTCTCAGAAAAGAAACTGATGGTTCTCTATGAAAAGATGCCCTGAGTTGAGCTAATGATGGTATTGGGAGATGCAGCTTTATACTTTATAAGAGTATAAGCAGGGGGCAGAGAGAAACTATTTTTGGAAGCAGCCATCATTTTTCTACATTGTAACCATGCCTACCCCAGACGTTACTGCTTTAAAGTTAGGATTAGCACAGAAGGCAAATCACATAACTCTTCTTTTCAAGCTGTGCAGAAAGTTGCTGGTAATCTATCAGGATTTTTAGTATCAGCGTTTAAATGTAACAGCTGCTTGTCCTAAGTCATGACATCTACAATTTGTTTAAAGAGCTGGCTAAGCAGGAAAACAGCAGTGGAAGTAAACACCTAAGTAAAAGTTATGGGAAATATGGTACAGACGAATGATAGCACTACTGTCATATGGAGGAGTGTTTTACTATTATTACACAATTCTTATTATTATCATCATATAGTATGCATAGGGGCGCATTTTGGCCTAGGCAGACAAGGCACTTTCCTAGGGCAGCAGATTGGGAGGGGGCAGCCTTTTTTCCGTGGCTATATTTGTAGGAAGCTTATAGTTATTTTAGAAGTATTATACAGGTATATAATGAAATATTTTGCCCAAGGTGCTTACATTTGAGGGGGTATAATAAAAGAGTGCCCATGAAGCTTAATTTTTAGAGGTAACTCTGGACCTTACATTAATTTAGCTAGCTATTGCCTTTAGTTCTGTTGGCTTTCAGTGCTTAGTATTGTGTTTGAGGAAGCATTGTATCAAGAAATCTGTGTTTGGGGTTTTATACACATTGCTGCAATAGAAAGATGTGACTGTAAGTGTGTGTATGTGTGTCTGTGTGTGTATGTGTATAACTCTGTGCGTGTGTGTAAGTGCTTGTGGACTCCCTGTCAAAAAATATTATAGTCAAAAAAGACCTAAGACCTAAAACCTTGGGGTGGGTGGGGGTAGGGGAGCAGCAGAATTTTGAGTGCCTAGGGCAGCAGATAACCTAAATACGCCACTGAGTATGCAATATAATGAGATGCATGACACATACAGAAAGATGTTAGAACATATGCAGACTCCTCAAAATGCATAAAGAATAAATGTTAATCTATCTATCCATATATCTCTGCTTGTCTCTCTCTCTCTGTCTGTTTTTCTACTTCTGTCTACTTATTGCTAATAACTTGTTGTTGGGCCTCCAGCACAGATTACAAGAGGAGCACTAAAATAATGTGTGCGTTCAAACGGGTAAATTTGCCCATTTGCGGGCATGCAATAATTAATCAGCCATTACAAGTGGCTGGTTATTGCTACCAAGAGCTCACAGTAGCAATTAGCGCTTATAAAAATTTAAATTTCCTAAATCTGTCCCAAATGGCCCCAAAATACTGTGTAATATATATTATTAAAAAATAAAGATGGCAGGGGGCGTGTCCCTGCAGTGTTCAGGATTGGACGCATTTTCTGAAAGCTCCAAAAGAACCTTTGATAATCCGCTGATTATTAATCTCTCACAGTGATGATACGAACATAAAAACAGAAAGCCTCATAGTCCTGGCACTTGGGGATCTAAATTATTCATATTTGCTGTGTTAATGACAATGGACATTCAGTTCGGAGAGCGGCCAAAGGCGGCGGCCTAATAGTTGGTATCCACCTCCACCCGGGAAGAGCCGGGTTATCGGTGCTGTCAGATCAGGCTGACTTACCGAATCTCTTCAAAACTCAATCACACCTGATATATATGAGGACACACCGATAAGACACTGGGAAACAAGTATATGACAGAGGAGTGTGTGTGCTTATGTACTTCTTCCTTCACTATGATCTGCATAGGAGAACCGGATTTTCAATACTGCCTAACACCTTCTTTTGAGAGGCTGGAGAGACTCTTAGAAAAATTACTCAATAAAGCGCCATACGATTATCTAGTGGCCAAGATTTACAATAACAATATATTATGCGCTCAAAGGAACAGTTTCTATGAATCAAACAAACCATATGGCGCCAATTCCACTGAGCACACAATACCAGAGATAGAGCCTCACAATTTCACTACGAGACAACAAAGCCTTCAATGCCGTGATGATATCACTCAGACGCAGATGAGCTCGATGCTGGTCTCAGAATGCGAGCATATCAAAGGAGCTTGCTATACTGTTGAGGGCCCGGCCACTGGCGACCATTACGCAGCATCAGATGTTTTTTACATGCGGGCACTTGGTAACTTACAGGTAGGGCCTCAGCTGACACACTCGACATGCAGACACATTGCGCTAGCTGGGAAGCCTGACGGACACTCGCAAGACAGAGGGAACCACTAGGCCGAAACTCATTAACAGGGAAATTGGACATGAACAACATAATGCTGCTCGCTCCGAACACCCACACAGGAGCAAAACAAAGATGGACATGTTCTACACAAACGCCTGGTCAGCGATCTCACGCCAAACTCACTCAAGTGACACCCAAAAAACCCACTGACCAGTTTGCCCACTGTTGGTTTGTAGTAACTTACAGGCCTGGAGAAGGAGGATGTTTATCTGTCTTGGAGGGGATCATTTTACAATCACAAGATGTCGGCTATATTCCAAAGACAGGAGAGGGGTAGACTGCAGCTGCCCTCTCAGACAGCTGATTTCTCATATCGGCATACTCCGATTCTAACTTAACCACATAGGCTCCAAAAGGGTCTATTGTTAATAATTTCTCCTTATTCCAACATGTTATCCCTAATGACTTAAGTTTTACTTTCCATTCTTTTTAACAAAAAAAAAAAAAAAGTTACGGTATCTATGTATAACCTATATTAATTATTGCCTACTGCTGTATGTTGGGGACAACTTAATAGAGTGGAACATGG
The DNA here is from genome assembly GCF_027579735.1 of Bombina bombina. Classification (NCBI taxonomy): domain Eukaryota; kingdom Metazoa; phylum Chordata; class Amphibia; order Anura; family Bombinatoridae; genus Bombina; species Bombina bombina. The sequence goes on along the minus strand of NC_069507.1, from coordinate 193,701,844 downwards.
GGGCTCAGAAGCAGGTCCAGACTTGTGGGGGAAACGGAGAGCTTCAGTTTTTGGTTAATATTTGTTTTTATCTTATCATACCTCCTTATTGGTAGCATTAACTTACATTTGGACACCTGCATAAAGCTAGTTTCTTACATAATTTGGCTGTATATGCTGATAAATGCTCCACAGCATATGGGTTAGACCTGTCACACTACTTTATGTTGGGTACTCCCACTACCTTGCAGGGAGCATGTTATATATCAATGCCAGGTTAATTCCCTATTCCCTATGACTCCCTGAGTACAATGGAGCACATTAACCCCTTCTTTAAGAATGCGGCTAAAAATACCTTGAGTTTACATGTCGCCACTCTATCAATCCCTAAATGTAATCATTACCCCCTTTTGTTTCCAGATTTAAACTTGTATTTTTAACGCCAATCAGTCGATCGGGTATACAACTGTGGCAGTGGTGCCGGAGTCACGGTTTACAATGTAACTCCTCTAAAAGCACTTATATAACACGGCAGTCTCATAGTTTTAAATTTAATGTCACGCTCATACACATGTTTAACTGTTTTACCTTTATCCCATTTTATTAACCTTAATTCAAACGCTCAAGGTGTCATCTGTATATAAGATTAAATCTCAATTATAGCTCTAAACTCTAGCAGATTCCCAGTTGAGCCATAACCCTTTTAAATGAACAACAGTAAATGCTGATATTGTACATCTATGGCTTTATAGGGTTGAATCAGCTTATTTCAAGTTATCCCTGTTTTACTGTTATGTTTATTATGCTTATCAACAATCTCTTACAATGGACTTACACAATACCACCGGTCCAAGTGTGACCTCTCCAATTAAAAGAGATGGAAAAAAGAGGATTTTCACTATGTCTACTACAAACCACCAAGTATGATATGAATATTTGATGTGTATGATCATTATGTTGTTATTACTTCATTTTTATATTGTCCTCAATAATAAAAAAAAAGATGGCAGCATCTTTATTTTTTAAATAATATTACTGCACTAGGAGGTATTTTGGGGCTAAAGTTGATGGGAGTGGGGTGTTAGAAAAAAATGGCACTGAAAAGTGCCTTTAAATTGCTGCCTATGGGAACTGTGTGTTCCCAGTAAATATACACTCACAGGCCCCTTTATTAGGTACACCTTGCTAGTACTGGGTTGGACCCTCTTTTGCCTTCAGAACTGCCTTAATTCTTCATGGCATAGATTCAACAAGGTGTTAGAAATATTCCTCAGAGATTTTGGTCCATATTGACATGATAGCATCACGCAGTTGCTGCAGATTTGTCGGCTGCACATCCATGATGCGAACCTCCCGTTTCACCACATCCCAAAGGTTCTCTATTGGAATGAGATCTGGTGACTGTGTAGGCCATTGGATTACAGTGAACTCATTGTCATGTTCAAGAAACCAGTTTGAGATGATTTGAACTTTGTGACATGGTGCATTATCTTGCTGGAAGTAGCCATCCCACTGTCATAAAGCGATGGACATGGTCAGCAACAATACTCAGGTAGGCCGTGGCATTTAAACAATGCTCAATTGGTACTAAGGGGCCCAGATTGTGCCAAGAAAATATTCCCCACACCATTACATCACCACCACCGGCCTAAATGATTGATACAAGGCATGATGGATCCATGGTTTCATGTTGTTTATGGCAATTTCTGAATAAAACAAAAGATAGAATAGTCAAACAACCTAATGATTAAGCTGCTACACCAAAAAAGAACACTATACTCCTCAAATAATAGTGTTAACTGTGAAAAAGATAGAGGTCAGAAGGTGGCGCTATAGAGTTTCAGAGGTATTATAAAGTGTTACAATGTATCTCATAAGGAACTAAAAATGGCATTAAATCCTTATGCCTATATAGTGTTTAAATTGTAATTTATTTGCAATGAAACTAATACATGTCATAAAATGTAAAAAATAAAATCTATCAATTCATAAATCTATCGACACCGGTGTCAGGAACAATTCATTGATAAAAAATCTTTAAATATATAGAAATGAAAATAAAAGACCTTTGGTCATATTGGTATTAAATTGTGCAATTGATATATCATACAACAATGTCACAATATCACAACAGTTATATACACAAAACTTTTTCGTGCAGTGTAAAACAATGATGTACAAAAAGATCACTGGTGAGTTACTTGCAAATTCGTTATCCAGGAAAAAACAATAGTCTTAAACCTTGAGTTATGACATGTATTAGTTTAATTGCAAATAAATTACAATTTAAACACTATATAGGCATAACGATTTATTGCCATTTTTAGTTGCTTATGAGATACATTGTAACACTTTATAATACCTTTGAAACTCTATAGCGCCACCTTCTGACCTCTATCTTTGCCAATTTCTGACCCTACTATCTGAATGTTGCAGCTAAAATTGAGACCCATCAGACCAGGCAACATTTTTCCAATCTTCTATTGTCAAATTTTGGTGAGCTTCTGCAAATTGTAGCCTCAGTTTTCTGTTCTTATCTGACAGGAGTGGCACCCGGTGTGGTCTTCTGCTGCTGTAGCCCATCTGCTTCAAGGTTCGACATGTTGTGCATTCAGAGATGATATTCTGCATACCTTGTTTGTAAGGAGTGGTTATTTGAGTTACTGTTGCCTTTCTATCAACTTGAACCAATCTGCCCATTCTCCTCTGACCTCCGACATCAGCAAGGCATTGTTGTCCACACAACTGATGCTCACTGGATATTTTCTCTTCTTTGGACCATTCTCTGTAAACCCTTGGGATGTTTGTACGTGAAAATCGCAGTAGATCAGCAGTTTTTAAAATACTCAGACTAGCCCGTCTGGCACCAACAACCATGCCACATTCAAAGTTACTTAAATCCCCTTTCTTCCCCATTCTGATGCTCAGTTTGAACTTTAGAAAGTTGTCTTTTACACGTCTAAATGCCTAAATGCATTGAGTTGCTGCCATGTGATTGGCTGACTATCAATTTGTGTTACCAAGCAATTGAACAGGTGTACCTAATAAAGTGGCCGGTGAGTGTATATGTACAGTATATGCTTATATAGATATATATGTATGTGTTATTATGTGTATATACACATTTAACACATAAATATATATGTATATAATTAGTTATATTTCCTTATTTTTATATATATATATATATATATATATATATATAAGTATATATGTATATGCTTATATATTGTTTGTTATTATGTGTATATACACATATTAACACATAAATATATATGTATATAATCATATATATAATAATAATAACTAGTATTTATATGGTTCCTTTCTCCCAGTGGGACTCAAATCGCCTTTTCAGTGCTCACTCTCGGAATTAACCAAATCGGCAGCTGAATAGTAATAGTTGCTATTATTACCCAATTTAATGGTACTCATTTTATCGACCTTGGAAGGATGAAGGGCTGAGTTGGTATATTTAAACATGCTGCCATTGCTGGGCTACTTACCCCTTTCGCTGCTCTGAAGTTCAGAATGATGCTCCCATAGTCCCAGCAATGCGAATGTGAGGTTACGTTCGCATTGCTAACAACTTGTAACTTTTTATGAGAGCAATATTTCATACTACACTTGCAATCTGGCCCCTAGACTTTAAAGTAGCATTTTGCTGAAGTGCTAGGTTTAAATCACCTTATAAAGTTGTTCTACAAAATTCAAGTAATATTTGGTATTTCTCTTCTAAACAATGACCTTAACAAAAGCTATATAAATGAATACATACACATGAATAAGATGCCAGCTTTGGAGTTAAAGGGACATTAGCCCCTTAATGACATGGACTGACACTGTACGTTGTGTGTCTTTAAGGGTAATAGCAAGGGGCTTGCTGACAGAGGTGAGACGCTCTGTTACTACAAGTCTCACTCCAAGAGGCATTCAGATATGTAACCCCTTAGAGTAAAAACAACAGAAATATACAGGGTATGTTGGTTGGCTGTTATTAAAGGTTAAACACTTTGAATTTGTAATATCAATTGTTTAATCATGTGTTAAAAATGGGATACGTTTCCTTTTATATTTTTTTCCATGTTCTTTTAATTTAATTCTAAAATTCTTGGGCTTTCCAATTGCCTTGAGTTTTTATAAAGTAATGAGCGCTGGTATGTTGTAAGTTTCCCTTATCTAATCTCTGCTGAGAAAAATTAGGAATAGATAAAGTGTGCAAATAATGGTTGTGTAAACATAGCAATGTTAAATAGTTTTTAAACTAGTTTAAATAGCTATTTTTACATTGCACCAGACTATTGTTTGCACTCTTTGGCCTCTAGTTATCAAGCCGTCAACCGCAAATACACTGGAATTCCGCAGCGTATTTGTGGCGAGGCTGATTCGCCTTAGTTATCAACCTCTACTGCCCGGCAAAAGTAGAATCTAGTGACGTAAGCTTCGATCCGCCGGACTCAGTCCGACACAGATCGATGCTTACGTCACTACAGATGTTCCGAACGCAAGTTCGGCACAATCTGACTACTTTTGGTAGTTATTAAACTACTACCAGGTACGCTCGCCACTATTCCGGGCCAGCGTACCTGGATTTCAATCCGCCGCCCTTGAGGCGGCGGATCCCAAAGGAATCAATGGGAGTCTGACCATAGCGAAAGCTCATGTTCGCTGCTGCCCGATATCCCATTGATTCCTATGAGAAATGTCTACACCTAACACCCTAACATGTACCCCGAGTCTAAACACCCCTAATCTGCCCCCCCTAACATGCCGCATCTAAATAAAGTTATTACCCCCTAAACCGCCGCTCCCGGACCCCGCTGCAACCTACATTATACATATTAACCCCTAATCTGCTGCCCCCTATACCGCCGCCACCTACATAAACTAATTAACCCCTATCCTGCGGATCCCGGACCCCGCCGCAACTAAATAAAATGTTTAACCCCTAAACCACAGCTCCCAGACCCCACCGCAACTATAATAAATATGTTAACCCCTAAACAGCCGCTCCCGGACCCCGCCGCCACCTACATAATACTTATTAACCCCTATCCTGCCCCCCTATACTGCCGCCACCTATAATAAATGCATTAACCCCTATCCTGCCCCCCCTACACCGCCGCCATTATAATAAAATTATTAACTCCTAAACCTAAGTCTAACACTAACCCTAACACCCCCCTAACTTAAATATTAATTAAATAAATCTAAATAATATTACTCTTATTAACTAAATTAATCCTATTTAAAACTAAATACTTACCTATAAATAAACCCTAATATAGCTACAATATAATTAATAGTTACATTGTAGCTATTTTAGGATTTATTTTTATTTTACAGGTAACTTTGTATTTATTTTAAATAGGTACAATAGTTATTAAATAGTTATTAACTATTTAATAACTACCTAGCTAAAATAAATATAAATTTACCTGTAAAATAAATCCTAACCTAGGTATAATAGTTATTAAATAGTATACTATTTAATAGCTACCTAGTTAAAATAAAGACAAATTTACCTGTAAAATAAAAACTAACCTAAGTTACAATTACACCTAACACTACACTATAATTAAATAAATTATTCCTATTTAAAACTAAATACTTACCTGTAAAATAAACCCTAAGATAGCTACAATGTAATTAATAATTACATTGTAGCTATTTTAGGATTTATTTTTATTTTACAGGTAACTTTGTATTTATTTTAAATAGGTACAATAGTTATTAAATAGTTATTAACTATTTAATAACTATCTAGCTAAAAGAAATACAAATTTACCTGTAAAATAAATCCTAACCTAAGTTACAATTAAACCCTACACTATCATTAAATGAATTAAATAAATTATCTAAAAAAAACCTACCTTTAAATACAATTAAATAAACTAAACTAAATTACAAAAAACAAACAAACACTAAATTACAGAAAATAAAAAAATATTACAAGAATTTTAAACTAATTACACCTAATCTAAGCCCCCTAATAAAATAAAAAACCCCAAAATAATAAAAGTCCCTACCCTATTCTACATTACGAAGTAATCAGCTCTTTTACCAGCCCTTAAAAGGGCTTTTTGCGGGGCATTGCCCCAAAGTAATCAGCTCTTTTACCTGTTAAAAAAATACAACCCCCCCAACATTAAAACCCACCATCCACATACCCCTACTCTAACCCACCCAAACCCCCCTTAAATAAACCTAACACTAACCCCCTGAAGATCTCCCTACCTTGAGTCGTCTTCACCCAGCCGGGCCGAAGTCTTCATCCGATGGGGCATAAGAGGACATCCAGACCGGCAGAAGTCTTCATCCTATCCGGGCAGAAGAGGACAATCCGGACCGGCAGACATCTTCATCCAAGCGGCATCTTCTATCTTCATCCATCCGACGAGGAGCGGTTCCATCTTCAAGACCTCCAGCGCGGAGCATCCTTCCTGGCCGATGGACTAACGATGAATGACGGTTCCTTTAAATGACGTCATCCAAGATGGCGTCCCTCGAATTCCGATTGGCTGATAGGATTCTATCAGCAAATCGGAATTAAGGTAGGAAAATCTGATTGGCTGATTCAATCAGCCAATCAGATTGAAGTTCAATCTGACTGGATGATCCAATCAGCCAATCAGATTGAACTTCAATCTGATTGGCTTATAGTTGCGGGGGGCTCTGGGGGCGCCGGTATAGGGGGTAGAACAGTATAGTATATCCAATCAGCCAATCAGATTGAACTTCAATCTGATTGGCTGATAGTTGCGAGGGGCTCCGGGGGCACCGGTATAGGGGGTAGAACAGTATAGTATAGTGTGAGTGGTGCTTAGTGACAGGGGTATCAATAAAGCTATAAAAAAAGCAGAAGAGCAGCGAGATTGATGAGTGATAACTATCACAGTCCGCTGCTCATCGCCCCGTACTTGGTGCGCGGCTTTTTGACAGATTTATTGATAACTGCGATGTGAGGCGAGCGTATTGGGCCGGCGAATGCAGGTAAGTAGATGGCTTCATAACTAGAGGCATTTATCTCTAATTTCCTCAGCAGTAAAGATTAGATAAGGAAAAGATAGCTTTCAATTTTGCACCTATTATGCTATAGAATATAAAGTACTTTAAAAAAACAACCTTATTTCTTCAATATTCAAGCAACTAATTTTGACCTTGATCACAATCTATTTGCAGAGACTTTTCTGGCTCTTTTCAGTGTGCTGATAATGGAAGCACCCAAGTCCCAAAAATGGTTTTATTTACTTCAAAAAGGAAGCAAAGTCTCTTTTTGATCTTATTTTTTTATTCCAGAAACATCTAAGCAAGATCATATAAGACCTAAATAAAAAATTATGTTAATCTGTATGGAGAGAAAGAAGAGGATAAGGTTGTGGATGAATGTATTGAATGAACTGAATGAGATTGAGGAAAGGTTGCTTAGATGGATTTGTCTGCACTTCACTGATGAAGTAAACAATATGCTCAAACATATGTCTGGGGTTTGCCATGTGTCTTGTTCGGTGAAGGATTATCTGGTATTTTGTAGTTGGACTATGCTTTTTAGTCAGGACCAGACTGATATACTGCAGCAAAGTTCATCTCTGAGAAAGGCACATGCTGGGACTGATAAATAGTTATAAATGAAGACATTGGCCCCTATTTAAGAAAGTCTGGCGGACCTGATCCGACAATGCGGATCAGGTCCTCCAGACCTCGCTGAATACGGGGAGAAATATGCTCGCCATATTCAGCATTGCACCAGCAGCTCACAAGAGCTGCTGGTGCAACGCCACCCCCTGCAGACTCGCGGCCAATAGGCCACCAGCAGGGGGGTGTCAATCAACCCAATTGTACTCGATCGGGCTGATTTCCAGCAATGTCTGTCCGCCTACTCAGAGCAGGCGGACAGGTTATGGAGCAGCGGTCTCTGTGACCGCTGCTTTATAACTGCTGTTTCTGGTGAGCCTGCAGGCTCGCCAGAAACACGGGGCATCAAGCTCCATTCGGAGCTTGATAAATATGCCCCATTATGTTATTGTTAGTTCACTGGTTTTAGAGCTTCTCTCATTTTTTAATGCAAATTATGACATTTGGGGAAGAATTCCTAAGGGAGTTGGCAGGAAACTAGATGTAAACTCATTGCCCAATGTGCTTAAAAGGAATTTGGCTGCAACTTACTGACGAGGCCAATATTTCTAAGCTAAAATATATGTCAGGGGTTTGCTATATCTCTCCTTCAGAGAAGGATTGCCTGGAATATTAGGCTAGACTGTGCTTTTAGTCAGGACAAGGCAGATAATGGGCAAAATAGGCTGCTCCTGGGATGATAAATAGCCATAGAATACATTATTAAGCAATTGATCATTCCTTGGTTTGAGCACTTTGATTTTTTGGTGCATGCAAATCCTAACCATAATTCCTCAATGCAACCCCCCCTAATGCAACCTTACAATACATGTTAATTGGTTCAGGATTTGCCCCCTAAAAAGTAGCCTCTAAAAATTACACCCATAAAATGTACTAATCTAAAACTACCCCTATAAAGTGAACCCCATTGGGGCCGATTTATCATCGGTCTGTCTGACAAGATCGCTCAGCGGATCCTGTCAGACAGACATTGATGAATGCCGACAGCAAACGCTGTAGGTATTTATCATTGCACAAGCAGTTCTTGTGAACTGCTTGAGCAATGCCCCCCTCTACAGATTTGAGGCCAATCGGCCACTAGCAGGGGGTGTCAATCAACCCAATTGTATAGGATCGGGCTGATTGCAGACTGCGCCTCTTAACTGCTGTTTCCGGCGAGCCTGAAGGCTCGTGCAGAATAAGGGGGATCAGGGGCCATTTGGCCCTTGATAAATCTGCCCCCATATATTAACTACCACTTTAAACTACATAAACTAATTAACCCCTATCCTGCGGATCCCGGACCCCGCCGCAACTAAATAAATTGTTTAACCCCTAAACCACAGCTCCCAGACCCCACCGCAACTATAATAAATATGTTAACCCCTAAACAGCCGCTCCCGGACCCCGCCGCCACCTACATAATACTTATTAACCCCTATCCTGCCCCCCTATACTGCCGCCACCTATAATAAATGTATTAACCCCTATCCTGCCCCCCCTACACCGCCGCCATTATAATAAAATTATTAACTCCTAAACCTAAGTCTAACACTAACCCTAACACCCCCTAACTTAAATATTAATTAAATAAATCTAAATAATATTACTCTTATTAACTAAATTAATCCTATTTAAAACTAAATACTTACCTATAAATAAACCCTAATATAGCTACAATATAATTAATAGTTACATTGTAGCTATTTTAGGATTTATTTTTATTTTACAGGTAACTTTGTATTTATTTTAAATAGGTACAATAGTTATTAAATAGTTATTAACTATTTAATAACTACCTAGCTAAAATAAATATAAATTTACCTGTAAAATAAATCCTAACCTAGGTATAATAGTTATTAAATAGTATACTATTTAATAGCTACCTAGTTAAAATAAAGACAAATTTACCTGTAAAATAAAAACTAACCTAAGTTACAATTACACCTAACACTACACTATAATTAAATAAATTATTCCTATTTAAAACTAAATACTTACCTGTAAAATAAACCCTAAGATAGCTACAATGTAATTAATAATTACATTGTAGCTATTTTAGGATTTATTTTTATTTTACAGGTAACTTTGTATTTATTTTAAATAGGTACAATAGTTATTAAATAGTTATTAACTATTTAATAACTATCTAGCTAAAAGAAATACAAATTTACCTGTAAAATAAATCCTAACCTAAGTTACAATTAAACCCTACACTATCATTAAATGAATTAAATAAATTATCTAAAAAAAACCTACCTTTAAATACAATTAAATAAACTAAACTAAATTACAAAAAAAAACAAACACTAAATTACAGAAAATAAAAAAATATTACAAGAATTTTAAACTAATTACACCTAATCTAAGCCCCCTAATAAAATAAAAAACCCCAAAATAATAAAAGTCCCTACCCTATTCTACATTACGAAGTAATCAGCTCTTTTACCAGCCCTTAAAAGGGCTTTTTGCGGGGCATTGCCCCAAAGTAATCAGCTCTTTTACCTGTTAAAAAAATACAACCCCCCCAACATTAAAACCCACCACCCACATACCCCTACTCTAACCCACCCAAACCCCCCTTAAATAAACCTAACACTAACACCCTGAAGATCTCCCTACCTTGAGTCGTCTTCACCCAGCCGGGCCGAAGTCTTCATCCGATGGGGCATAAGAGGACATCCAGACCGGCAGAAGTCTTCATCCTATCCGGGCAGAAGAGGACAATCCGGACCGGCAGACATCTTCATCCAAGAGGCATCTTCTATCTTCATCCATCCGACGAGGAGCGGTTCCATCTTCAAGACCTCCAGCGCGGAGCATCCTTCCTGGCCGATGGACTAACGATGAATGACGGTTCCTTTAAATGACGTCATCCAAGATGGCGTCCCTCGAATTCCGATTGGCTGATAGGATTCTATCAGCAAATCGGAATTAAGGTAGGAAAATCTGATTGGCTGATTCAATCAGCCAATCAGATTGAAGTTCAATCTGATTGGCTTATAGTTGCGGGGGGCTCTGGGGGCGCCGGTATAGGGGGTAGAACAGTATAGTATATCCAATCAGCCAATCAGATTGAACTTCAATCTGATTGGCTGATAGTTGCGGGGGGCTCCGGGGGCGCCGGTATAGGGGGTAGAACAGTATAGTATAGTGTGAGTGGTGCTTAGTGACAGGGGTATCAATAAAGCTATAAAAAAAGCAGAAGAGCAGCGAGATTGATGAGTGATAACTATCACAGTCCGCTGCTCATCGCCCCGTACTTGGTGCGCGGCTTTTTGACAGATTTATTGATAACTGCGATGTGAGGCGAGCGTATTGGGCCGGCGAATGCAGGTAAGTAGATGGCTTCATAACTAGAGGCATTTATATCTAATTTCCTCAGCAGTAAAGATTAGATAAGGAAAAGATAGCTTTCAATTTTGCACCTATTATGTTATAGAATATAAAGTACTTTAAAAAAACAACCTTATTTCTTCAATATTCAAGCAACTAATTTTGACCTTGATCACAATCTATTTGCAGAGACTTTTCTGGCTCTTTTCAGTGTGCTGATAATGGAAGCACCCAAGTCCCAAAAATGGTTTTATTTACTTCAATAAGGAAGCAAAGTCTCTTTTTGATCTTATTTTTTATTCCAGAAACATCTAAGCAAGATCATATAAGACCTAAATAAAAAATTATGTTAATCTGTATGGAGAGAAAGAAGAGGATAAGGTTGTGGATGAATGTATTGAATGAACTGAATGAGATTGAGGAAAGGTTGCTTAGATGGATTTGTCTGCACTTCACTGATGAAGTAAACAATATGCTCAAACATATGTCTGGGGTTTGCCATGTGTCTTGTTCGGTGAAGGATTATCTGGTATTTTGTAGTTGGACTATGCTTTTTAGTCAGGACCAGACTGATATACTGCAGCAAAGTTCATCTCTGAGAAAGGCACATGCTGGGACTGATAAATAGTTATAAATGAAGACATTGGCCCCTATTTAAGAAAGTCTGGCGGACCTGATCCGACAATGTGGATCAGGTCCTCCAGACCTCGCTGAATACGGGGAGCAATATGCTCGCCGTATTCAGCATTGCACCAGCAGCTCACAAGAGCTGCTGGTGCAACGCCACCCCCTGCAGACTTGCGGCCAATAGGCCACCAGCAGGGGGGTGTCAATCAACCCAATCGTACTCGATCGGGCTGATTTCCAGCAATGTCTGTCCGCCTACTGAGAGCAGGCGGACAGGTTATGGAGCAGCGGTCTCTGTGACCGCTGCTTTATAACTGCTGTTTCTGGTGAGCCTGCAGGCTCGCCAGAAACACGGGGCATCAAGCTCCATTCGGAGCTTGATAAATATGCCCCATTATGTTATTGTTAGTTCACTGGTTTTAGAGCATCTCTCATTTTTTAATGCAAATTATGACATTTGGGGAAGAATTCCTAAGGGTGTTGGCAGGAAACTAGATGTAAACTCATTGCCCAATGTGCTTAAAAGGAATTTGGCTGCAACTTACTGACGAGGCCAATATTTCTAAGCTAAAATATATGTCAGGGGTTTGCTATATCTCTCCTTCAGAGAAGGATTGCCTGGAATATTAGGCTAGACTGTGCTTTTAGTCAGGACAAGGCAGATAATGGGCAAAATAGGCTGCTCCTGGGATGATAAATAGCCATAGAATACATTATTAAGCAATTGATCATTCCTTGGTTTGAGCACTTTGATTTTTTGGTGCATGCAAATCCTAACCATAATTCCTCAATGCAACCCCCCCTAATGCAACCTTACAATACATGTTAATTGGTTCAGGATTTGCCCCCTAAAAAGTAGCCTCTAAAAATTACACCCATAAAATGTACTAATCTAAAACTACCCCTATAAAGTGAACCCCATTGGGGCCGATTTATCATCGGTCTGTCTGACAAGATCGCTCAGCGGATCCTGTCAGACAGACATTGATGAATGCCGACAGCAAACGCTGTAGGTATTTATCATTGCACAAGCAGTTCTTGTGAACTGCTTGAGCAATGCCCCCCTCTACAGATTTGCGGCCAATCGGACACTAGCAGGGGGTGTCAATCAACCCAATTGTATAGGATCGGGCTGATTGCAGACTGCGCCTCTTAACTGCTGTTTCCGGCGAGCCTGAAGGCTCGTGCAGAATAAGGGGGATCAGGGGCCATTTGGCCCTTGATAAATCTGCCCCCATATATTAACTACCACTTTAAACTATCTTCTCCGAAAATGAATCCCCCTAAAATGAATCCAGTAAAAAATTATCCACCCCTAAATTATACTCTCTGCAAAATCTACCCCTCTAAATCAAAGCTATTCTAAAATTAAATATGATAACCTTAAAACCAACTTCTCTAGAATGTACTCCCTAAATGAAATTATAAACCACACTAAACTTCACATAAAATTTATTTCTTAGATTTTTTTAATAAAATTAATCTAACAAAATATTGCCTATAAGTAGCCCTCTAAATATTACCTACCAAATATGAAAACTGCTGCAGAATTAAACCCCTAAAATTAGCTACCTTCAGATTATGCCCCTAATTATAAACTTAAAAATTAAAATGTAACCTCCACAAGACCCCACAAACAATCCCATGTGTGCTTAAACTACCTCCTAAAAGTATAAAATCAATCAACCCCCCTTTAAAGTAACACCAAAATCAAACACCTAAAAATTAGTTCTAAATATACCTCATAAAAACTACCCAGCAAAAGTTAATCCTATTTAAAAACTACCCCCAAAATGGACCCTAAATATTAGCTCCCCACTCTTATTTAATATCTCATTAGAATCACTAGCAATACGTCTGAGGAAAAAATTAGAAGGGCTATCTGTCGGGAAAAAGAGGCTAGTGCTTTCTTTATATGCTGATGATTTATTACTCTTTAGGGGTAATACAAAAAAAAATATCCCTATTTTGTTGAAAATCATTAAAAAATATAGCTCCTTCTCCGGTTATGAAATCAATATTGCTAAATCGGAGATACTGTGGCTATGCAAAAACAAAGAGAGTATTAGGTATACACAATTTTTAGAAGCACCTACCCAGATAAAGTACCTGGGCATTTATTTGTCTAAGATCCCCACATAATGGTATGACATTAATTATAAACACCTTTGGAGTTCATTAACTCAAAAACTAAAGACATGGGAACACTTTATGTTGTCTATTTCGGAAAAAAATTCAATTAATCAAGATGATCCTCTTGCCCAAAGTTTTATTTCTATGTCAAAAGTTGCTTTTTATCAGGAAGAAGGACCTTAAGAAGTTTTATACACAATGTAATCAATGTATGTGGGGGGGGGGGGGGGAGGAACAGAATAGATTAATGCTTAAAAAAGGAATCGGGTGGATTAGGGTTTCCCAATTTAAAGTACTACAATTGGTCAGCTATGGTAAAGATAGCGTGTGACTGGCTAACAGAAGCTAATGTAGCAATGTATACACTAATAAAAACAGGCTTAGTATACCCAATATCACTGATAGGGCTGCTGCACACAAAGGGCAAGGAAATACCGCCGGGTATTAGGAGAAAGAAGACAATTTATAATATTGTACTCGCATGGCATAAATATGCAAACGTACTACAAATTGACAACATGCTATCCAGATACAGAACTATGAGTGGTAACGTGGGATTCACTCCGAGTGCTGTGACAAGAACTTTTAATCTATAAAGGATTAATCTATTTACACCAGTTACAGGACCCACATTTGGGGACAATTAAAGCATTCTCTGAACTCTGTCAAGAATTTGGGTTACTGAATTCTGCAGATAAGAAATTTCTACTTTAATACGGTCTAGATTGACAGAGAATGTTCGTTAAATGAAATAGATGATAGAATAAGATTGTACAAAGCAGGGCTGGCCGAAATCTCAATTTAGTATAATATTTTACTGAAAAAATAGGGTTTAGAAAATCTGAATAAATGCCAGGTTTTATGGGGAAAATATTTTCTGGAGATTATAATGGAAGATATAAGTCAGAATTATAAAATTCTATTTAAGTCACAGATCTGGAGAGAATCCCACATGTGGAAGTGTCTAGGTAGTCGCCATAGCTAAATATAAGCTACAAGTAGCAAAGTATAAGCTGCGCTTCTTTGCACAGAGTAAAGAGTTAATCTGATGGATATTCTAATGTTCAAAACATACAATGTTGATATATAAGGAAAAAGCAAGATTTCCAAATCTAAGTGAACATTTATTATATATATGTATAGATATTCGAAACACCAAATAACAGTTTTAGCACTTATCTGGAATAAGTAAAATACTTCCCAGGTGTGGTTGGTAAATCGGTGGGTGCTGCTCTCAAAAGGACAACCAGGGCTGTGCTCCTGATATAACAATACACTGCAAGGACAAAAGAAGAAAGAGAGCGCAACCCACTCTAAGGGTAAAAATGTTTTAATATAACACGCAATGCAAGAAGTGCTAGTAATGCACGTACAGAATATAAAATCAAACAGGCACAATCATATCACCACAGTCCGGTTTGTCAGTATCAGCGTGTGTCTCGATGTTTCAGCAGTCCGTGATCACCTTCCTACACTCTCCGGAAAAGTTTCAGGGTCTGCTGAAACATCGAGACACACGCTGATAGGACTAATAATGGTTTAATAAATACAGGGATCTTACTCGGTAGGAACATGATTCTCAGATCATGGAAAGCCATAGATAACCCTAGTATAAAATAATTCACAAATAGAATTCTTGCCCAAATAAACATAGAACTACATGATCCAGCACTATCACAAGAGAAGAGGGTACAAATTTTTTTTTACAAAATGGGTTAGGGTAATTTTGACATTACCAGAAAGTATTCAGAAACAACTTGTGGCAAGCTTTCATAAATAACTACCCGCATCTTAGCGGTAACTTCATAAATTACAAGCATTGACAGTATTTTTAAGTCTAAAGTTGGACTCCGCTCCAGGCTCCAGACACATTCCATGCAAAACTCCAAAAATGGACTGGACAAAGTTATTGGCACCCTCAATTTATTATTTGTTAGCACACACCTTGGAAAAATAACAGAAATCAATTGCTTCCTGTAACCATCAATGAGTTTCTTATACCTCTCCACTGGAATTGTGGACCACTCTTCTTTCGCCAACTGCTCCAGGTCTCTCAGATTGGAAGGGTTCCTTTTCTGACAGAAATGTCCTTTACAAGTCAAATACATGGCAAAATAACATATACCTTTTAACCCTTATAAAAACTTTTAATTAATATTTATGTGAATCATTTTTATCAGATGTTATGTTTATATGAGTGTAACTGTATATTTTAAAAGAACACTGAACCAAAAAATTTTTCTTTCATGATTCAGATAGAGCATGCAATTTTAAGCAACTTTCTAATTTACTCCTATTATCAAATTTTCTTCATTATCTTGCTATCTTTATTTGAAAAAAGAAGGCATCTAAGCTAAGGAGCCAGCCAATTTTTAGTTCAGAGCCGGACAGCACTTGTTTATTGGTGGGTGAATTTATCCACCAATCGGCAAGAACAACCCAGGTTGTTCACCAAAAATGGCCCGATATCTAAACTTACATTCTTCTTTTTCAAATAAAGATAGCAAGAGAATGAAGAAAATTGATAATAGGAGTAAATTAAAAAGTTGCTTAAAATTGCATGCTCTATCTGAATCATGAAAGAAAAAATTTGGGTTCAGTATCCATCTAATCATGTATTTATGTTGTGTTTGGTGCGCTCTATTGTTAACGGGTCACTTGTAATCTAGCCCTTTATATGTATGTAAAGTAGATAAAGATGTGTACTTTACAATATAGTGCTCAATAAAATAAACAGTTTGAAAATGTATTGACAATATGAATTAAAAATCATATCTAAAGAAAACATTCATTCGTTTTAAATTTGTGTTAAAATTATGCAGCAAAATGCAAATTTAAAACATTGAGTAAAGTTGGTATTTGAAATATGCAGTAGAAAAGAATAGTATTTTATATAGCATAGTAAAAGCTGTTTTTAATAAAGTATAATTCAAAATGCAAAGTAAAACCTGTACAAAAATTACAAAATTAAAAAAATACTTTATTCAGCTATCGATGCACTCAACTTCACAAATTCCTCTTTTTCTCTTTCTGACCATCATCTTATTACTTGCAATATTACATCACTCCCTACAATTCTCCCTCCTTCTACCCCTCACACCAAACTCCACAGAAGCATTAAGTCACCAGATCAGCAACAGCACTCTAGCTGCCAGCCACTTTAATTACATCAGAAACTAAATTATCTCTCTACATACTACCAGTCTCCCACCCCCTCAGAAGATTGCAATCATCCAAAACCCACATAGCCATAAATTCAGCTTTTTCACCCCTGTACTGAGGAAGAAGTTTCTGCCCGTTAGACTGTCCTCTCACCTCACTATCTGTCCCCTCAATCTCATCCCCTCACAGCTACTCCCCTCCCTCTCTTCTATCCTTACCCCTATACTCACACACATTTTTAACCTCTCCCTCAGCACCGGTATATTTCCCTCATCTCTAAAACATACACTGAGGACACCTATCCTCAAAAAATCTTTTCTCAAGCCAGCCTCCCTATCCAACTACCGCCCTATTTCCCTACCCCCTCTTGCCTTAAAGTTTCTTGTAAAGCTAATATATGCATGCCTATCCCATTTCCTTACATTAAACTCCCTCCTTGACCCACTGCATTTTTCCCCCTTCCACAGACATAGCATTCTTTAAGGTTGCCAATGACATACTTACAGCAAAATCCAAAGGCCGCTTCTCTATGCTAATCCTCCTTGATCTATCTGCAGCCTTTGATACTGATGACCACCCTCTTTTGCTCCAAACCCTACACTCCTTCGGCATTTGTGATACAGCCCGCTTATGATTATCTTCCTCCCTGTCTAATGGTACCTTTAGTGTAGTCTTCTCTGGTGCATCCTTTTCCTAGTTATCACTTTCTTTTGGGGTACCGCAAGTCTCTGTCCTTGGTCCTCTTCTCTTCTCAATCTACATGTCATCATTAGGTACCTTAATAAAGTCCCACAGGTTTCAATATTTGTATGCTAATGACACCCAAATCTGCCTCTCTGCGCTAGTCTTCTCTGGTGCATCCTTTTCCTAGTTATCACTTTCTTTTGGGGTACCACAAGTCTCTGTCCTTGGTCCCCTTCTCTTCTCAATCTACATGTCATCATTAGGTACCTTAATAAAGTCCCACAGGTTTCAATATTTGTATGCTAATGACACCCAAATCTGCCTCTCTGCGCTAGACCTATCTCCTTCTTGCTAAAGCGTGTCACTAACTGTCTTTCTCATATCTCATCCTGGATGTCCTCTCACTACGTTAAGCTAAATCTCTACAAAACTGAGCTCCTTATTTCCCCCCCTTCTTCCAAAATCTCCACTCCCATTTTTCTATAACTGTCAATAACTCCATCATTACCCCTACTCCACATGCCCGATGTCTTGAGGTCACACTTGACATAAATCTTTCTTTCACTCCTCACATTCAGTCATGCCAATTCTTGCCACTTCCACCTTAAAAAGATCTAAAAAAAATTGACATTTCCTTACACAAGACACAACTAAGATGTCAATCCACTGTCTCATCCTTTCCCGCCCTGACTACTGCAACTCCATCCTCTCTGGTCTCCCTAGCTGCCATATAGTACCTTTACAATTCTGTCTCTGACATACAAGGCCCTCAACTGCACTGTTCCTCCTTATATCTCAGACCAGATTAGATACTCTCCCTCCTCCTGTCCCCTTCGCTCTGCTCACAACCACCTCCTCTTCTCTGGTGTTACTTCCTCATATTCCCGTCTACATTACTTCTCCAGACTGGCTCCTACTTGTGGTACTCTCTGCCTTGCTCCACAAGACTCTCCACTAGTTTTGAAAGATTTAAGCGCTCCCTCAAGACTCTACTGTTCAGGGATGTATACCACCTACACTAACCTTTCCAAACTCCAGTTCCTCTCTTCCTTTGTTATTCCCTTGAACACCATTAGCATGTAAGCCTTTGATTCCTTGACAAAGCTGCAAGTTAGTAAGCGAAATGTACGTTGGAACTTTCTTCCACCACCACGTCAAAACGTGCAAGTGATGCTAAGGGCGGAGTGACACCTAACTGGTCTAGGATTACGGTTGGTAAGTGGTTCAGCTTCTGCCCTCCATCCGTATCCATCCGGTATTGTGGTTAACTCTGGACAGTGATTACTTATTGTTTTCCTGTTGGATCCCTTTATTCTATGGTGTACACTTTTTTTAGATTTTAATAAATATTTCTTTTTACCTGTTTCGTTGTGGGATACTGTTTACCTACCAGTATAAAGTAGGTGTGCACATCATATAGAGCTTGTATGAACTTCAACAAATGTGAGTAACCATTGTTCTCAATATAATATCCAGTGGGTTAACAGAATTACACTATTCCTGTGCTTTCTCTCATTCCATGTAAGGACTAACTGAAGACTCAAGACCCAGGGAAATTTCTTTCAGGAATGGATATATCCTTCCATTTCTTGTTGAACTTTTTAGTATTATTATATTTCACATTTATTTTTATGTAAGCCTTTAAGCCCATCAGGTTCAATAACCAATTTTTATAGAATTGAATGAAGTTTGCCCATCTTAGGGTTAGTCTGATGATTTCCCTCCATGCAAGGGAGTTTTAGAAACCCATGGGTCCTCATTTATTAAGCCTCGGATGTTGCTCAGGGACATCAGCAGTTCAGATGCACGCAAAAATAGTTTGAAACGCTAAGACTGCAGCTATTTAACCTTTACACCACCATTGGGATGATTGACAGTCCCTGCTCTGATGAGATTAGCAGCTCGTGAGCAGGGGGTGGCATTGTGCATGCATTGTCTTATACATTGATAAATATGGGCTGAGGAAGGATGCTGTCCACTCACCACAGAGCCAGGAGGATTAAGTTCCTGATAGCAAACCTTGTTCATCCGGCAAATTATAAATGGGGGCCATAGCCTTATATAATGAGATAGAGTAATACTTATTCAATATGACAAACTTATTAGCCATTCTTTATTAGAGAGGTCTATTTATTCCTTTATTAGTGAAATGAATGTGGAAAATGTCTACAGTCAGATGTATTTGTTTTTTTTGCACCTTTACTCTAATAAATCCAGTGCTATAAGTAGCTGAATGCCATACACCCCAGCCAATTATGAATAAATGCACATCCTTATTCATTATTATGGTGTCCTTTGGAGTTTCACTTAAAAAAATATTTTTGTACTTAACATTCAACAATGGAAATTTTTTAAATGCTGAAACTGCTGTTTTATTGCACCAGTTGAGTGCACTGCCATGCACCATTAAGCAGACTAAATGTTCTATGACACTATGGTATGAATGAAAGATTATGCTGAACAAATGTCACAGCGTATACAAAATGCAAAGTGGCAAATATATAATGGGAATCAATAAAGGGAAACTAATGATATAATTAATTTACAAGTTTATATAATTACTAATTTATGAATAATAGGGTTATTAATTAAAGCTATGTAAATATAATATAAATCCATTCTAAATATAATAAAGCCCATTAAACCAGATAAAATAAAAAAGATCCATTATTCATAAATAATTAAAGGGACAGTTCAGCCAAAAAAATTCTACCCTTTAAATTGTTCCCAATGATCAATTTTACCTGCTGGAGTGTATTAAATTGTTTACAAGTAGCTCCTTAACCCTTTTTTGACATTTGAAATAGCTGATTTAGCCTGTGGTTTGTATACTGACGTCTGGGCTATTGGTAAGCCTATGTAAACAGCCAGCAGAAGAAATTACACTCCCAATGATAAATGCGGACATTGTATGCTGTACGCCTTCAGCGATGTCCAGCAGATATAATTCCGTATAGTGAATCATGTCCGCTTGACTTTTGATAAATCAAGCCCATATTATAATGGTTTCTAGCAAATTCTAAGTATGAGTGCATTGAAATTTCTATTAACTCTGAAAACAAGAGGGTTGAATCTACACTGATGTTTAACTTTTATTCCATACACAGAATATACATTTGTTGGAGGCATATAATGTGTTTTTAGTCTTACTTACCTTAATTCTTCATCCTTTGTACTCTTTAAAGGAAATCTCTCTTTTAGAATCGATATTGAAGACAATTTTTTTTGCTGACTGTCACATCATCTAGAAGATTTTCTGAACTTCATGTCATCTTATCAGAAAACCCAATGTTTTCAGGAAATGTGTTATTAATCCACTTCCATATTGACTAATAAATGTAGTTACCAATTTTCTTTCAAAGTAAGTGATTTTTCTATTGTTCATTTGTACCTAGTGCATGCTAAATAATTATGTTCTACTGTGGAGTGGGTTCAATTAAATGTCAAGTAGTTCAGGTGCTAAAATTGCAAGGAGAATCTCTCCCTCCCTAAATGTTGAGATGTTACAAGATGTTGGAATTCTTATCCTTCATAGGAATTGCTTTTTATTGGAGGTATTTGGAGTGATTGATTGGAGATAGTTTATGCTTGCGGGTGTTTATTTGTAGCCCAAGGAAGACATGTTATGGTGACTGGAGCTTTAAATGTATTAATTTATTGTTCAGTAAAATTATTACTGTGCTTAATAATAATAATAATAATACTGTAGAGTATAGGTTCAATCACATTCTCTACAACTAGTAATATATCTTATTCATACACAAAACAATAGTTAAGATAACAGTTCTATACATTCCTTTGGGGGTATTTTAGAGTATCTAATGCATAAAGACAGAGAAGTATCAAAAGCCCAAATAGTTCTTATACCTGGAATTGAAATTTGATTGGTATAGCATTTGGCTGGTTAACCAATTGATCCTGCTCATTGGCTTTTAACAGACTTGGATACAATGATTGTAGTTGGGTAACTGAATAATTCGGAGAGCTAGATTGCGTGACCCAGAAAATGTCAACCATCCAAGTTATGTCCAATGTCTTCAATAGTGCTTGCAGATTTAATACAAGTTTCTGGGAATTACTGGATAGGAAGAATTTGCAAATTTTAAAGCGACATGAAACCCCAATTTTTTCTTTCATGATTCAGATAGAACATGCAGAAAATTACTTCTATATTCAATTGTTCTTTGTTCTCTTGGTATCCTTGGTTAGGTTGAGGAGTATGTACTTGTCTGCAACATTTATATGACAGCAGTTTTGCAAGAGAATGGAGAACATTTGATAATAGGAGTAAATTAGAAAGTTGTTTAAAATTGCTTGCTCTGTATGAATCATGAAAGAACAAAATTGGGTTCAGTGTCCCTTAAAGTATAAATTCTTGTTAACAAATGGTAAACACTGCATGAGTAATGTGTATTTGTGCTTTATGACCTCAATATAATAAGGTAAGTCTCTAATTGCCACTTGACTTCATATTATGCAAAACCTATAACTGTGTCAAGCTGTGATATATAACATTAAAATGAAACCTTATATTACTATTAGCAAGACGACTTGACTTTTTATTAATTTTTTATTTATTTTAATTTCTTCATCACATACAGTAAATTTACAAACATTCAGATGCATGGAACACAAGCACAGTATCTGGTTTCCAGAAGTGCAGCACAAATGTGACAATACTACATCAATATTGTTATCAAGTGCAATCCGGACAGAAATATGAATAATAACGACACAGTAGGTGCTTTATAGTGAAATGAATATATAATTTGTTTATTTTGCTTATTTTCTCATTTTCTATTTAGTAAGTTATTAAGAGAAAAAAAGACAACAACATTTTTATTGTGCAATCTCCTACAAACCCCCCCCCAAAAAAAAAAATCCTGATAACAGCTGGATTAAGAGACATCCTTAAAACACGGTTCTATGTTTACTAATAATCGTTAAAAACAATATTTTGAAAACTAACAGTAAACATATTAATTCTAAGAGGAAACAAAATTAAAGTGTCTATTTTCACCCACACATCATTAATGTTAATGTCATTAGCAGATATAACTAGAACGCTAACGTGAAAATAGATTGAAAACTTAATTTAATAGAACAACAATTATTGTATTTACCTTAGAGAATGAATGATTCTGTATAATTTCTACTCTTTTTACTGCTATAAAAACTTTGAGATATTACATTACTTGACTGTGGAAAAAAAAAGCTGAAGTCAGCTCTGGATTTTGCAACGTTATGAATATTCAGGTTTTGCACAGTTCTAGTATTTGCCTATAACAATATGGATAAATAAATAAAAAAGGCTCCAAGCTATGTATTTAAAAAAAATGAAAGGGATTACTTTTAATGCAGTTAATCAAATACTTGTTGTTCCACTGTCTAAGGTAAATATTATATTTCTTACTTTTTTTAGTAGACAAAAAAAATGTCACTGATACAATAATATTTAGCTGGTAACTTACTGACAAATGTAATAACTTGATTGTATTTAAAAATAACATTTGCGTTCACCATTTGGTTAAAGCATTGCTTGAGGTATACGGGTAATGCTGGATATTGAGGACCTTAAAGGGACACTGAACCCAAATGTTTCTCTTTGATGATTCAGATAGAGCATGCAATTTTAAGCAACTTTCTAATTTACTCCTTTTATCCATTTTTCTTTTTTCTCTTTGTATCTTTATTTGAAAAAGCAGTAATGTAAGCTTATGAGCCAGCCCATTTTTGGTTAAGGACCCTGGATAGCGCTTGCTGATTAGCTGTATCCAGGTGCTGAACCAAATATGGGCTTGCTCGTAAGCTTACATTCTTGCTTTTTCAAATAAAGATACCAAGAGAACAAAGAAAAATTGATAACAGGAGTAAATTAGAAAGCTTCTTAAAACTGCATGCTTTATCTGAATCATGAAATAAAAATTTGGGTTCAGTATCCATTTAATATATATATATATATATATATATATATATATATATATATATATATATATATATATATATATATATATATATATTAAGTTTATGCAACTGTAAAACACAAGCAAGACATTCTCTTGTAACCCCCCAAAAAATATTTTATATTATTAGTGCTTTGAGAAACTTGCTTTATACAGGAATTCTAAAGATATTAATATTCATGCCTTTTATGACAATTGATATTTACAATACCAGATTTGCAAAATAACCCCACATATCGAACAAATCTCAATATCTAAGTCTATTGCTATGTTTTAAGGCAAGTCTCTATATTCAGAGAGTGTCTGCTTTTTTCCACTGTGATACTAACTAATAAAGACCTCATATATTGTGAGAATATGATAGCTTTTCAATATGATATATGCATCAAAATATTGTATAATTTTCTTCACATGACAGCAAATATCTTGAGGAGGCCTATTTATCAAAGGTCTGTCGGACCTGATCCGACAGTGCGGATCAGGTCCGACAGACATCGCTGAATGCGGAGAGCAATACGCTCTCCGTATTCAGCATTGCACCAGCAGCTCTTGTGAGCTGCTGGTGCAATGCCGCCCCCTGCAGACTTGTGGCCAATCGGCCGCCAGAAGGGGGTGTCAATCAACCCGATCGTACTCGATCGGGTTGAATTGTGGCGATCTCTGTCCGCCTCATCAGAGCAGGCGGACAGGTTATGGAGCAGCGGTCTTTAGACCGCTGCTCCATAACTTGCATTTCTGAAGACTCGCCAGAAACACGGGCCCTCAAGCTCCATTCGGAGCTTGATAAATGGGCCTCTTAATCTTAAAGGAACATGAAACACATTTTTTTTTCCTTTCATGGTTCAGATAGAGCATACATTTGTAAACCTCTTTCCATTTGACATATAGGGGCCGAATTATCATGCTCCGAATGGAGCTTGATGCCCCTGTTTCCACGCGAGTCTAAGGACCGCTGCTCCATAACTTGTATGCTGTCTCTGAGGCTGCGGTCTTCAATCTGCCCGATCCTATATGATTGGGCTGAATTGACACCCACTGCTAGCGGCCGATTGGCCGCAAATTGCAGCGGGCGGCATTGCACCAGCAGTTCACCAGAACTGCTTGTGCAATGATAAATGCCGACTACTGGGAGCTAACTGAACACATTGGTAAGCCAATGGCAATACACAACTACCAATCATTAGCTAGCTTCCAGCACCTGAGCCTATCTAGTCATGCTTTTCAACAAAGAATACCAACAGAACTAAGAAAATTAGATAATAGAAGTAAACTGGAATGTTTTTTTTCAAAATTGTATGCTCTATCTGAATCATGAAAGAAAAATGTAGGGTTACATGTCCCTTTAAATTTTAAACTAATTCGAAATAGGTTACTTATAAATTAAAGTTAAAAAAACACTTAAAAAGGGACATGATAACCAAATTTTGAAGCACTTGAAAGTGATGCAGCATAGCTGTAAATAGCTGACTAAAAATATCACCTGAACATCTCAATGTAAATTAGTAAGTTATTTTACTTCAAATTTACTTCAAGTATTCACAGCCCACTGTAAAGAGACTTTAAGCAGCCAGTTAGGATGCTTGTCCCAGGACATGCTATGGAGTTCTATGAAAACAGAATTTATGTTTACCTGATAAATTACTTTCTCCAACGGTGTGTCCGGTCCACGGCGTCATCCTTACTTGTGGGATATTCTCTTCCCCAACAGGAAATGGCAAAGAGCCCAGCAAAGCTGGTCACATGATCCCTCCTAGGCTCCGCCTACCCCAGTCATTCGACCGACGTAAAGGAGGAATATTTGCATAGGAGAAACCAAATGATACCGTGGTGACTGTAGTTAAAGAAAATAAATTATCAGACCTGATTAAAAAACCAGGGCGGGCCGTGGACCGGACACACCGTTGGAGAAAGTAATTTATCAGGTAAACATAAATTCTGTTTTCTCCAACATAGGTGTGTCCGGTCCACGGCGTCATCCTTACTTGTGGGAACCAATACCAAAGCTTTAGGACACGGATGAAGGGAGGGAGCAAATCAGGTCACCTAAATGGAAGGCACCACGGTTTGCAAAACCTTTCTCCCAAAAATAGCCTCAGAAGAAGCAAAAGTATCAAACTTGTAAAATTTGGTAAAAGTGTGCAGTGAAGACCAAGTCGCTGCCCTACATATCTGATCAACAGAAGCCTCGTTCTTGAAGGTCCATGTGGAAGCCACAGCCCTAGTGGAATGAGCAGTGATTCTTTCAGGAGGATGCCGTCCGGCAGTCTCATAAGCCAATCTGATGATGCTTTTAATCCAAAAAGAGAGAGAGGTAGAAGTTGCTTTTTGACCTCTCCTTTTACCAGAATAAACAACAAACAAGGAAGAAGTTTGTCTAAAATCCTTTGTAGCATCTAAATAGAATTTTAGAGTGCGAACAACATCCAAATTGTGCAACAAACGTTCCTTCTTTGAAACTGGATTCGGACACAAAGAAGGCACGACTATCTCCTGGTTAATGTTTTTGTTAGAAACAACTTTCGGAAGAAAACCAGGTTTAGTACGTAAAACCACCTTATCTGCATGGAAAACCAGATAAGGAGGAGAACACTGCAGAGCAGATAATTCTGAAACTCTTCTAGCAGAAGAAATTGCAACCAAAAACAAAACTTTCCAAGATAATAACTTAATATCAACGGAATGCAAGGGTTCAAACGGAACCCCCTGAAGAACTGAAAGAACTAAGTTGAGACTCCAAGGAGGAGTCAAAGGTTTGTAAACAGGCTTGATTCTAACCAGAGCCTGAACAAAGGCTTGAACATCTGGCACAGCTGCCAGCTTTTTGTGAAGTAACACAGACAAGGCAGAAATCTGTCCCTTCAAGGAACTTGCCGATAATCCTTTCTCCAATCCTTCTTGAAGAAAGGATAGAATCTTAGGAATCTTTACCTTGTTCCAAGGGAATCCTTTAGATTCACACCAACAGATATATTTTTTCCATATTTTGTGGTAAATTTTTCTAGTTACAGGCTTTCTGGCCTGAACAAGAGTATCAATAACAGAATCTGAGAACCCTCGTTTTGATAAGATCAAGCGTTCAATCTCCAAGCAGTCAGCTGGAGTGAGACCAGATTCGGATGTTCGAACAGACCTTGAACAAGAAGGTCTCGTCTCAAAGGTAGCTTCCATGGTGGAGCCGATGACATATTCACCAGATCTGCATACCAAGTCCTGCGTGGCCACGCAGGAGCTATCAAGATCACCGACGCCCTCTCCTGATTGATCCTGGCTACCAGCCTGGGGATGAGAGGAAACGGCGGGAATACATAAGCTAGTTTGAAGGTCCAAGGTGCTACTAGTGCATCTACTAGAGTCGCCTTGGGATCCCTGGATCTGGACCCGTAGCAAGGAACCTTGAAGTTCTGACGAGAGGCCATCAGATCCATGTCTGGAATGCCCCACAATTGAGTAATTTGGGCAAAGATTTCCGGATGGAGTTCCCACTCCCCCGGATGTAATGTCTGACGACTCAGAAAATCCGCTTCCCAATTTTCCACTCCTGGAATGTGGATTGCAGACAGGTGGCAGGAGTGAGTCTCCGCCCATTGAATGATTTTGGTCACTTCTTCCATCGCCAGGGAACTCCTTGTTCCCCCCTGATGGTTGATGTACGCAACAGTCGTCATGTTGTCTGATTGAAACCGTATGAACTTGGCCTTTGCTAGCTGAGGCCAAGCCTTGAGAGCATTGAATATCGCTCTCAGTTCCAGAATATTTATCGGTAGAAGAGATTCTTCCCGAGACCAAAGACCCTGAGCTTTCAGGGGTCCCCAGACCGCGCCCCAGCCCATCAGACTGGCGTCGGTCGTGACAATGACCCACTCTGGTCTGCGGAAGGTCATCCCTTGTGACAGGTTGTCCAGGGACAGCCACCAACGGAGTGAGTCTCTGGTCCTCTGATTTACTTGAATCGTCGGAGAAAAGTCTGTATAGTCCCCATTCCACTGACTGAGCATGCACAGTTGTAATGGTCTTAGATGAATGCGCGCAAAAGGAACTATGTCCATTGCCGCTACCATCAAACCTATTACTTCCATGCACTGCGCTATGGAAGGAAGAGGAACGGAATGAAGTGTTTGACAAGAGTTTAGAAGTTTTGTTTTTCTGGCCTCTGTCAGAAAAATCCTCATTTCTAAGGAGTCTATTATTGTTCCCAAGAAGGGAACCCTTGTTGACGGAGATAGAGAACTCTTTTCTACGTTCACTTTCCATCCGTGAGATCTGAGAAAGGCCAGGACTATGTCCGTGTGAGCCTTTGCTTGAGGAAGGGACGACGCTTGAATCAGAATGTCGTCCAAGTAAGGTACTACTGCAATGCCCCTTGGTCTTAGTACCGCTAGAAGGGACCCTAGTACCTTTGTGAAAATCCTTGGAGCAGTGGCTAATCCGAAAGGAAGTGCCACGAACTGGTAATGCTTGTCCAGGAATGCGAACCTTAGGAACCGATGATGTTCCTTGTGGATAGGAATATGTAGATACGCATCCTTTAAATCCACCGTGGTCATGAATTGACCTTCCTGGATGGAAGGAAGAATTGTTCGAATAGTTTCCATTTTGAACGATGGAACCTTGAGAAACTTGTTTAGGATCTTGAGATCCAAGATTGGTCTGAACGTTCCCTCTTTTTTGGGAACTACGAACAGATTGGAGTAGAACCCCATCCCTTGTTCTCCTAATGGAACAGAATGAATCACTCCCATTTTTAACAGGTCTTCTACACAATGTAAGAATGCCTGTCTCTTTATGTGGTCTGAAGACAATTGAGACCGGTGGAACCTCCCCCTTGGGGGAGGCCCCTTGAATTCCAGAAGATAACCTTGGGAGACTATTTCTAGTGCCCAAGGATCCAGAACATCTCTTGCCCAAGCCTGAGCGAAGAGAGAGAGTCTGCCCCCCACCAGATCCGATCCCGGATCGGGGGCCAACATTTCATGCTGTCTTGGTAGCAGTGGCAGGCTTCTTGGCCTGCTTTCCCTTGTTCCAGCCTTGCATTGGTCTCCAGGCTGGCTTGGCTTGAGAAGTATTACCCTCTTGCTTAGAGGACGTAGCACTTGGGGCTGGTCCGTTTCTACGAAAGGGACGAAAATTAGGTTTATTTTTCGCCTTGAAAGACCTATCCTGAGGAAGGGCGTGGCCCTTACCCCCAGTGATATCAGAGATAATCTCTTTCAAGTCAGGGCCAAACAGCGTTTTCCCCTTGAAAGGAATGTTAAGCAATTTGTTCTTGGAAGACGCATCCGCTGACCAAGATTTCAACCAAAGCGCTCTGCGCGCCACAATAGCAAACCCAGAATTTTTCGCCGCTAACCTAGCCAATTGCAAAGTGGCGTCTAGGGTGAAAGAATTAGCCAATTTGAGAGCACGGATTCTGTCCATAATCTCCTCATAAGGAGGAGAATCACTATCGATCGCCTTTTCTAGCTCATCGAACCAGAAACACGCGGCTGTAGTGACAGGGACAATGCATGAAATTGGTTGTAGAAGGTAACCTTGCTGAACAAACATCTTTTTAAGCAAACCTTCTAATTTTTTATCCATAGGATCTTTGAAAGCACAACTATCTTCTATGGGTATAGTGGTGCGTTTGTTTAAAGTAGAAACCGCCCCCTCGACCTTGGGGACTGTCTGCCATAAGTCCTTTCTGGGGTCGACCATGGGAAACAATTTTTTAAATATGGGGGGAGGGACGAAAGGTATACCGGGCCTTTCCCATTCTTTATTTACAATGTCCGCCACCCGCTTGGGTATAGGAAAAGCTTCTGGGGGCCCCGGGACCTCTAGGAACTTGTCCATTTTACATAGTTTCTCTGGGATGATCAAATTTTCACAATCATCCAGAGTGGATAACACCTCCTTAAGCAGAGCGCGGAGATGTTCCAACTTAAATTTAAATGTAATCACATCTGGTTCAGCTTGTTGAGAAATTTTCCCTGAATCTGAAATTTCTCCCTCAGACAAAACCTCCCTGGCCCCCTCAGACTGGTGTAGGGGCATATCAGAACCATTATCATCAGCGTCCTCATGCTCTTCAGTATCTAAAACAGAGCAGTCGCGCTTACGCTGATAAGTGGGAATTTTGGCTAAAATGTTTTTGATAGAATTATCCATTACAGCCGTTAATTGTTGCATAGTAAGGAGTATTGGCGCGCTAGATGTACTAGGGGCCTCCTGAGTGGGCAAGACTGGTGTAGACGAAGGAGGGAATGATGCAGTACCATGCTTACTCCCCTCACTTGAGGAATCATCTTGGGCATCATTTTCAGTGTCACATAAATCACATCTATTTAAATGAGAAGGAACCTTGGCTTCCCCACATTCAGAACACAGTCTATCTGGTAGTTCAGACATGTTAAACAGGCATAAACTTGATAACAAAGTACAAAAAACGTTTTAAAATAAAACCGTTACTGTCACTTTAAATTTTAAACTGAACACACTTTATTACTGCAATTGCGAAAAAGTATGAAGGAATTGTTCAAAATTCACCAAAATTTCACCACAGTGTCTTAAAGCCTTAAAAGTATTGCACACCAAATTTGGAAGCTTTAACCCTTAAAATAACGGAACCGGAGCCATTTTTATCTTTAACCCCTTTACAGTCCCTGGTATCTGCTTTGCTGAGACCCAACCAAGCCCAAAGGGGAATACGATACCAAATGACGCCTTTAGAAAGTCTTTTTTATGTATCAGAGCTCCTCACACATGCGACTGCATGTCATGCTTCTCAAAAACAAGTGCGCAATACCGGCGCGAAAATGAGGCTCTGCCTATGATTAGGGAAAGCCCCTAGAGAATAAGGTGTCTAAAACAGTGCCTGCCGATATTATTTTACAAAAATACCCATATTAAATGATTCCTCAAGGCTAAATATGTTATATATGAATCGATTTAGCCCAGAAAATGTCTACAGTCTTAACAAGCCCTTGTGAAGCCCTTATTTACTCTGTAATAAAAATGGCTTACCGGTTCCCATAGGGAAAATGACAGCTTCCAGCATTACATCGTCTTGTTAGAATGTGTCATACCTCAAGCAGCAAAAGTCTGCTCACTGTTCCCCCAACTGAAGTTAATTCCTCTCAACAGTCCTGTGTGGAACAGCCATCGATTTTAGTAACGGTTTCTAAAATCATTTTCCTCTTACAAACAGAAATCTTCATCTCTTTTCTGTTTCAGAGTAAATAGTACATACCAGCACTATTTTAAAATAACAAACTCTTGATTGAATAATAAAAACTACAGTTAAACACTAAAAAACTCTAAGCCATCTCCGTGGAGATGTTGCCTGTACAACGGCAAAGAGAATGACTGGGGTAGGCGGAGCCTAGGAGGGATCATGTGACCAGCTTTGCTGGGCTCTTTGCCATTTCCTGTTGGGGAAGAGAATATCCCACAAGTAAGGATGACGCCGTGGACCGGACACACCTATGTTGGAGAAATCTCATGAGATTTCAGTGAAATTTTATAAGATCACAGGAAAGGCAAAGCATTACCTCAGCACTGCTGATGCTGATCCGCTATTTTTTTTTATTATTTTTTTTAACTTGCAGCTGGACAGCAGCTGAAGTATAACTATTTACACAGCACTTACTCTGGTGAGTTGAATAATTTTTTAGGTAAAATATCTTCCTTTTTTACATAGAGATGCTCAGGTGATATTTTTTGTCAGCTTTTTACAGTTATGGAGCAAAGGGGTTAAAAAATAAATCCGGACCTTCAGTGAGCTTTAGGGAGGGAGGATGGGTGCTCTTGGCCAGCACTGCAGCACACATCAAAAAATGGAATTCCTTTAACTAAATAAACAATATGGACCTTGCTTAGTAGCAATCCCCCTTGCCCTCTTGTCTCAGCTCATTGCTTTCTTCTTGATAAAGCTGCAGGCAGTGTCAGTGTCATATCGGCCCCGCACTGGGGGAGAGAGAAGGGAGAGGGACAGGGCGTTTACTTGAAGGAAACCAGAGGCGGCATAGAGTAGAACAGCCAGCAGTGCTAAAAGGAAGCTGGTGGACTGGGTCAATAAAAACCCCATTGAATTATCTATCCTGGCCAGGGACACGCATGGAAAGGAAAATGGTTCTGATTTTCTCCATAGATAGAGACCCAGAGTTACCCATATTACCAACCCTTTTGCTACAGTACCTGTTTCAGTCTCCACTTCTCATGCCCTATTCTGGGGGAAACTCCTGCTCCGTGTTACCTCAGCAGCGCAAGTTTAAAGTGTAAGGGCGGGAAAGGAGGTGGGAGAGACCTGAACTTAGTGCAACTTGGTTACCGGATAGCCTGCAAAACAGAGCACCGCTTCTCAGATATGGAAAATAAAACGAAAGACATTTTACAGCACACACAGGTGAAAATGTTAAAAAAGCGCTATAAAATAACTACACATAGTTATTATGATTACAGCCCTTCTGTGCAGGGCCTCCAAAAGTGCTGCCTGTGCCCTGTTCACCCCACCCAAAAGGCGGGCCTGAGTATGGCCAAGCTTCCCAACTAGATGAGCCCTCCCCTGACAACTTGCTGATTGGCTCCCCCGGTCGGCCCCAAAGAGGCCGCTATAGAGCAGCCTCAAATGAGCACTTATGGACCGTGTGATGAACTAGCTTAACCACCGTCTGCCACTGGGTGGCACAGCTCTCGCGGGCCCATAGCCAAAAGGCACATACATGGCATGTTGTGCATTGGAGGGCAGCAGACCTGTTCGTGCCTCTACATTGCGCAACATGTAGAAGAAAAAAAAGTGTATTTTTTTTAAAGCAATAAAAAAATATATATTTTGTTCCCAAATGACAGGGGAGGCTCTGCCTCACCTGCGTCTAGTGACTGCACGCCCCTGGTTATACTGCATCACGTTCAAGTGATTTAGCATATGAGTATTATGTCCCTTTAAGTAATTACTTAAGCACTACAACACAAAGGCTATATGTCACAAATAGTTACAAGAAAACTCAGTTATGTATAGGCATAACTGAGTAGGGTAGTGAACTGCTGTTTGGGGAAAAAAACAAACAAACAAGATAGTTAAAACAGCCAATCAAATACTATACACACAATTATGTATATAAACGTTTTATTTTTTTATGTTTTTCTACTGCAAATGGAAGTGTAAAGTGAAGGTTAAGTTTTCATGATTTGAACACCTAACTGCATCCATTACTAACAGAATAAGCAGATCACTTAGTTTATTTTAATATATTTTATGAATTTATATTTTTTTTAAACATAGTAATCTGCCTACCGTTTTCTTGCAAACTGCTGCCCTCCTCTACTTCCGGACTTTCTCCGCTATTACGTATAGAGCGGTCCCACCCGCTCTATATGCATCTCCCAAACGATGAACCTTAACTATTGCACATGAGTGAATTGCCGATATAAACTACTACTGCGCATACGGTACTATTCCATCCACTCACCAATGCGCATGCGTTAATCAATTAATTGTCTTTAGCCTAAGTACTAACGACTGCAAGCTATTACGCCTAAATGAAATGGGAGCGCGCATTAGAGTCCAGATGGAGAGTGAGATAGTAGCGCATGCGCTGTTTAAATAGTAGGCGGGTGACATAGATCTACGGCCACCTAACGGCCAGAATTTCAATTGGTAGTTTGGAGAACGTGACTGAGAAGTAAAAAAAAGGGTAGATTATGATAAGCTGTAAATATCGAGTAAATACGGCGATGACTTTATTTCAAGATGATGAATAAAACCCATATTTATTTTGGACAGAGAATTGGATTCAAATTCGACATACAGGCAACTTAACCTTCACTTTAAGCACTCTCACCTAACATGTTTAGAGTATAAAGAGGTTTATAAATTCAGGACAAATTAAACTAATATGATGTAACACGAATGAATAGCAATTATGATTTTATCACATAACTTTTTTGACTGCTTTTATTTTCACCTTTAACACGAGCTACAGGACAAAATAGGTACAAAGCACCGTGTCATGTTGTTAGTTAATATGATTGGCTGTTCTAAACCATATAAATTAAACTGCTGATTAATCTAACAAAAATGTACCATCATTCTTTGCTCTTTATTGAATATGATGCGCTTCATTTCACAAATGAATTAGACATGTGTCATTCCTATCAAAGGGAAGCCGTATCACATCATTTTAAGTAATGCACGTACAACACTACTATCTCGGATTGTTTTTTTTTTTGTTTTTTTAAATATACAGAAGAGAAATGTTTTACATTTTTCAACTGTTATGTGGCAAAATCAAAGCAGCTCTTTAATAGCTTGCATGCACAGGATACTTCTGCCATTTAGATGCAAGCATGTTTAGTAACAAACTAATAAAACACAGTTGCAGTTGACTGATCAAACATGTAAGTGAGCAAATTTTTAAACATACCAGCTGAATTAGTTAAATTACATTTTTATAATAATGTTATACATAAACTTAGTGAAAACAAATAATACTTAAAGTGTAATATTTCATTAATACTATTTTTAATTGTACCATAATCATAGGCTAAACTACTTTAAGAACAATACTCATGAGTGAAAATACTCAAGCAAATCAGCGACAATGTATTAAACTCAATAACTATAATCTGCTATGTTTTAATATTATAATCTATGCCGTTCTATAGGTAGTGAAGGCTGCTAGACTGAGTTGTTATTAAATATAAATTTGTACAACATAAATGTTTTTATTGAGTCCTCTAGCAAATTACTTACCCATTCTCTTTTGAAAAATAATATTATTAGTTTGCATACAAAAATTATATTGCACTTGTAAGGATACACTGGTCATATTTTTGAAATTTTAGCAAAATACATAATTTACATTATCCCCCACAGGTTGTCATGGGTACGGTTGGCTTGTTGGATTAATAAGCACATCATACACATGTCTAGGCATTTAAGAAAAACAATACCCATGTAATGTCTAATTTATATTAAAATAGCCTCTAGCAAATTCAAAGTATAATACAAAATTGTAGCCAACCCAGTGGGTATATATTGATC
Source organism: Bombina bombina (assembly GCF_027579735.1). Taxonomy (NCBI): domain Eukaryota; kingdom Metazoa; phylum Chordata; class Amphibia; order Anura; family Bombinatoridae; genus Bombina; species Bombina bombina. The sequence continues at coordinate 193,667,326 of NC_069507.1, read as the reverse complement.
AATAAAGTGAAATCAAATTTGTGTTTGACCTTTCTGTAATGATTTGCTGTTAGTGTTAAAAGTATGTTGAAACAAAAGGTCAAGCAAGATCTGTATTGATAATCTGTCGGCATCCTTTTTTTCGTTGTTATCTTTGTGTCATTCCAACCTTTGTTGTATACTTTCAAGTTCCTCTTTTCATGTGAAGTAAGTATATACAGCTTCAGCTCAGAAATGAACCACTCTGTATATTGCTTTGGAAACATACAAATGTCACCTGTTGCCTACTTCATTTCATAACTTGTAAATGTTCTGAACTTACATTGAATGTACAATAAGCATATATTAAACTATAAGATCCTTAAGCCACCTTAAACCCTTTGTTCATGTCCTAAATTTAAATTATAGTGATCTTAAACCAAAACAGAAGATATTTTAGGGATATCTTTTTTTTAAGATGACTCCAAGCTCATTTCTCCAGAATATCCAGGTGACAATTCTTAAATTAAAAAAAAACAACAAAAAAAAACAACAAAAACAAAGCCCTTTCTTGTGCTGTACCTAATAAATCAAAGTTTTTGTAATACAGATGAGATTTACATCCTCAGCATAAAATGTGGCTCTCTTCTTGGACCACAATGGAAAAGAATGTGGTTCCTGATGTGCACTCTTCAGCTTCTTCTGGTACCTGTGGAGGACTCAGTGAGCTTCTTCCACTATCGTTGTCTTTTCCTATTGAAGAAAAGAGTAGACAGAGTTTAAAATCATGCATTTTACTGTAGGTTGTATTTAATAGTTAAGGTGCATAAATTAAAGAGCAGAAATTACAAAGCAATTTCGTTCTTGAATTAAAGGATTAGTCAGATGTGTGAAGGAAAACTAACCACACATTAAAAAAGTTAAAATCAAGCACTGAAAAGGTTCTCGATAAATTAAGAAGATAGATCCTATCACATTTGTGTTTAAAAACAATTCAAAGTAAATTATACAATAATTAGCTTCAAAGTAGATCATTTTCAGAACAAGAGAAAAAGAGGGAGTGACAGACATCAAGACAGAAAAAAGTGTATATATATATATGAGAGGGAGAGAGTATATTTGTATTCTATGTACTCTAGAACAGCGGTCACCAACCAGTGTTCCGTGGACCACTGGTGGTCCGTGAGAAGATGTTGGTGGTTCGAGACACTATCAAGCAGGAATTAATCTCCTCTGATGGTGTCACTCATGTTGTGCCGCAACTCCCTACAGTGCCTGGCTGGACATCAGTGAAAACCGACAGGGGGGTAGTTAAATTACAATCTCCCTACGCATGTTGTGTAGTACTTTGCAACCTGCATAGGTAGATTGTATTTTTAACGCCTCCTGTCCGGTGCGCTGCTCAGAGGAAGATGCTTCAATTCTAAACCCAGCAGAGGTTGGTATAGTCTTGGCTTGAAATACTGGAATTAAAGTATAAAAAAGAAAATCTTAAAAAAAATATGTGTCTCTCATATTTCATTTATTTTCTTCCCTTTACCTGTCTCTGTAGTAGTTTTCCTAATTCCTTCAGATGGACTTACATCAATGTTTGTCTTCCTCCCCTCCATCTTCTTTTTTAAAATATGAATTATTTTTCATTCTAATAATTCTCCCGTACACAAAGCGATTCCACCTGAATTCCAGTAATTGTCATCCAGCAGATCAGCCATATCCCACCAGTATTAAAGTAGCATCAGTCGTGGTTAGCTCACATCCATATTGAGAGTTTCTGATATAAACTTAATTGATTACTCAAATGTCTGTCTATGATCATAAGTAGTTTTGAATAATTCTTAACTGGGGAGGTAATTTGGAAATCTTGTGGTCCTTTTAAACATAATTCTTTTTTTCCTATTTTCTGCCTTTCTATTTCCAGCTCAAAAGTTGGCACTCACCCTTCATCTGTCATTTGGAAGTATTCTCTCAGTTCTGTCATTCAGTTAGTTAATTCCAAAAAATAATTCTAAAAAATGTGTAAATATATACATTATGTAAACTTAGCTATTGTTATACTAGTTATGTACAGTATATGTGTGTGTGTATATATATATATATATATATATATATATATACACTATATATATATATATATATATATATATATATATATATATATATATATATATATATATATATATATATATATATACACATTATAGAGGTTTGCACCTTTAAAAAAAAAAATCATTTTAGTGGTTCACAAGATTCAAAATGGTGAGTTTAGTGGTTCCTGAGGTCTGAAAGGTTGGCGACCCCTGCTCTAGAAAGTAATCTTCGAGAGCAGGTCATTAATATATGGCATAAAAATCAAACTCAAATGCAGAGCAGCAGATATACAGATATATTAAAATACATTAGCAAAAAAACGTCTTTGAAGGAAATTTTACAAAATTAAGTCAATATCACTTATATCATAAATTGCATTACCAATAATATTGCTATTGATATAACTTCAGCGGTGTTATGGCACAACAGCACTAATAATTTTGCTCTCCACTTGTAATCTAAGCTTGTCTAAATTCACGATGATCTAAAGGTCTATGGGCTGGCTAGATTATTAAAGAATGCTCGCCAGTACTTTTATTTCCCTGGTAGAATGATCTAAAGCCATTAAATTAAGGTCTCACTAAGGGGCATATTGTGCATTTTCTTTGTGGAGAAGATGCATACATTGCAAAAGTGCACAATAAAATTTGTAATTTAAAAATGATACAAATTAATAATTGAACCCTTCACACAAAAATATGCAGGGAAAATTTGTATTGTTATGGTGCATTAAAAATCGTAATAACATTTTTCACCAGAAATCGTATATTATCAAAAATGTAAATTTTGTATGTAAATCACACATGAATAAATTGTATTAACAATGCACAGCATAAATAATAATGTAAGCCCTTAACGACCATGATGTACTATGTACATCACTGGTCATTAAGGATTTTTTGGCCCGTAATAGCTCAGGTCTCACCACCAGAGACAAAACCATGGTATTACATCCCAAGTCTGGCTGCTGGCATCGAGAGCTGTGCTATTAAAAAAGCAAGCCCATTGAAAGACCAGTCATTAAGAGGTTAAGTACACTAGATGTGCAAAAAACCCCAGAAATTTGTAAAAACAAACACAAAATACAAAGCGTAATTGTTGTTCTTTGGTAAAATGGGCTGAACATGGGCGTTCCATGAGCGTGTATGGAATTTTATAAAAACAATACAGATTCTAAAACACTAAAGGCCAGATTACGAGTGGAGCCCAAATTAACGCTTCCCCTTGAGCGTGTGATCTCTGATCCCTCAGATGTCACTGTCTCGAAAACCGTCATCAGTTTGTAACGGATATCCTGACATGGGCTCAGGAATACTTTGGTAAATTTTTGTCAGTCAACACCATTCACCACTGCATCCACAGATGCAAGTTAAGGCTTTACTATGCAAAGCAGAAGCCATATATGAACACTGTCCATTGGAATCGTGTTTTGTGGTCTGACGAGTCAACATTTCAAACTGTGTTTGGAAAAACCAGTTGTTGTGTTCTCCTGGCAACATCCAAGCTGTTATCAGCATCAGGTCCAAAAGCCAGCATCTGTCATGGTATTAGGGTGTGTCAGTGCCCATGGCATGGGTAACTTGCACTTCTGTGAGGGCACCATTAATGCAGAAAGATATGTATACATTTTGGAGCAACATATGCTTCCATGCAGACATCATCTTTTTCCAGTAACGTCCCTGCATTTTTCAGCCAAACCACCTTCTGTGCAGATTACAAGTGCATGGTTGCGTAAGCAGAGAGTGCGGGTGCTAGCATGGCCTGTCTGCAGTCTTGACTTGTCTCCGATTGAGAATGTGTTGTGCATTATGAAGCTCAAAATAAGGCAATGAAGGCCCCGTACAGTTGCGCAGCTGAAGACATGCATAATGGATGAATGGGGGAAAATTCCACTTGCTAAACTTAACCAACTGGTGCCCAAACGCTTATTAAGTGTTATTAAAAGAAAAGGTGATGTTACACAGTGGTTAACAGTCGACTGTCCCAACTTTTTTAGATTGTTGCAGTCATCAGATTTGAAATAAGTGTATATTTTCAAAAATACATTTAATTCACAAAGTAAAACATCAAATAATGTGTTAATAATCACCTAGATTACGAGTTTTGTAGGTAAGGTTGGGCGGTGCTAACGCGCAGTTTTCCCTCACCGCTCACCTACAGTAACACTGGTATTATGGATTTTTACAAACCCGGTGTTAGCCGCAAAAAAGTGAGTGTAGAGCAAAATTTAGCTCCATATCACACCTCAATACCAGCGCTGCTTACGGTAGAGGTGAGCTGGTAAAACGTGCTTGTGCACGATTTCCCCATAGGAATCAATGGGGGAGAGCTGGCTGAAAAAAAGCCTAACACCTGCAAAAAAGCAGCGTAACGCTCCTAACGCAGCCCCATTGATTCCTATGGGGAAAGAAAATTTATGTCTACACCTAACACCCTAACATGAACCCCGAGTCTAAACACCCCTAATCTTACACTTATTAACCCCTAATCTGCTGTCCCCGATATCGCCGCAACCTACATTATATTATTAACCCTTAATCTGCCGCTCCGGACACCGCCGCCACCTACATTATACTTATGAACCCCTAATCTGCTGCCCCCAACATCGCCGAACCCAACATTATATTTATATACCCCTAATCTGCCACCCCCAATGTCGCCGCAACCTACCTACACTTATTAACCCCTAATCTGCCGCTCCCAAAGTCGCCGCCACTATATTAAATGTATTAACCCCTAAATCTAAGTCTAACCCTAACACCCCCTTAACTTAAATATAATTTAAATAAATCTAAATAAAATAACTATCATTAACTAAATTATTCCTATTTAAAACTAAATACTTACCTATAAAATAAACCCTAAGCTAGCTACAATATAACTAATAGTTTCATTGTATCAATCTTAGGGTTTATTTTTATTTTACAGGCAACTTTATATTTATTTTAACTAGGTAGAATAGTTATTAAATAGTTATTAACTATTTAATAGCTACCTAGTTAAAATAAATTCGAATTTACCTGTAAAATAAATCCTAACCTAAGTTACCATTTGTCAGTATATGGCAGGTTTATAACACAATATATTTAATAATTATCCTTTAAACTGAACCCCAATAAAATATGCATATACTAGAAACCATAAAATTAATATAAATTCCTGAATTCTTTTTATTAGTTGATATCTATAAACACATTGAAATATATTTGTAGGAACAAGAATATGAGTCAATACTATACATGTTTTAAAACTATTAAAATATGCTATGCAAAGTTCATAAAAGTTTACCTTTCAAACTAGCCTTATTCACAATAGAATTTCATTCAGTTAAAGGGACACTGAACCCAAATTTTTTCTTTTGTAATTCAGAAAGAGCATGCAATTTTAAGCAACTTTCTAATTTACTCCTATTATCAATTTTTCTTCGTTCTCTTGCTATCATTATTTGAAAAAGAAGGCATCTAAGCTTTTTTTTGGTTTCAGTACTCTGGACAGCACTTTTTTATTGGTGGATGAATTTATCCACCAATCAGCAAGGACAACCCAGGTTGTTCACCAAAAATGGTCCGTCATCTAAACTTACATTCTTGCATTTTAAATAAAGATGTTTAATTTGAAGGAGGACAGGGAAAGTGAAGTGTATTGGGCACACTTGTTAGGGTCAAAACCAATACTGTATTAATTGTGTGGTGTGTGGTGTAGTTATTAAAACTTAACTTTTATATCATATATTTAAAAAAGGAGTGGAGATTTCCACCAGTGAATAATAATAAAACGGATAATAAAATTGTGTCCGAGTAACACTCGGTACGCAAGAGCTCCTATCTAGTGTGACACAGTGATCAGTCTGTATCACAATGTCCAGTTTGGATAGCTAGTACACAATAGGTATGAGTATCCTTAACTATGTACTATTGGTCGGTAGTATAAGTGCCAGTTTCATCTGTTACATTTGTGAAGATATACCACAATATTCTATTCATTCAGAGCCTTCCCCATTTCCAAACATTTAAAGTGTATTATTAAACCTGAGATATTTTACCTCTGGATACACTATTAGAGTTATATGGGGATATGGTAATATTGCAGCGTGATCAGGTTCAGTGTGTAAGCAAATAGCCTTATTTTGGCAAGTTAGAAAAATAGTAAACACCTGTGAATCAGAGTGATACACAAATAGCCTTATTTTTGTCAGGTTAGTAAATAGTGAACACCTGTGAATCAGAGTGATACACTAATAGCGATAACTTGGATGTTTTAATAAATCTTTATACTAGTGGTCATAGTTTGTATGATTTATGTAAACTATCTATCAATAACTATCAATAACGTATATCGCTAAAGTTAGTTAACAATAGTCTTAATTTTTAAAGTTAAGGATAAGGTGCCTAAAAGACGCGTCTGAAAAAGCAGTTGCGAAACGCGCGTCAGGCATTCGCACTGCTCCTCTCTTACAGTCCGTTTGTCTTAGCATTAATTGTTGGCCTCTTTTAGGCACCTTATCCTTAACTTTAAAAATTAAGACTATTGTTAACTAACTTTAGCGATATTTAGCCTTAAACGTTATTGACTTAGGCTGTTTTTAGCCTGACTATGTTGTAGCAAATTGCTCAAATTTAGGCTATCGCTATAGACAGGCTCTCATAGTGCTACTTGATTCTGAAACAAATTCTATTAAGAATTCCACACTCCCCTGTACAAACCTACATAATTTATCTTTGGGTGAATACCCTAAACATTGTAATTGAACACATGTTTTATTGGGGAAGACTCTAAGTGGAATAATATACGACAGATATATCGTGTAAATATATCCTTCCCAATAACAGTACAAACACCTTGGACATAAATAGACATAGATAGTTTACATAAATCATACAAACTATGACCACTAGTAGAAAGATTTATTAAAACATCAAAGTTATCGCTATTAGTGTATCACTCTGATTCACAGGTGTTCACTATTTTACTAACCGGCCAAAAATAAGGCTATTTGTGTATCACTCTGATTCACAGGTGTTTACTATTTTTCTAACTTGCCAAAATAAGGCTATTTGCTTACACACTGAACCTGATCATGCTGCGATATTACCATATCCCCATATAACTCTAATAGTGTATCGATAGGTAAAATATCTCAGGTTTAATAATACACTTTAAATGTGTGGAAATGGGGAAGGTTCTGAATGAATAGAATATTGTGGTATATCTTCACAAATGTAACAGATGAAACTGGCACTTATACTACCGACCACCAATAGTACATAGTTAAGGATACTCATACCTATTGTGTACTAGCTATCCAAACTGGCCATTGTGATACAGACTGATCACTGTGTCACACTAGAGAGGAGCTCTTGCGTACCGAGTGTTACTCAGACACAATTTTATTATTCGTTTTATTATTATTCACTGGTGGAAATCTCCACTCCTTTTTTAAATATATGATATAAAAGTTAATACAGTATTGGTTTTGACCCTAACAAGTGTGCCCAATATGCTTCACTTTCCCTGTCCTCCAAATTAAACATTTTGAATTATTTGGCATAAGGCACTACCTATTGTAAACACTCAGGCTTTGTTACAGTAGGTCATAAGGGCCAAAACCAAAATCTCCCCCTCTCTCCCTAGAGGCTGTAGGGAATTTATAATCAAATTTCAAATAAAGATACCAAGAGAATGAAGAAAATTTGATAATAGGAGTAAATTAGAAATTTGCTAAAAATGTCATGCTCAATCTGAATCACAAAATAAAATTTTTGGGTACAGTGTCCCTTTAACACAATGAGATTCCAAGATATTTAGCTGCTAACATTCAAGCAATACAATTTTAACAGTGCTTAGTTAAACAATAGGACAACATATATATTCTAATTGAAACACCAGAAGTTAAATATATATATTCTATATTTGCACAGATAAATTACTTAGCATACAAAAGACTTGTTTAACAATACACAGTCTATGACATATTAGTTAAAATACAAACTGCTCTCTTTAAATGTATTTACTACAACAACAAGGAATGCTTATCTTAAATGTTTACCTATATTTTTAGCAATCTTTTAATACTTTACCAAAATGAACACCAAATCGATAAGTCAGCTTCAAAACTTGTTTGTCCCACCTCATATAAAGATAAGTGTACTTGCAATTGATAAGAAAAAGTATGGCCCACTTTGCTTATAGTTTGACTGTGTCCCACGCAACAGTTTCAGTCAGTTTAGAAAAATCCTTAGCAGCCAGTACCTTTCCCTATCCTGCCTACAACATATATTGTCTAGTCATAGGTGTGAAAAATGGGATGCCCTTGAAAACCTTGTCCCTTCTTATTGGTTCATTTTGGGAATGTATGCATCTTTGTAACAACCAATCGTCTTTTGGTTGTAATTCTTGCATCGCAACACTGGATTTTGGCCATCGGGGGCAGCATGACAAACAAACAGATTCATTTAACCATTTCTAACATTTTTAACAATTGAATACATTTTTTATAAAGTGATCATTTATCAGACCATAACTTTTTGCATCAATCACTTACAACCTAAATTCCAGACAGGGTAGCATCATGTCAATTTCTTGATTATTTTAATATGAAACATAAAATTCTTTTTAATGTCATATTACATTAAAGTAATTTATATTGCTAACTATTCCAAAATTAATAGCATTTAAAATCCTGATACATATATTCATACAAATACAGAATGTTTTATATTCAGTACTGCACTGTATTCCAACATGAATATAATATATTTCATATTTCTAATAAATCCTGAATGCAGGAATCTTGTTTATGTATATCTGAAATAAAAATAATAGGGTTATTAATTTTTATGTTAAAATATAAAATATCCATATGTTTGTTTTTATGGCTAAAGATATCTTGTTTTCCTAAAAAAAAAAATAAAAGGGAAAAATTGTCAAATATGTATAAATCTATTTACAGCATTTATCTAAAATGTTCCTATTAATCATTGTTTTTTAGGTCCACAAATATCATATTGATATGAAACCCAGCATTTATACATTCATTTTACATATATTCATTCAGATATCCCATAACATCAGTTGTTCCTATAATTGTTATTAGATTTCTGGAAAACAGAGAGAATAAAAAAAAAAAAAGTTTTTATCTCTAAGTCCATGGTTCAGTGTTTGTATACTTGACACAGCAGGCACTAATTTGCATTGAACTGTGAATGGTTTCTTTCCCACAAAATATGTCACCTACGCCAGACAACTAGGCTTCGTTGTAAACGTGTTTTTTTTTTTAGGTCAAACTTTTATTGTTTCCATACACAGCAGGGCTGTGAGCTTCAAAAGCTATGTTATCTTTTAATTAGGATAAACATGTCTTCACCCAGCAAAAACCATTTGGCAAGGGGGGGTTTGTGATTTATAGTGAAATAGCACTGTTGTAAATAGCCTCATATTTAATTAATTCTGTGGTCTCACCAACTATATATATATATATGAAAATTATATATATGTATATATATATATATATATATATAATTTTAATTTATAATATTCATATACCCTGACAAATTACACCTAACACTACACTATAATTAAATTAATTACCTAAACTAACTACAATTAAATACAATTGAAAAAAATATCTAAAGTACAAAAAAAACAACACACTAAATTACAGAAAATAATAAAATAATTACAAGTTTTTAAAACTAATTACACCTAATCTAATCCCCCTAACAAAATAAAAAAGCCCCCCAAAATAATAAAAAGCCCTACCCTATACTAAATTACAAATAGCCCTTAAAAGGGCCTTTTGCGGGGCATTGCCCCAAAGTAATCAGCTCTATTACCTGTAATAAAAAATACAATACCCCCCAACATTAAAAACCAACAACCAAACACCCAACCCTACTCTAAAACCCACCCAATCCCCCCTTAATAAAACCTAACACTAACCCCTTGAAGATCACCCTACCTTGAGAAGTCTTCACCCAGCCGGGCCGAAGTCCTCAACGAAGCCGGGTGAAGTGGCCCTCCAGACGGGCAGAAGTCTTCATCGAAGCCGGCCAGAAGAGGTCCTACAGATGGGCAGAAGTCTTCATCCAGGCGGCATCTTCTATCTTCATCCATCCGGCGCGGAGCGGGTCCATCTTCAAGACATCCGATGCGGAGCATCCTCTTCAAATGAAGTTCAACTGAAGAATGAAGGTTCCTTTAAATGACGTCATCCAAGATGGCATTCCTTGAATTCCGATTGGCTGATAGAATTCTATCAACCAATCGGAATTAAGGTAAAAAAAATCCTATTGGCTGATGCAATCAGCCAATAGGATTGAGCTTGCATTCTATTGGCTGATCCAATCAGCCAATAGAATGCCAGCTCAATCCTATTGGCTTATTGGATCAGCCAATAGGATTGAATTTCAATCCTATTGGCTGATTGCAGAATTCTATCAGCCAATTGGAATTCAAGGGATGCCATCTTGGATGATGTCATTTAAAGGAACCTTCATTCTCCAGGGGTTAATAAAATTAAACTAGTGTTTGCGATGCGGGAGGGTGGCGGTTTAGGGGTTAATATATTTTTTATAGTAGCGGCGATGTCCGGTTCGGCAGATTAGGGGTTAAACATTTTTATTTAGTGTTTGCGATGTGGGGAGGGCCTTGGTTTAGGGGTTAATAGGTAGTTTATGGGTGTTAGTGTACTTTTTAGCACTTTAGTTAAGAGTATTATGTTACGGCGTTAGCCCATAAAACTCTTAACTACTGACTTTTAAATGCGGTATCAGTCTTGACAGGAGAGAGTCTACTGCTCACTTTTTGTCAGATTCGTAATACCGGCGTTATGCAAGTCCCATAGAAAATATAGGATACGCAATTGACGTAAGTGGATTTGCGGTATTTTCGAGTCTGACCAAAAAAGTGAGCGGTACACGTGTCATTTCAAGACTCATAATACCAGCGTTAGGAAAAAAATCAGCATTAGGACCTCTTAACGCTGCTTTTTAACCCTAACGCACAAATCATAATCTAGGCGAATGTGTTTTTAATATAGTACAGGGTGAATTTAATTTTCAAATTACTCCTTTTGTTTGTTTTTTTGCATTTTCCATAATTTTCTTAATTTTTTTGGCATTGGGGTTGTATATGGCACACACGAACTAGCACTGCCTAGTTGTAAAAAAACGGTCAAAATGCCCTGCAATAAGACCTGTCCATCAAGGGCTTAGAAATTGGCATATGAGTCTACCTAGGTTTAGCGTTCAACAAAGAATACCAAGAGAACAAATGTGTTGATAAAAGTAAATTGACAAGATGTTTCAAATTGCATGCCCTATCTGAATCATGAAAGTTTAATTTTGACAAGACTGTCCCTTTAAAAATGAGTATAGCATACATTTGCTTTTACTTGTTTCCATCTACTTAACAGCAAAGGGCTCCAATTCACTTATATGTATACATATGTATATATATGTTTATATGTGAATATATCTCTGTAAATACATATATACACTTATAAATTCATAAATACATATGTACACATATATACACACACAGATATATATATATATATATATATATATATACTGTATATATAAAAAAAAAATATATATATATATATATATATATACACATACATTTCCATCTTTAGACAACTATATGTATGTATGACTACGTTAAAGCCCTTTGCCTGACTTTTTTTTTTTCCCTAACACCTAAAACCTAATATATTTTAGCCTTTAAAATTTTTGTGTGCAATATTTTGTTTTTAATCATTTTTATTAGATGGTGTTATTATGAGTGTTACTATACTTTTTAATGTATTTTTGATGTGTTTTGTGACATTTTTATGTTTTGCGAAACAGTTAACCAGAGCTCTAAAGTCACAGTAATTATTCAAGCGAAAATCTCTCATGATCACGTTTATTTTCAACTCGTAATACCAGCGTTAAGCCCGACGAGTGCAAACCCTTGTGATAAACCCCTTATCACTCAGGCGCAAATCCACTCGAAATCTAGCCAAAAATTGTATGAAATCCTACTATCTTCTCTGTTGTACAGCTGTTCAATTAAACATTTATTTATTTATATTTATTGTAAATAGCAAATCACTTATACTAAGTGTTCCACTTCAAGACAATGCAGAACATAGTGCTTTGAAACAAAAACAAAACAAAAAAAACAATTGACCTGTCTACTTTGCCCATAAAGGTTTATGAAAATCGATTCAGCACTTTCAAATGCCACCACTACAATTTTAAGAAATTCCAGATTTTACTTGATTTAGTTTTTGAAAGTTTGCAACATTTAGAAAGTATTTTATTAGAATTATATTTTTACAAATATGTTATAAAAAAAAGTGTTTAATCATGCATTGTATATGGCATAGAACCAGCCTGTATAAAATGCTCAGACACTAAAGGGGCCGATTTATCAAGTCTCTGGCTGACATGATCCACTGTAGCAATCATGACCCGCTGTAGAGATCATGATCCGCTGTAGCGATCATGTCCGCCAGACATCGATACATGCAGACGGCATACGCTTTCGGCATTTAACATTGCAAAAGCAGTTCTGGTGAACTGCTTGTGCAATGCCACCCCCTGCAGATTTGCGGCCGCTAGCAGGGGGTGTCAATCAACACGATAGTATGAGATAGGGCGGATTGATGTCCGCAGCCTCAGAGGCAGCGGGCCAGTTAAGGAGCAGCGGTCTAAAGATCGATGCTTCTTAACTCCTGTTTCTGGCAAACCTGAAGGATTGCGCGGAAACAGGGGTATATGGCCCCTTTCGGGCCATAATAAATTGCCCCCTAAAGGTGTTATTTTTTAGTGGGTGACCATTCTGATAAAAGACTTAGAATTAAGTATGTGTACAGATCACTGTTGGGTACACAGAAGGAATATGGCTGTAAACCTAAAGGCCAAAAAGTTATTCAGTGTATTAAAATTTTAATCTGAGATTATCATGTCCAAAAGACAAATATGTTCCGTTACAGGAACATTTCAGTCAACATTTAAATAAATATTAGCTATCGAAGGGCTAGATTACGAGTCTTGCGTTATGAGTAAAAAAGCAGCGTTTAGCCTCATAACGCTGCTTTTTTACTACCGCTGCTATTACGATTCTTGCAGATTTAGGGGCACCGCACACTTTTTCGGCCTTACCGCAAATCAACTTACGCAAATTGTGTATAGTCTTTTTTCAATGGGACTTCTATAGCGCCGGTATTGCAATCTTGTCCTGAGAGGCCAAAAAGCGAGCGGTACACCCTATCCTGTCAAGATTCGTACCGCATTTTAAAGTCAGTAGTTAGGAGTTTTACACTACAAAGCTGTAGCATAAAACTTATAACTAAAGTGCTAAAAAGTACACTAACACCCATAAACTACCTATTAACCCCTAAACCGAGGCCCTCTCGCATCGCAAACACTAAAAGAAAATTATTAACCCCTAATCTGCCGCTCCCAACATCGCCGCCACTAGAATAAACATATTAACCCCTAAACCGCCGCACTCCTGCCTTGCAAACACTAGTTATAGTTAAATATTATTTACCCCTAATCTGCCGCCCCTAACATCGCCACCACCTACCTACATTTATTAACCCCTAATCTGCCGCCCCCAATGTCGCCGCCACTATACTAAATTTATTAACCCCTAAATCTAAGTCTAACCCTAACACCCCTAACGTAAATATAATTAAAATAAATCAAATAAAAATTACTATCATTACCTAAATAATTCCTATTTAAAACTAAATACTTACCTATAAAATAAACCCTAAGCTAGCTACAATATAACTTATAGTTACATTGTAGCTATCTTAGGTTTTAATTTTATTTTACAGGCAAGTTTATATTTATTTTAACTAGGTAGAATAGTTACTAAATAGGTATTAACTATTTAATAACTACCTAGCTAAAATAAATACAAATTGACCTGTAAAATAAAACCTAACCTAAGTTACACTAACACCTATAACACCTAACCTAACCCTACTATTAAATAAATTCCCTAAATTAAATACAATTAACTAAATTCAATACAATTAGCTAAATTACAACAAAACCCCCCCCACTAAATTACAGAAAATAAAAAACTAATTACAAGACCTTTAAACTAATTACACCTAATTTAATAGCCCTATCAAAATAAAAAAAAAGCCCACCCAAAATAAAAAAAAAACCCTAGCCTAAACTAAACTACCAATAGCCCTTAAAAGGGCCTTTTGCGGGGCATTGCCCCAAAGAAATCAGCTCTTTTACCTGTAAAAAAATACAAACAACCTCCCCAACAGTAAAACCCACCACCCACACAACCAACCCCCCAAATAAAACCCTAACTAAAAAAAACTAAGCTGCCCATTGCCCTGAAAAGGGCATTTGAATGGGCATTTCCCTTAATTGGGCATTTAGCTCTATTGCAGCCCAAACCCATAATCTAAAAATAAAGCCCACCCAATAAACCCTTAAAAAATCCTAACACTAACCCCCAAAGATTCTTTTACAGTTTTGAAGAGCCGACATCCATCCTCAACGAAGCCGGGAGAAGTCTTCATCCAAGCAGCAAGATGTCCTCAACGAAGCTGGCAGAAGTGGTCCTCCAGACGGGCAGAAGTCTTCATCCAGACGACATCTTCTATCTTCATCCTTCCGACGCAGAGCAGCTCCATCTTCAAGACATCCGGCGCGGAGCATCCTCTTCAATCGATGGTTTCTTCTACTATGAAGGTTCCTTTAAATTACGTCATTCAAGATGGCGTCCCTTACATTCCGATTGGCTGATAGAATTCTATCAGCCAATCGGAATTAAGGTTGATTGGTTCCAATCAGCCAATAGAATGCAAGCTCAATCCTATTGGCTGATTGCATCAGCCAATAGGATTTTTTCAACCATAATTCCGATTGGCTGATAGAATTCTATCAGCCAATCGAAATCTAAGGGATGCCATCTTGGATGATGTAATTTAAAGGAACCTTCATTGTAGAAGAAGCCGTCGATTGAAGGGGATGCTCCACGCTGGATGTCTTGAAGATAGAAGATGCCGTCTGGGTGAAGACTTTTGCCCGCCTGGAGGACCACTTCTGCCGGCTTCATTGAGGACATCTTGCTGCTTGGATGAAGACTTCTCCCGGCTTCGTTGAGGATGGATGACGGCTCTTCAAAACTGTAAGTGGATCTTCGGGGGTTAGTGTAGGATTTTTTAAGGGTGTATTGGGTGGGTTTTATTTTTAGATTTTTGGTTTGGGCCGCAATAGAGCTAAATGCCCTTTTAAGGGCAATGCCCATCCAAATGCCCTTTTCAGGGCAATGGGAAGCTTAGGTTTTTAGGGTTTTATTTGGGGGGTTGGTTGTGTGGGTGGTGGGTTTTACTGTTGGGGGGGTTGTTTGTATTTTTTTTTACAGGTAAAAGAGCTGATTTATTTGGGGCAATGCACCGCAAAAGGCCCTTTTAAGGGCTATTGGTAGTTTAGTTTAGGCTAGGTTTTTTTTATTTTGGGTGGTCTTTTTTTATTTTGATAGGGCTATTAGATTAGGTGTAATTAGTTTAAAGATCTTGTAATTTGTTTTTTATTTTCTGTAATTTAGTGTTTGATTTTTTTGTAATTTAGCTAATTGTATTTAATTTAGTTAATTATATTTAATTTAGGGAATTTATTTAATTGTAGGGTTAGGTTAGGTGTTAGTGTAAGACAGGTTAGGTTTTATTTTACAGGTAAATTTGTATTTATTTTAGCTAGGTAGTTAGTAAATAGTTAATAACTATTTAGTAACTATTCTACCTAGTTAAAATAAATACAAACTTGCCTGTAAAATAAAAATAAACCCTAAGCTAGCTACAATGTTTATTTTACAGGTAAGTATTTAGTTTTAAATAGGAATTATTTAGTTATTAATAGAAGGTTTTATTTAGATTTATTTTAATTATATTTAAGTTAGGGGGTGTTAGGGTTAGACTTAGGTTTAGGGGTTAATAAATATAGTATAGTGGCGACGACATTGGGGGCGGCAGATTCAGGGTTAATAAATGTAGGTAGGTGGCGGCGATGTTAGGGACAGCAGATTAGGGGTTAATAATATTTAACTAGTGTTTACGATGCGGGAGTGTGGCGGTTTAGGGGTCAATATGTTTATTATAGTGACGGCGATGTCCGGAGCGGCAGATTAGGGGTTAATAAGAATAATGTAGGTGTCGGCGATGTCAGGGGTGGCAGATTAGGGGTTAATAAGTGTAAGATTAGGGGTGTTTAGACTCGGAGTTCATGTTAGGGTGTTAAGTGTAAACATAAATTTAGTTTCCCCATAGGAATCAATGGGGCTGCGTTACGGAGCTTCACGCTGCTTTATTGCAGGTGTTAGACTCTCCCCATTGATGTCTATGGGGAAATCGTGCATGCGCATGTACAACCATCTCACCGCTGACTTAAGCAGCACTGGTATTGGAGTGCGGTATGGAGCACAATTTTGCTCTACGCTCACTTCTTGCCTTTTAACGCCGGGTTTCTGAAAACCTGTAATACCAGCACTGTAGGAAAGTGAGCAGTGACAATAACGTGCAAGTTAGTACCGCACCCCTCTTACCGCAAAACTCGTAATCTGGCCGACTGTTTTGCAGTAAGCTTTTTTTTCTGTGCACTTGTATATGGAGCATGCCTAGATACACTCCAGGCACCAGAATTTTAAAAGCATATCTAGATTGTTTCATGTAAACTGAACTATTACTGACATGATACATTGCCACCATGCTGAGCAGGCATGTTTTAATACTGGTTCTAAATACAAGATATGTCTTAGATAATTACAGTTAAATGATACATATTATTATGGAGCTAATCAGCAGCTTATACAACAGTAAATCATTATATTACAATGTCTATAGAACAGGGTTCTTCAAACCATGGGTCGGGACACATTACTGGGTTGATGCTTTCTATTGGGTGTGTCTGTTGTATGAGAGTGTGTGTGTTGTATGAGAGTGTGTGTGTTGTAGGAGAGTGTGTGGGGTGTTTGTGTGTTGTATGAGTGTGTGTGTGTGTTGTAGGAGAGTGTGTGTGGTATGTGTGTTGTATGAGAGTATATGTGGTGTGTGTGTGTTGTATGATAGTATGTGGTGTGTTTGTGTGTTGTATGATAGTGTGTGTGTTGTGTGTGAGGGTGTGGGGTGTTTGTGTGTGGTATGTGTGTGTTGTATGAGAGTATGTGGTGTGTGTGTGTGCAGTTTGTGGTGTGTGTGTTTTATGAGAGTGTGTGTGTGTTATTACCATTTTCAACACTCAGGAGCATTTTATAACTTCTTGCAAAACTTTTGACCACATTCCAGCATTCAAAAGGAGTGCAGTCTTCCATACAGACGTCAGTGCCTGCCCTATATTTAGCACTATTGCAGCTGAGCATCATACCCCCTTTAGTCCACCCGGATTAATGAATAGTGCTAAACTTAATGCATTGTTTTAAGATGTCTTTCAAAGTGCCTGCACTTATATTATTGAACTTGTACCGTAAATTGGAATTAGCATTTGAGACTGTGAGTTCAGTAATGTAAGGTGTATAGACATAGCGTGCATGGGACCGTGTCCCCTATATAAACTTGGTCATGAAGGCTTAATCATTATTAAGGATCTCCTAGGCAGATACAATGCAGCAAGGCAGCTGGTTTACAATGTATAGTTTAAAACAGGTTAAAATACAGTAACAAAAGGTATTCTACGTTTTTGTTGCATAGAAACTCATAGTCGCCATTTTGTTTTCACTTTACAACATGTGCTTTAACAATCAATAAAGCAATAGAAATAAATATTGTAAAAAAACAAAACTTGTGCAAATTTAAAAACGAGCATACAGCAATTGAAAAATGGTGCACAGTCTGCCCATCCTGGCAACATAAAAGGTTTATTCAGAAGGTTAAGCAGGTTCATATTTTCAACTAATATTAACAAAAGTCTTACAATATAGGATTCAAACAATTAAAAGAACATGTTAAATGTTACCAGAATATACACCTCTCTGATATTAATTTGAGTCAATCACTAGCTCACAGAGGCAAAGAAGTCACAAAGTTGCATGTTCCAATAGCTCTAGATAATTGATAAAAAAAAAACTCAGCCTCCTCTAGTCTTCCACCTCCCTATGCTAGGTTAAGGCTTGTTTGGACAAGCCTGTATGACTAAAATTCCCCATTTAGAGCCTGACTGGCTGTCCCTAACATTAGTCATCAGTAACACTATGGCAGGATTGGACAAGGGACAATGGACACATAAATGGTTAGACCCCTGTACATCATGACAAACAAAGGACCGGGTTAACCAAACAATATAACTCCTTTCCCTCATTCCTGCACCTTTTTTTTGCAGCAAATACACAAACAAATTAATCAATTTTATCAAGCAATCTTTGCCGGTTCCGTCCAATAATGTATTCAGCTGTTTGTGTATAAGACAACTCGTCAAATTATCAAAATTAGGAATAATTTGCATTCATCTGAAGCCCAAATGCACAGCTCTACTTTTAATCAAATATTAAAATTGAAAAATAAAATCATACCTTTTGTAGATTTTGGGGTCCACAATTGACTATAGAAGTATTCATATGGTTAATGAGTGTTAAGTATGCATTCTGATGACAGCAGGTTAATGTCACACATGTAAGTGAGTATTTTTCTTGCAGAGTGAAAACAGGAGTTACATGAATATAGCTTTCCTGTAACCTTAAAGAGACAAAATACCAATATGCTAAAACACTTGAAAGTGATGCAGTGTATATGTTAAAAGCTGACAAGAAAATATCACCTAAAAATCTCAGTAAAAAGGAAGATATTTTAACTCTAAATTTCTTCAGCTCACAGTAGTAAGTGTTGTGTGAACAGATATGCTGTAGCTACTGCAACAACAGTCAATCAGCTTCATCAGTGCTGATGTCACACTTTACTTTACTACAATCTTATGACATTTCACTGAAATCTCATGAGATTTCAAAGTAACCTTTCTTAAACTGAAGAGAAAAATAACATAACTGTGTCTGCAAATGCCAAATGCACAAGTCCTGGGACTCATATTCTGATTTTCAACAAGCAGGAAAACAGCACACCTATTACAAATGGCCACGGAATCAGAGACTGCCATGGTCCACATCTCACCATCAGCAAAAATACACAAGTAGATTCCAGCCACAATTAGAAGAAAGAACCTTTATAATTTATTTACAGAGCCAAAGGAGTAAATTACAATGTTTTGAGCCTACTATAGGCCCTTAGTCATGTACCATCAGGCTGAAACATTGTAATGTACTCCTATGGACCCATTAAAGAAATAATAAAAGTATTTTTTTTTTAAATTGAGGCTGGAATCTACGTGTTTATTTTCACTAGCATCCTAATTGGTTGCTTAAAGTCCCATACAATAGGATGTGCTACTAAGGAAATTTGGAGGTAACATATCTTCTTTTTATACATAGAGATGTTGAGGTTATATTTTCTAGTAAGCATTTGACATCTTTACTGCATCACTTTCAAGTGCTTCAACATTTGGGTATCATGTCCCTTGAAGAGGTATGAATGTGCTATTGCATCTGTGGACCTCCCAGTTTCTATTTTGAAAACAGGTTCTTAATACACAAAAAGTCATTTTTGGGAACTCGTTTGTGAAGGTGAGATTTTAACAAATGGAGAAATATTGCATTGTAATCACTTGAGAAACTCAATGACCTATTTGGTCGGAAAGTAAAAAAACCTTTTCAGGAGCAAATCGCCAATAGATTGTAATAAAGGCCATAATTGTTTAAAATGGATTGACTTTTTTTTTAAACACAGCAGTCATAATAGTAGCATAATATTGATTATGAACTTAAAACCTACAGCTTTAAATAAACACCTCAGGGAATCAGCACAGTCTTCAAAAATGCTGATAGGAATTAAATGGCACTTGGAAAATGTCAAAACAACTCTACTCTTTATTGTTAAATGTTCAAAATACATTTTAATCTAAATTGAAAAGTGTTATTTGGTTCTGCAGATCAGCAGACAGTTGCAAATCAGCCCTTGAGTAGACTACGTTTTCTAAACTAATCAAACTTAATCTGGGTTTAGTTCACAATAGGATAAAATAAAGAAGCAAAGACAGGTCATGAAACTCAGAGTACCCAGTGCTTTCTCTAATTAAAATAATGTGTTTGTTATTGGCAGAAACCCTATAAACTATGTCTATAAAGGGACATTAACATCATGGATTAAATTTGCATTATATATATATATATATATATATATATATATATATATATATATATATATATATATATACAAAACACGGAAGGGGACTTAACTCCAAGACCGGACCGGGTACACATCCCATGACCCTGCAACATGCTCAGCCCTGGGTGAAGCTGTGCTGTCCCCAGAGTCACAGGCAGTTAACCCCAGACAGGTCTGGGTGCAAGAACCAAAGAGGAATTTACAAAACAAATTAATACAACACGCAGAGAAAACCCTGCACTCACTAGCAAGCTCACAGCTAAGATTTAAAAGCAAAATTGGAAAGGTTGGTTACCGCATCTGGCCAAATGGGACAAGCCCAGGTACCACGTCAAGGTCCTTTCCAATACCTTGGACCCTAAAACAGCCACACAATGCAAGCTCCCAAATCCAAACAAACTAGGAACAAGTGAAGGGTGCACAGGCTTATGTAATCACTCCAGTAATATACAAAACACGAAAGGGGACTGCACTCCAAGACCGGACCGGGTACACATTCTATGACCCTGCAAGATGCTCAACCCTGGGTGCTCAGTGGCATTCACAAGAAGCTGTGCTGTCACGAGAGTCACAGGCAATTAACCCCAGACAGGTCTGGGTGCAAGAACAATAGGGGAAATTACAAAACAAATTAATATAACACACAGAGAAAACCCTGCACTCACTAGCAAGCTCACAGCACTAGATTTCAAACACCAATTTTTTTTATACATTTTTTTTTTTTAAATGCCCCTGCATATTATTCTTAGACTAAGCTTTGATTTAAATTAATTATTGTATATAGTATTTACTTAGGGCCAAATTACAAGTGGTGTGCTATTTTTTTTTTTAATTGCTTTGTAACTGTGCTCTAAGTAAAAAAATAGCATAGCTGATTTAGTGCAAATATTACAGGTTGAAAGTAGAAAGTTAGCACATGAGAAAAAGTCTCAGTCACGTTTACTTTAGGACTTTGGACATTGTGACCGCACTAACTCCTTCTCACCATTGACTTTTATATGGCGTGCTACAAGAAAACCTATTAGTTATAGCTTGCACACTAACCCGACACTGTGCTAGATCAACTGCGCTAAAGCCGAAGGTGCATTAGGAATACTTTCAAATTCCATGATCTTCACTAGAAGAAAATGTTCTTTTTATATATATATATATATATATATATATATATATATATATATATATATA
Organism: Bombina bombina; assembly: GCF_027579735.1. Classification (NCBI taxonomy): domain Eukaryota; kingdom Metazoa; phylum Chordata; class Amphibia; order Anura; family Bombinatoridae; genus Bombina; species Bombina bombina. The sequence continues at coordinate 193,645,866 of NC_069507.1, read as the reverse complement.
TATACACACAAAACACGGAAGGGGACTGCACTCAGACCTGACTGGGGTCAAATTTTGTTTTGTAATTTTCCCTATGGGCCTTGCACTCAGACCTGTCTGGAGTTAACTGCCTTTGACTCTGGGGACAGCACAGCTTCCTGTGAGTACCAGTGAGCACCCAGGGCTGAGCATGTTGCAGGGTCATGGGATGTGTACCCAGTCCAGTCTGAGAGTGCAGTCCCCTTCCGTGTTTTGTATATGTCTAGGCTGATTACATAAGCCTGTGCACCCTTCACTTGTTCTCAGTTTGTTGGATTGAGAGCTTGCATTGTGTGGCTGTTTTAGGGACCCAGGTTTTGCAAGGGACCTTGACAAGGTACCTGGGCTTGTCCCATTTGGCCAAATGCGGTAACTAACCCTTCCATTTTTGCTTTTAATCTTAGCTGAGAGCTTGTAAGTGAGTTCTGGACTTTCTCTGTGTGTTGTACTAATTTGTTTTGTAATTTTCCCTATGGGCCTTGCACCCAGAACTGTCTGGGGTTAACTGCCCGTGACTCTGGGGACAGCACAGCTTCCTGTGAGTGCCAGTGAGCACCCAGGGCTAAGCATGTTGCAGGGTCATGGAATGTGTACCAAGTCCAGTCTCAGAGTGCAGTCCCCTTCCGTGTTTTGTATATGTCTAGGGTGATTACATAAGCCTGTGCACCCTTCACTTGTTCCCAGTTTGTTGGATTGAGAGCTTGCATTGTGTGGCTATTTTTTTGGGACCCTGGTTTTAGAAGGGACCTTGGCGAGGTACCTGGGCTTGTCCCATTTGGCCAAATGCGGTAACTAACCCTTCCATTTTTGCTTTTATCTTAGCTGAGAGCTTGTAAGTGAGCACTCACTTACAAGCTCTTTGTGTGTTGTATTAATTTGTTTTGTAATTTTCCCTATGGGCCTTGCACCCAGACCTGTCTGGGGTTAACTGCCTATGACTCTGGTGACAGCACAGCTTCCTGTGAGTGTCAGTGAGCATCCAGGGCTGAGCATGTTGCCGGGTTATGGGATGTGTACCCAGTCCAGTCTGAGAGCGCAGTCCCCTTCCGTGTTTTGTATATGTCTAAGGTGATTACATAAGCCTGTGCACCCTTCACTTGTTCTGAGTTTGTTGGATTGAGAGCTTGGCTGTTTTAGGGACCCAGGTTTTGGAAGGGACCTTGACGAGGTACCTGGGATTGTCCCATTTGGCCAAATGCGGTAACTAACCCTTCCATTTTTGCTTTTAATCTTAGCTGAGAAAGAGTGCTGGACTTTCTCTGTGTGTTATATATATATATATGATTTTTTTGTAAAATATATATCTATATTCAAATGAATAGATAGATAGATGATAGCTAGATAGATGCTAGATAGATAGATAGTTGAGATGTATAGAGAGCAGGTGGTGTGCTGGCTGCTTGTATACTGTGTTGATTTGCCCCAGCTAGGGGATCTGCAGTGGATCCAGGCTGAAGCATTGCTTCTAACATTGGCCATTTAGTGGTTGGATGATCTGAGTCCTCTTCAGTTCTGGACTGTAAGGCTGGTGTGAGAATTGAAGAGAAGTGACCTTGGCTGCTACCAAAGGAGCATACAATACATTTTAAATACGCAATACATTTTGAGAGGCATGTGGATGTCCAGTGGAAAAGTATACTACCATACTTCAGGAACAGCACAGCAGACCAGACCCCCTGGGTCCCCTGTTTTCATATATATTGGGCAGCTTGGATATCAGAGGGAGCAGTGCTCTATTTCCTTACAGCGGCTACTTACCTCATACTGATTGAGGTAGTTGGAAGTAAGTGCTTCGCTATAGGGGTTAATTCCCCACACTGATATTGCCATTTTCAACTCAAATTTTACCACTGCTTTGAGGCGCAGATACGCAATCTTTTCTAGTACCCTTATCAACTGGTGAAGTCTTTGGGAATCTTCACAACCCATCTGTTTCTGCTGCCCAAATCTTTGGGTACGAACTTTGCTACGTATATGTACTCATTGTATTATATTGTTTTTCATCTATATATGTGAATCTTTACATGTTTTAATATACTACTCTGATGGTACAGATTTGTATATCCTTAAAGCGACAAAATGATATTGCATATTTCAAGGTATTTCACTGTGAACGGTTCAAAGTGTCTATATATTTGTATTCACGTGTATATCTGTGTATTTATGTGTTTATATGCGTATATATATATGTATGGGTGCACTTGCATTATATACACACATACACACACACACAAATATATATATATAGGGAGTGCAGAATTATTAGGCAAATTAGTATTTTGACCACATCATCCTCTTTATGCATGTTGTCTTACTGCAAGCTGTATAGGCTCGAAAGCCTACTACCAATTAAGCATATTAGGTGATGTGCATCTCTGTAATGAGAAGGGGCGTAGTCTAATGACATCAACACCCTATATCAGGTGTGCATAATTATTAGGCAACTTGATTTCCTTTGGCAAAATGGGTCAAAAGAAGGACTTGACAGGCTCAGAAAAGTCAAAAATAGTGAGATATCTTGCAGAGGGATGCAGCACTCTTAAAATTGCAAAGCTTCTGAAGCGTGATCATCGAACAATCAAGCGTTTCATTCAAAATAGTCAACAGGGTCGCAAGAAGCGTGTGGAAAAACCAAGGCACAAAATAACTGCCCATGAACTGAGAAAAGTCAAGAGTGCAGCTGCCAAGATGCCACTTGCCACCAGTTTGGCCATATTTCAGAGCTGCAACATCACTGGAGTGCCCAAAAGCACAAGGTGTGCAATACTCAGAGACATGGCCAAGGTAAGAAAGGCTGAAAGACGACCACCACTGAACAAGACACACAAACTGAAACGTCAAGACTGGGCCAAGAAATATCTCAAGACTGATTTTTCTAAGGTTTTATGGACTGATGAAATGAGAGTGAGTCTTGATGGGCCAGATGGATGGGCCCGTGGCTGGATTGGTAAAGGGCAGAGAGCTCCAGTCCGACTCAGACGCCAGCAAGGTGGAGGTGGAGTACTGGTTTGGGCTGGTATCATCAAAGATGAGCTTGTGGGGCCTTTTCGGGTTGAGGATGGAGTCAAGCTCAACTCCCAGTCCTACTGCCAGTTTCTGGAAGACACCTTCTTCAAGCAGTGGTACAGGAAGAAGTCTGCATCCTTCAAGAAAAACATGATTTTCATGCAGGACAATGCTCCATCACACGCGTCCAAGTACTCCACAGCGTGGCTGGCAAGAAAGGGTATAAAAGAAGAAAATCTAATGACATGGCCTCCTTGTTCATCTGATCTGAACCCCATTGAGAACCTGTGGTCCATCATCAAATGTGAGATTTACAAGGAGGGAAAACAGTACACCTCTCTGAACAGTGTCTGGGAGGCTGTGGTTGCTGCTGCACGCAATGTTGATGGTGAACAGATCAAAACACTGACAGAATCCATGGATGGAAGGCTTTTGAGTGTCCTTTCAAAGAAAGGTGGCTATATTGGTCACTGATTTGTTTTTGTTTTGTTTTTGAATGTCAGAAATGTATATTTGTGAATGTTGAGATGTTATATTGGTTTCACTGGTAAAAATAAATAATTGAAATGGGTATATATTTGTTTTTTGTTAAGTTGCCTAATAATTATGCACAGTAATAGTCACCTGCACACACAGATATCCCCCTAAAATAGCTATAACTAAAAACAAACTAAAAACTACTTCCAAAACTATTCAGCTTTGATATTAATGAGTTTTTTGGGTTCATTGAGAACTTGCCTAATAATTCTGCACTCCCTGTAGTCAAACAGTTTGCCATATGCCATATCCCTTTTTAACACTTTTAAAACATTTTTATCAATATTATTATAATTTTTTTTATTAAAAAGCGTATATATGAGTGTAATATTATATTTTATTATGTTTTTAGATGTATTTTGTGCAACTTTTTTGAATGCTTACACTGTACTTCATGTCGCATGCTAAATATTCTATCGTAGTTTCGGCTTATGCCCAAGCATAAACTAAAGCTTTCAACTTTGTGATCTCCATTGAAAGTATAGGTTGCATTAGAACGATGACGGCCCGACAAACCCTTCTCTAGTAAAAGTGATTTACCATGTACTTTTAATATCAAGTCATGTGTTAATGTTAGCGTGGTCCATCGATATTGCGTATCACAACCTTTGCTATCATTAGTGCACTTGTAATCTGTCCCTTAGGGGACGATTTATCAATGTCTGACCAACATGATTCGCTGTAGTGGATCATGTCCGCCAGACATTGCTGAATGCCGACAGCATATGCTGTTGGCATTTAACAATGCACAAGCAGTTCTGGTAAACTGCTTGTGCAATGCCACCCCCGCAGATTTGTGGCCAATTGGCCACTAGCAGGGGTGTCAATCAACCCGATTGTACACGATCGGGCGGATTGCTGTCCGCTGCCTCAGAGGAGGTGTATGAGTTAAGGAGCAGCGGTCTTAAGACCGCTGCTTTTTAACTCCTGTTACAGGCAAGCCTGAAGCTTGCGCGGAAACAGATACATTGGGGCCGATTGACTGTTTGATAAATCGGCCCCTTAGTGTTTAATGTCCTCTCAAGAATGTATATCTTATCTTGTTTGCTTTAGCCAATTAGAGATGGACATAAATGTGATTCTGCACTGATCAGCCAATCCCTGAGTAAAATATTGCAGGGTCACAGTTCTAAATCTTAAATGAGACACACTAGCCTATATGGGGTTGTGAAAAAAATACACAGGAAAAGCAGGAAACTATAAGTAATTACGTACATTGCACAGTTTTTATAATATGTATAAATAAATATTTTTTTAAAAAAAAAAAATCATCAGTTAAATAACTAATTTCTAATAATTGATAGATTGCATGTTTAAAACCTGAGGACAGACCATGGGCAAGATTACATATATGGAGTAGGTTTCAGCGCAACTGCTAAAACCTATGTAGCCAGTAAGTTCAACTCGGACATCGGGGGAATCACCAATACAGTGCTGGCAGATCATATACTGCTGTAAGTCAGATAAACAGGCGAGGTACAGAAATATGCAGAAATAGACATTTCTGGAGTCGCTAGTTTTCAAATCAGCCAATAGGATTTCAATAGCTCTCATCCTATTGGCTGATTTGAAAGTTTCAGCCAATAGGAATGCAAGCATACCCCAATATAAAAGGGGTACTTTGCATTCAATCTTCAGTGTGCGGCGGATGATCACATGAAGAGGACCTCCACATAGTCAAAGACTATCGCTGCTGAAGACCGCTCCGCACCTCCGGGAAGAAGATAGAAGATAGTCCCGCAATGGATAAAGATGGATCCGCCAGGATGAAGACGTTTCTTCACCTGGAAGAAGATGGATTCCGGACTTCAGGAACGGTAAGTACATTGTTTGGGGTTAGTGTAAGTTTTTTTATTTTTTTGGGGGGTGTTTTTTTTTTTTAGATTAGGACTTTTTTATTTTTTTAATGGGCAGCAAAAGAGCTGATCGCCCTTTGAAGGGTAATGCCCATACAAATTCCCCTTTAGGGGCGATGGGTAGATTAGATTTTAATAGAGTTAGGTCTTTTTCATTTTGGGGGGTTGGGTGGGTGTGGGGTTTTACTCTTAGGGGTTAATTTGTAGTTTTTTTTTTAAAAGATATAAAAAGAAATTCCTGAGGAGGAAAAACCTAAGAGGATGCGCTTGGAACACAGGTTATCAAAGTAGGACCTATCACTTTATAATTGGGTTTGTACCCGTATGCGTTAATAAATATAAACAGCACAGTGTTTGGTATATGTGAAAAAATAATGATAATGGCGAAAATAAATTGTGAATAAAACAGGTGCTCAGGACAATTTGTGTATGAAATTAGTGATACATTGAAATAATCAGAAAATCACAGATAAACAATAATGTTGTTGGTGAAGGGTAAGAATAAAAAAGTACTTGTCAATGTCCCAAAAGCTGCTGTAGTGTAAAAAATAAGTGTCCAATCCTAATATGTGGACAGTGATGTGTTCAGGTGTTTGGCGTGCTCCTCTTGTGTCCCGCGGTGCGATGGGTCAAGGTGTCTAGTATGGAAGATAAACAAGGGGCGCCAACATAGTGTGAATCGTTCCAACAACAAATATAAAAGTGATGTGCATAAAAACTACTCACAAGGAAAGTGGCACCTTAAGTGAATAAGGTGCGATAAAGCAGGCTGACATTCAAATTCCAGCAGTCACTACGCTGGAGGTCTCACCCAGAGGACCTGTGGACTCCAGATAGGCGTCTAGAAAGTGGCACCCACATTTTTTTAGGGCCAATGGCCGGACCAGGTGAGCTGCAAGCCGATAGGTGGATCGTAGAAAGAGGCAGAAATACCGGGTCGTGGTATAAAAAATACTGTTTGTTTTATACCGCAACCCGTTATTTCTGCCTCTTTCTACGATCCACTTGTTTTTAAAATAGGACATTTGCCACGGAACCTTTCATACACTGACATTGTCAGGTTTGGAGAAAAGTCTTGGCTGCGTGAGTGCAGCAGGAGAACACCTATCGGCTTGCAGCTCACCTGGTCCGGCCATTGGCCCTAAAAAAACGTGGGTGCCACTTTCTAGACGCCTATCTGGATTCCACAGGTCCTCTGGGTGAGACCTCCAGCGTACTGACTGCTGGAATTTGAATGTCAGCTTGCTTTATTATTCACTTAAGGTGCCACTTTCCTTGTGAGTAGTTTTTTTGCACATCACTTTTATATTTGTTGTTGGAAAGATTCACACTATGTTGGCGCCCCTTGTTTATCTTCCATTTTTTTAAAAGAGCTGATATCTTCAGGGCAATGCCCTACAAAAGGCCCTTTAAGAGCTATTGGTAGTTTATTCTTAGATTAGGTTGTATTTTTATTTTGGGATGGCTTTTTTATAGGGGTATTAGATTAGGTTTAATTTTTTTATTTTGGATAATTTTGTTTATTTTTTCTGTAATTTTAGATTTTTAATTTTTTTGTAATATTAGATTTTGTATTTTAATTTAATCTTAGTTTATTTTTTTAAACGTTATGTTTGGATTTTTTATTTTAATTTTAAATTAAGATTTTTTAATTTTGGTAATTTTTTATAAAATTTTTTAAAGAAGATAGTCTTTTTTATTTTATGTAATTGGGGTTAATTTAGGGGGTGTTAGGATAGGGGGCATAGTGATAAAATTAATACTTTGAATTGTGGGGGATGGCGGTTTAGGAATTAATAGGTTAATTAGGTAGATTGTATTGTGGGGGGATAGCGGTTTAGGGATTAATAGTTTTAATAGGTAGTTTGTGATGTGGGGGTTTGGCAGATTAGGGGTTAATAACTTTATTAGGTACTTTTCGATGTGGGGGTGGCAGATTAGGGGTTAATACATTTTATGAATATGGAGTACAATTTCTCAATTTTCGCCGCTTAAGTCCTTGCGCTGAATATTTTATACCGTCTGGCGACGCCGGTTCTATGTTAGTTTATGGGAGTAAAAACAGCGTCCAGTGGGTAAAATATATGTGCATTTGTATGCGGCGCCCTATATGTGATTGCTACATCCATCTAAAAATAGCCGATGCCGGCTTTTGCGAGCGACGCTGCATATGTAATCTCGCCCCATAAGTCTGAGTGTAAAATAGATTCACATAACAAATATCCCAGTTATTGTAGAATTGTCAGCATTTATGCTTACTATCCAAAATGGGCTCACAACCCCCCTCCAAATGAATTCCGCAAATTTAGATTTATACAAAAGAGGATGTTGTGCCCTAGTAGGTTGCACCTAGCCATTAACATGCCCCATCAATTTCAAGGTGACCTAGGAGCAAACCGCTGACCTTGATTGATAGCATAATCTGTTGGGTTTGTAAAAAATAAATAAATATCTTTTTCATTTCGTATGATGGAGCTTTCAGAGGGCATGATTCTGTCACAAAAAAAGACTGCTACTTTACTGTAAATAGAAAATGTTTACATCATGTTCAATAGTCTATGGGGTGGCCCAAATGTATGATAATCGTTTACCTTTTATTTTAAATTTAAAGAGACAATAAATAAATCAATTATTTTTTTTCTTATAAATCTATAATGTATATCAACAGCTAAAAAATAATTGCAGATACTTAGCAAGGATTTAAAAGAAAAATAAATTATTAAAGGGACACTGAACCCAAATTTTTTCTTTTATGATTCATATAGAGCATGCAATTTTAAACAACTTTCTAATTTACTTCTATTATCATTTCTTCTTTGTTCTCTTGCTATTTTTATTTGAAAAAGAAGGCCTCTAAGCTAAGGAGCCAGCAAATTATTGGTTCAGACTATGGACAGCACTTGTTTTTTGGTGCTGTCCAATCAGCAAGGACAACCTAGGTTGTTCACCAAAAATGGGCCGGCATCTAAACTTACATTCTTGCTTTTCAAATAAACATACCAAGAGAATGAAGAAAATGTGATAATAGGAGTAAATTAGAAAGTTACTTAAAATTGCATGCTCTATCTGAATCACGAAAGAAAAAAATTGGGTTCAGTGTCCCTTTAATAACTAACGCCTAGATTTAGAGTTTTGCGGCCAAAGGGGTGCGTTAGCTTCTAAACAACCCTGGTATTTAGAGTTCTCTGAAGGGTTGCGTTAGGCTCCAAAAAGGGAGCGTAAAGGCATATTTACCGCCACTTCAACTCTCAATACCAGCGTTGCTTACGGTAGCGGCTAGCTGGAAAAACGTGCTCGAGCACAATTCCCCCATAGGAAACAATTGGGCAGTTTGGGCTGAAAAAAAACCTAAAACCTGCAAAAAAGCAGCGTTCAGCTCCTAACGCAGCCCCATTGTTTCCTATGGGGAAACACTCTCTAAGTCTACACCTAACACCCTAACATGAACCCCGAGTCTAAACACCCCTAACCTTACACTTATTAACCCCTAATCTGCCGCCCCCGCTATCGCTGACACCTGCATTTTATTATTAACCCCTAATCTGCCGCTCCGGACACCGCCGCAACCTACATTATCCCTATGAACCCCTAATCTGCTGCCCCTAACATCGCTGACACCTATATTATATTTATTAACCCCTAATCTGCCCCCCCAACGTCGTCGCTAACACCCCCCTAAATTAAATATAATTTTAATCTAACAAAATAAATTAAATCTTATTAACTAAAGTATTCCTATTTAAAGCTAAATACTTACCTGTAAAATAAACCCTAATATAGCTACAATATAACAAATAATTATATTGTAGCTATTTTAGGATTTATATTTATTTTACAGGCAACTTTGTATTTATTTTAACTAGGTACAATAGCTATTAAATCGTTATTTACTATTTAATAGCTACCTAGTTACAATAATTACAAAATTACCTGTAAAATAAATCCTAACCTAAGTTACAATTAAACCTAACACTACACTAGCAATAAATTAATTAAATAAATTACCTACAATTACCTACAATTAAATAAACTAAACTAAATTACAAAAAAAACCTCCACTAAATTACAAAAAATAAAAAAAGATTACAAGAATTTTAAGCTAATTACACCTACTCTAAGCCCCCTAATAAAATAACAAAGCCCCCAAAAATAAAAAAAATTCCCTACCCTAATCTAAATTTAAAAAGTTAACAGCTCTATTACCAGCCCTTTAAAGGGCTTTTTGCGGGCATGCCCCAAAGTAATCAGCCCTTTTGCCTGTAAAAAAAAACACAATACCACCCCCAACATTAAAACCCACCACCCACATACCCCTATTCTAACCCAAACCCCCCTTAAATAAACCTAACACTACCCCCCTGAAGATCTCCCTACCTTGAGTCGTCTTCACCCAACCGGGCCAAAGTCTTCATCCGATGGGGCAGAAGAGGACATCCAGACTGGCAGAAGTCTTCATCCTATACGGGCAGAAGAGGACATCCGGACCGGCAGACATCTTCATCCAAGCGGCATCTTCTATCTTCATCCATCCGACAAGGAGCGACTCCATCTTCAAGACCTCCGGCGCGGAACATCCTCCTTCCCCGACGACTACCTGACGAATGAAGGTTCCTTTAAGTGACGTCATTCAAGATGGCGTCCCTCGAATTCCGATTGGCTGATATGATTCTATCAGCCAATCGGAATTAAGGTAGGAAAAATCTGATTGGCTGATTGAATCAGCCAATCAGATTCAAGTTCAATCGGATTGGCTGATCCAATCAGCCAATCAGATTGATCTCGCATTCTATTGGCTGATTGGAACAGCCAATAGAATGCAAGCTCAATCTGATTGGCTGATTGGATCAGCCAATCCGATTGAACTTGAATCTGAAACCTTCTCCCAGCTGATGTGTGGCAAAAACCACGAAACAGTCTGTCAACATACCTCATATGTTTGAGGGCTCTTTTGTGAGTGTGAAATCGTTATTTTATTGTTCTGGAATAAACTGTGACTTTTAAAACTACACTTAGATCGTGGATGCGCTCTGTTTTTGTTTCTCCCCTAGAGAACCAATCCTGTTTACATTGATAGATAGGCCCCCATATGTTTGCCACACTGGGTCTAAGGAAAGTCTACCAAAATCTTATATTGGATAGCATATTGGATAGAGCTGCTCAAATCCTATTGGCTGATTGGAACAGCCAATAGGATTTTAGCAGCTCTAATCCTATTGGCTGATTGGAACCTTTAAGCCAATAGGAATGCAAGTGATGCCATCTTGGATGGCATCACTTGTGTTCAAGTTCCAGCTTACGGCGCAACCGTATTGAAGAGGAGCTCTGCGCCGGATGTTTTCAGGATGGACCCGCTCCGTGCCGGATGGATGAAGATAGAAGATGCCATCTGGATGAAGACTTTGCCAGCTGGATGAAGATGGAAGAGGCCGTCCGGATGAAGACTTCTTGCCAGCTGGATGAAGACTTCTTGCCGACCGGATGAAGACTTCTTGCCGGCTGGATGGATCCTTCAAGCGGGACTTCAAGAACTGTAAGTGGATCGTCTGGGGTTAGTGTTAGGTTTAAAAGTACAAAAAGGAAACACAGCAGCACTGATGCAAGGAAATCCAGGGCCAAAAAAAGTAAAACAAAATTTACCTTTATTAGAACGATTTACATAAGTACACAAATGAGCTTCCCTGACTAGTTTCGTGCTCACCAGAGCACTTAATCATAGGGTAAGTTGCTAGGTGTGAACCCTCCCTTTTTAAAGGGAAAGAAACACCTGTTAGTGATTAGTTAAATTTACATGCATATTAAAATTCAATGTATGTATGGGAACCTATGAGTGCATATACACATTGAAAAATCAATCAATCACAAAACAAACAAAATCTGTTACAAATCACATGCACAATGTATAAGGAAAAAACAATGTTACAAATAACATATTGCAAGAAAGATCCATGTATGCATGTGTACTGCACGTGTACTGCAAAAAACAATGTCAGAGACCAAAAACAATATTTATAATTGCAGGTGACAAATTACAATAAATATCAATGTATGCAAGTATCTATATATAAATACAAATATGTTGCAAAAACAAATTCTATAATTAGTAAAAATGTCCCCCTAAAAAAAAGGGGACAAGTACATGCAAATCATGGATATTAAATTGCTACAAAAAGCCTTAAATGTCTAACCATATGAAACAAGATATGCGAACATGCATATCTAAAGTGTGGTCCAAAAAGAAAGAAAGAAAACACTCCATAAAAAAACACAAAAAAATATATATAATTATATATATGAGATAAAGATATATGCATAATGTAAAAAACATTTGAAGCAATACATTTCTCAATGTTATCAGATGGAGCATTACAAGGACCACATTACTTATTGTTTCAAAAGGAAAGACAAATAAAGAACATAAAAAAACATAAAAAAAGATATAGAAAAAAATATAGAAAAAAATATAGAAAAAACATCAAAGAATTGGATAAAACATTAGTGGAAAAAATATGTCAAAAATCAATATAACCAATATTAGGCTGACCAGTAACCAGTAATGTTTGTACCATGCAATACAATGGGTGACGTATAAGGAGAATACTACTCAACAAAGTAGCTCATATCCCACTCCTTATTCAAACCCAGGGGTGTGATAGTTCTGAGCTTATAGATCCAGTATAGTTCTTGTTTCTGTAAAAGTTTGCATCTATCACCACCCCTGGGTGGGAACATGATGCGGTCAATTACCTGCACTTTCATATTAAAGATACTAGTCATGTGTACAAGATTGAAATGTCTGGCAACCGCTGATTCTTTGACATACTCCCTAGTGTCCCTCACATGTTCCCTAATTCGAGATCTTAATTCTCTGGTCGTTTGGCCAGTATATTGCAGAAAACATTGCTTACACTCAAGTAAGTACACAACATAGGTACTTCTGCAATTTGCATAAAATTTATGAGAAAATTCCTCACCAGTTTGGGTGCTTTTAAAGCCATTACCTATACCAATAAAGCTGCAAGTGACACAAGGGCCATGGCCACATCTATAAGTCCCCTTCCTTCTAATCCAGTCACTTTTGTCCTTACCCCCTGAATGTATTAGACTGGGAGATAGTTTAGAAGACAAGGTTGGGTGCTTTTTTGACACAAATTTGCATTTTCCAATAAGGGGTCTCAACACCTCATCCTCATTAAGTAGATGGAGATTTTTCTTCAGAATAGAGCAAATTTCATTATATTGGCTCGAATACTCTGTTGAAAAAACTACTGTCTCTTGTGTTATAGTACTGTGTCTCACAGATCCCTGAACCAACTCTCCCTGTGATTTTTCTCTTACCTCCACATAATTCTGGTGAAGTAAAGAATCATTGTAACCTCTTAACTTGAGTCGCTCAATTAAAGCCATAGCTTGTTCATCGAACAAAGCATCTGAATTAGTATTTCTGCGCAACCGCAATAATTGGCCCCTTGGAATTGAGCGCACCAAATGAGGAGGATGACATGATTTAGCATGAAGTATAGTATTTCCTGCTGTTTTTTTACGATATGTGTCACTGATGATCATTCCATGTACCTCATCTCCTTTTAAGGTCAAGTCAAGAAAATTAGCCACTTCTCCAAAAGTGTCACCAACAAAATTAAGATTGAACTCATTTTGGCTTAAATAGGCTAAAAAGCCATTATAGTCAAAAGGTTCCTTGATGACAAATATCAGATCATCTATGAAGCGCATAAAAAAGATGATCTGATCCCTAAACGGGTTGTCATGGCTATATAGGTACTTGTCCTCCCAGAGTCCCACGTACAGGTTTGCGAATGAGGGGGCGAATTTCGCCCCCATGGCCGTCCCACAAACCTGCACGTAGAACTCTTTATTAAACATAAAATAATTATGCTTAAGCAAGAAGTCAATTATGTCACAAAGGACCATTTTGGTTTCTTCAGAAAATCTGGTGTGTCCATCAAAGAAATACTTCATAGCTTGTATGCCCATGTCATGCGGGATACTTGAATAAAGGGCAGTGGCGTCCACCACTACCCATTTATATCCTTTCTCCCATTTCAGCATTTTTAATAGCTGTAAGAGGTGTGTGGAATCTCTCAGGTAGCTATTTAGATTCCTCACCAGGGGCTGTAAAATTGAATCAATCCATTCTGAGATTGGTTCAAATAGAGACCCAATCCCCGAGACAATAGGACGTCCCGGGGGTTGGGTCAATCTTTTATGTGTCTTAGGTAAATAGTGGAAAATCGGAATCCTTGGATTCCCAGGAACCAAATTCTCAACCTGCTCCCTGGTGAGGAGTCCAATAGCCACCGTTTGCTCCAAAATGTTGATCATTTTTAGTTTAAATAATGATGTGGGGTCTGAACTAATCTTCCTATATGTTGTTATATCACATAGCTGTCTGTTGCTTTCCAAAATATAGTCACTTTTAACCAGGATGACAACATTCCCACCCTTGTCCGAATTACGAATAACAATTGATTCGTTATTTTCTAGGGTTGTTAATGCAGCCCTTTCTTTTAATGTTAGATTGAATTTTGTTTTTCTAATCTGTCCAACACTATCCTCCAGTGCTAAAATCTCTCTCTCAACCCTTTTCTGAAACATATTAAGTGCTGGTCCTCTGAATTGTGTAGGATAAAAATGTGATGAATGTTTAACGGGAGTCGGAATATCTACATCCTGTAGACCATACTCTGTTTCCAATTCACATAAATCCTGTAATAAAATATTGTCTTCAAAATTCACAAATTGACCAACATTAATTCCCACAGCCTGTTCACTATCATGCGGCTGATTAGTGCTATGTTCATGCACCGAAAAAAACCTTTTTAAAGTCAGCTTCCTGACGAATTTGTTTACATCTAACAGCGTTTTAAACGCCGAAAAGGTATTAGTGGGTGCAAAACCAAGCCCTTTTGATAACAAGGCTGTTTGTTCTACGGTTAGAGTAGTGCTAGACAGATTAAGTACAGTTAGTCCTTCTTGTTGGATTTTGCTTTTCTTCCCGACTTTCTTGGCTCTTCTCCCGGCTCTCCTGATCTTTTTCCTAAAGGGACAATAGTGTTATCTTTCGCTTTCGGACGGACAACCTCTTCACCATCTTCAGAGTTACTCTGACCCATACCATCAGATACCTGTAAGGGGATTGAAGAACAAGAAGAAGAAAGGGAAGAAGAGGAAAGCAAGGAAGAAGAAGAGGAAGAAGAGGAAGAAACAGAGAGTGGAGCAGATGCTCCACTATCATCTGACATATTCGAATCCTGTTCTGAATTTTCAGTAGATGAAAAGGCAACCCTTCTTTCACCCTTCTTCTTTAAAATAGACTTAGGTGCAACATTGCAAGCTCCTTCCTGGTTATCATTGGCTTTACTTTGTTGGGAAAGATTATTCTTCTTATTCTTGCCAGAACCTTTCTTAAAATTCCTCGCTCTGGGTCTGCGTTGGAATAGTGACCAATTATATACTTTATTATTTGCATAGTCATCCAAGTCGCGGCTAAATTTTGTACCCTTTCTCTTAGCCAATTCTTCATCAGATTTTTTTATTTTATTTTTTAAGGCAGTTTTAAATTCTTTATATTTGTCATCAGACTTCCAAACTTTAAGGTCACTTCTGGCAACGGAAATCTCCTCCTTTAATTTATCTCTCTTAAAGTTCTTGCTTCTATTAATAATATCCATCAGAGTTAAAGAGCACACTGTAAGAGCCTCATTCCAATCTTCCATGAGTTCAGGTGGTTCTAGATCAAATGAGGGGTACTTTTTTATACGTAACCCTCGAGGGATTTTTTTGGCATCAATGTAATGGTCAAAAGATACTGTATGCCACATTAACCTTAGATCATTTAATAGTAGTTTCTCCAACTTGAAAACAGTGTTCTTTAAACTACTTGTAGTCCCACCTGAGATCTCACCTTTCATGAATACCTTTTCAAAAAAGCTCTTCCTGCGCTCTACATTAACCCCTTAATGACCGAGGACGTGCAGGGTACGTCCTCAAAAAAAAGGCAGTTAACGCCTGAGGACGTACCCTGCACGTCCTCGGTGTGGAAAGCAGCTGGAAGCGATCCTGCTCGCTTCCAGCTGCTTTCCGGTTATTGCAGTGATGCCTCGATATGGAGGCATCCTGCAATAACCTCACATGGCCATCCGATGCAGAGAGAGCCACTCTGTGGCCCTCTCTGCACCGGACATCGATGGCCGGTATCGTTGGTGGGTGGGAGCCGAATTGGGAGGCGGGTGGGCGGCCATCGGTGTGCCGCGTGATGTCACGGGGGGCGGGATCGGGGGCGTGACCGCCAGGGGCGCGCACGGGCGCACGCGCGTGCACGGAGGGTGGCGGGCGGGCGCGTGCACGGGGCGGGAGCGGGTGGGAACCGCTACACTATGGAAAAGTATTTCATAAAACCTGGCTAATCATGTTTGTGCAAAAGCACAAAAAACGATCGTGGAGGGGTGGGGGGGGTTGGTTTGTGTGTGGGGAAGCTACACTACAGAAAATTTCAACAAATTAAAAAAACAAACCATTTTTTTCTTCTAAACTGGGTACTGGCAGACAGCTGCCAGTACCCAAGATGGCGTCCATTAAGTTAGAGTGGGAGGGGATAGAGCTGTTTGGGGGGGGGGGATCAGTGAGGTTGGGGGCTAAGGGGGGATAGTACACAGCAGCATATGTAAATATGCTTAAAAAAATCATTAAAAAAAAATATATATAGCTTTTATTTTAGTACTGGCAGACTTTCTGCCAGTACTTAAGATGGCGGGGACAATTGTGGGGTGGGGGAGGGAAGAGAGCTGTTTGGGAGGGATCAGGGGGTCTGATGTTTTAGGTGGGAGGCTGAGCTCTACACTAAATCTAATATTAACCCTGCAAGCTCCCTACAAGCTACCTAATTAACCCCTTCACTGCTAGCCATAATACACGTGTGATGCGCAGCGGCATTTAGCGGCCTTCTAAATACCAAAAAGCAACGCCAAAGCCATATATGTCTGCTATTTCTGAACAAAGGGGATCCCAGAGAAGCATTTACAACCATTTGTGCCATAACTGCACAAGCTGTTTGTAAATGATTTCAGTGAGAAACCTAAAATTGTGAAAAATTTTACGTTTTTTTTAATTTGATCGCATTTGGCGGTGAAATGGTGGCATGAAATATACCAAAATGGGCCTAGATCAATACTTGGGGTTGTCTACTACACTACACTAAAGCTAAAATTAACCCTACAAGCTCCCTACATGCTCCCTAATTAACCCCTTCACTGCTGGGCATAATACACGTGTGGTGCGCAGTGGCATTTAGTGGCATTCTAATTACCAAAAAGCAACACCAAAGCCATATAAGTCTGCTATTTCTGAACAAAGGGGATCACAGAGAAGAATTTACAACCATTTGTGCCATAATTGCACAAACTATTTGTAAATAATTTCAGTGAGAAACCTAAAGTTTGTGAAAAAAATTGTGAAAAAGTGAACGATTTTTTTTATTTGATCGCATTTGGCGGTGAAATGGTGGCATGAAATATACCAAAATTGGCCTAGATCAATACTTTGGGTTGTCTACTAAAAAAAAATATATACATGTCAATGGATATTCAGGGATTCCTGAAAGATATCAGTGTTCCAATGTAACTAGCGCTAATTTTGAAAAAAAAGTGGTTTGCAAATAGCAAAGTGCTACTTGTATTTATGGCCCTATAACTTACAAAAAAAGCAAAGAAGATGTAAACATTGGGTATTTCTAAACTCAGGACAAAATTTAGAAACTATTTAGCATAGGTGTTTTTTGGTGGTTGTAGATATGTAACAGATTTTGGGGGTCAAAGTTAAAAAAAGTGTTTTTTTTTTCAATTTTTCCTCATATTTTATAATTTTTTTATAGTAAATTATAAGATATGATGAAAATAATGGTATCTTTTGAAAGTCCATTTAATGGCGAGAAAAACGGTATATAATATGTGTGGGTACAGTAAATGAGTAAGAGGAAAATTACAGCTAAACACAAACACCGCAAAAATGTAAAAATAGCCTTGGTCCCAAACGGACAGAAAATGGAAAAGTGCTGCGGTCATTAAGGGGTTAAAAATGGACTTATTGAAGCTTATATTCTCCTCCTCCATTGTGCATGTAAAAAACAACAAATTGTGTACTTGTAAACCAAAATCATATACTGATCACTGGCCCTTTAAGCGCAAGTAATACAGCGCTCCAAATTTAATTAAGACACCTTGCTCCCTTAGTGAACCTGTAAAACATACAAACACAGCTCCCCTAATTCCAAAACGAACGTAAAAAGTTTTCCCAAGAATATTTTGGAGAAATATCAGAACAGTTCACATCCATGTAAGGCTTATTAAAACATTGTATCATCCATAGCTAGTAACCGTTACAACAGAATGATTCACTTCACCAATCTCAGTGTCGGCAATAAACGTTTTCAGTCTGTAGGTTTACAGCAACGATAGATAACAATTATAAGTTCCACATCAATCCCATTTGAAATGCGATTTAATAAATGAAACAGTCTTACTTGGATAAGTCCGTTCGTCAGGCAGTCACTGGATCCACACCCGAATCCGGATCGAGCAGGCAGGAAACACCGAGGATCCAAATGAGCACAAAGAGACAAGCCGCTGCAAATGCGGTAGTTCCGGCTGGGTCCGTGAGCTGAGGCAGAGGCGGAGTGATACAGATAATACACAGGTCACAAGGGGTGCATGCTGTTAGGTAACGGCCGGTGTAGCCGAAAAAGGCATGAAAGTACAAAAAGGAAACACAGCAGCACTGATGCAAGGAAATCCAGTGCCAAAAAAAGTAAAACAAAATTTACCTTTATTAGAACGATTTACATAAGTACACAAATGAGCTTCCCTGACTAGTTTCGTGCTCACCAGAGCACTTAATCATAGGGTAAGTTGCTAGGTGTGAACCCTCCCTTTTTAAAGGGAAAGAAACACCTGTTAGTGATTAGTTAAATTTACATGCATATTAAAATTCAATATACGTATGGGAACCTATGAGTGTTAGGTTTATTTAAGGGTTTTTTGGGTGGGTCTGGGCAGGTAAAAGAGCTAAATGCCCTTTTAAGGGCAATGCCCATACAAATGCTCTTTTCAAGACAATGGGGAGCTTAGGTTATTTTAGATTTGTTTTTATTTGGGGGGTTTGGTTGGTGGGTTTTACTGTTGGGGGGTGTTTGTATTTTTTTTTTTTTACAGGTAAAAGAGCTGATTTCTTTGGGCCATTGGTAGTTTATTGTAGGCTAGGTTTTTTTTTATTTTTTGGGGGGGCTTTTTTATTTTGATAGGGCTACTAGATTAGGTGTAATTCTTTTTTATTTTTGATAATTAGTTTCTTATTTTTCGTAAATTAGTGTTTGTTTGTTTTTGTAAGTTAGTTATTTTATTTTTTTTGCAATTAGATATTTTTTGTAATTTTTAGTGTTAGGATTTTTTTTAATGTGTAGTTTAATTTAATTTAATTGGTAGTTAGTTTAATTGATAATTAAGTGTTTTTTATTTTTTGTAACAGTGTTTTTTTTTTTACTTATAATTTAGCATTTTTTAATAAGGTTAAATAGTATATTTAAATAATTTGAGTAGGGTTAGGGTTTTTTAATTATGTAATTTAGTTAATTTAATTGGTAGTTTAATTTAAGTGTAGTATAATAGTTAGGGTAGGTTAATTAATAGTTCAAAAATAGTTTATTTTAATTCTACAGGTAAGTTTAAATTTATTTTAAGATAGGGATGTTGTAATTTTAATTTAAAGTTAGCGGCTTGTTAGGTTTTGGGGTTAATAGCGTAATTTAGTTTATGGCCATGTGAGGGACTGGCGGTTTAGGGGTTAATAGGTTTAGTTAGTGGTAGTGATGTGGGAGGCCAGAGGTTTAAGGGTTAATACGTTTATTTAGTGGCGGCGGGGTCCGGGAGTGGCGGGATAGGGGTTAATAACTTTATTTAGGTTGCAGCAGGGTTCGGGAGTGGCAGGATAGGGGTTAATAACTTTATATAGGTTTGCGGCGGGGTCCGGGAGTGGCGGGATAGGGGTCAATAACTTTATTTAGTGGCGACGTGGTCCAGGAGCGGCGGGATAGGGGTGTTTAGACATTATGTAGGTGGCGGCAATGTCGGGGGCGGCAGATTAGGGGTGTTTAGACTTGAGGCTTATGTTAGGGTGTTAGGTGTAAACGTTACTTGTTTTCAACCATATAAATCAATGGGATATCTAGCAGCATCAAATATAAGCTTTTGCTGCTTTCAGACTCCCATTGATACCTATGGCATCCGCGGCCTCCAGGGTGGTGGATTGAAAACCAGTTACGCTGGGCCGGAATAGCCGCGAGCGTACCTGTTTGATAACTTTGAAAAAGTGTCAAATAGTGCTGAATGTGTATTCGGAACATCTGTAATGATGTAAGCATCGATCTCTGTCGGATTGAGACCGGCGTATCGTATGTTACGTCACAGATTTTAACTTTTGCCGGTCTGTAGGCTTTGATAACTAGGTCGGATCAAGCTCGCAACAATTATGCTGCGGAATTCCAGCGTATTTGCGGTTGACGGCTTGATAGATATCCCCCTTTATCAGGAAATTAAGAGAAAAGGTAATATTTTTATTTTACGAAAACTGGCTAATTTTGCTCTATTTTTCTTTTTAGTTCTAACATAGAGAAAACAGCCCTATTAACTAAATAGTAGTTTTTGGCAGCATATTTTTTAGCACATTAAGTTATATAAAAAGAATCATTTTTGCATATAGCATTTAATCAATTTCACTTTATAAAACTAATTGTACTTAGGATTTAGTTATTTTATCTTTCAATACTATTTAATATGCAAACTGAAATATGCAAAATAATAAAAGGTTTTCATTCTAATTTTTCTAGTGTCATGCCGTGTATCTAATGCACTAAAATTATCAGCCAGTAGATCAACTCAGGGCTAATGAGTCCATTCTGGTATGAAATTATGTAGTTTATATAGCAACCCAACTGTAAATTGTACAATGTTGAGTTTAAAGGTATATTCTAATGCAAAAAAAATTAGATAATCTAATTTGTTAGAGCATTTCTTTTGCAAATTAACAATCCATGCTTAGTATGAGTTTAACCCTTGCAAATACATAGTTAAAGTTCCCCTTTTGGAGCTACAAGCATTGCAGCTCTTGAGCAGATAAGATAATTAATGGCTACAGGTCACTGACACCCCAGATTCCCTCCCCAGCCATGTTCTGCTCATGAACTGCAAAGCTTGCTGCTCCGGAGCAGTACTTTACATATGTGTTTAACCTGTTGCACCTAGGCCCACAATTTATACCTCTTCTATTTTTGCCATTATATTATAACTCTAAAGTTTATTTTTTCATTGACTGAGCAATAGTCTAGTGCACGCTAACGATTGTGCTCCACTTGTAATCCAACCCATAGTAAGCAAGGGACATCAAGCCATATAATGTTTGCATTAGAATTTTCCTTTAATTAAAGGTAAAATGTAGCAGAAAAATCAGCTCCTTTAAACAAAGACAAAAACTGGTTTGAAGAGAAATACAGTAATATACATTTCTTTATGACACAAACTTATTTAAACTTCTTATTAAAAAAAAATTCAATCACATTCAAAACCTATTTTAGATAGGAAAGACATATCAAGATGGATTTGGATGAATTAACTCGTCCAGCGAGCTAGAAATTAAATGCACACAATCTCCAGGATTAATCATGCATGTTGGAATTGAGAGATAATGTGAAATCTACTATATGCATGGTTATATTAAAAGGCTGCTTTTAATTCCTGGTTTTTATTTTAGTCTGTGCGGGAAGCTCTGGTGTTTTCAACTCCATTTTTCAAACAGTATTTTAGAATGATTGCCTGTCTGCATCTGTACTGCTTTATCTGGCTCAGTTACTTGCCTACAAAGGAACAAAATTGATTATCTTTTAGGCAATTGCTTTACCAATATTTACCTAGATTTTCTTAAAACCACTGCATATCTGAATCAACATCACAAAACCGCAGAATACACACAGCCTGTTGCCCTCACTCAATAACAAATTAAGGGTTAGATTACGAGTAGAGCTAACTGTATCATGCAAGCGAAAATGGGTTTATCGCAGCTCTTTGCGCGTGTTGAAAGTAGCGTGCATAATAAAGGTTGAAAGTAAACGTTCTCTTGAGCACAACTGAATTTAACAGTGCATTGCGACTTCAGATTTCTTGTTAATTGCTATGCGAGACAAAAAAGTTGCTTCAAAAATACATTTAAAAGTATAGTTACACTACTAACACTATATAATAAAAAATATTAAAAAATTGCAATAAAAAGATATAAGGTCTCAAAGATATAAGGTCTCAGGTGTTTACATGTCTAAACATGTATATATTTATATATGTATATATGTGTGTATATAAATTTATATGTGTATATACAGTATGTTTTTTTATATATATACATATAAACACATAAATACATATATACACATATATATATATATATATATATATATATATATATATATATATATATATATATATATATATATATATATATATAAAAGTGGATTGGAGCCCTTTGCAGTCAAGTAACTAAAAACATGAAAAATCATATGTATGCAATAGTTATATTTAATAAAGTGTTTAACGGTGTATTTACTGTAAATATTTCACATTCCAATGTTCTTCACATAGCAGAAAATGTTCTATTTATAAATAGATCATTCCTATGTATCTCTGTATATACTGTATCTATACCTATATATAATTATCTATAAAGGTATAGATATATATTTTATTTAAGAATAAATAAAACAAATTCTTCTATGTGAAGAACATTGGAATGGGAAATATTAATATTTTCTTGTTGGGTTAGTGCACTTGAGAAAACGTGAATGGGTTTGTGCGCGAGTAAGATGTTTCATGCTTCGTTGAAGTCTTTGGGAAAATATGTTAAAGGGACATTAAACCCTAAATAAATGCTAGATAGAATGATACATTCAAAGAAAAAAATAGTCTGAGAATAACATGTAAATGTATCTTTTAAAGTTTTGTTAGCTGTTTAAATATCAACAAAATAAGTATAAAGTTTTAGGCCTAGATTTAGAGTTTGGCGGTAGCCGTCAAAACCAGCGTTAGAGGCTCCTAACGCTGGTTTTGGGCTACCGCTGGTATTTAGAGTTAGTCAGGAAAGGGTCTAACGCTCACTTTGCAGCCGCGACTTTTCCATACCGCAGATCCCCCTACGCCATTTGCGTATCCTATCTTTTCAATGGGATCTTCCTAACGCCGGTATTTAGAGTCTTGGCTGAAGTGAGCGTTAGAAATCTAACGACAAAACTCCAGCCGCAGAAAAAAGTCAGTAGTTAAGAGCTTTCTGGGCTAACGCCGGTTTATAAAGCTCTTAACTACTGTGCTCTAAAGTACACTAACACCCATAAACTACCTATGTACCCCTAAACCGAGGTCCCCCCACATCGCCGCCACTCTATTATAATTTTTTAACCCCTAATCTGTCGACCGCACACCGCCGCCACCTATGTTATCCCTATGTACCCCTAATCTGCTGCCCCTAATACCACCGACACCTACATAATATTTATTAACCCCTAATCTGCCGCCCCGCTATCACTGACACCTACATATTTTTTTAACCCCTAATCTGCCGCTCCGTACACCGCCGCAACCTACATTATAACTATGTACCCCTTATCTGCTGCCCCTAACACAGCCGACCCCTATATTATATTTATTAACCCCTAATCTGCCGCCCCCGCTATTGCTGACACCTGCATATTTTTTTAACCCCTAATCTGCCACTCCGTACACCGCCGCAACCTACATTATACCTATGTACCCCTAATCTGCTGCCCCTAACACAGACGACCCCTATATTATATTTATTAACCCCTAATCTGCCGCCCCCAACATCGCCTCCACCTACCTACAATAATTAACCCCTAATCTGCCGACCGGACCGCACCGCTACTATAATAAATGTATTAACCCCTAAAGCTAAGTCTAACCCTAACACTAACACCCCCTAACTTAAATATAATTTAAATCTAACAAAATAAATTAACTCTTATTAAATAAATTATTCCTATTTAAAGCTAAATACTTACCTGTAAAATAAACCCTAATATAGCTACAATATAAATTATAATTATATTGTAGCTATTTTAGGATTAATATTTATTTTACGGGCAACTTTGTAATTATTTTAACCAGGTACAATAGCTATTAAATAGTTAATAACTATTTAATAGTTACCTAGTTAAAATAATTACAAAATTACCTGTAAAATAAATCCTAACCTAAGTTACAATTAAACCTAACACTACACTATCAATAAATTAATTAAATAAACTATCTACAATTATCTACAATGAAATCTAACACTACATTATCAATAAATTAATTAAATACAATACCTACAAATAAATACAATGAAATAAACTAACTAAAGTACAAAAAATAAAAAAGAACTAAGTTACAAAAAATAAAAAAATATTTACAAACATTAGAAAAATATTACAACAATTTTAAACTAATTACACCTACTCTAAGCCCCCTAATAAAATAACAAAGACCCCCAAAATAAAAAAAATGCCCTACCCTATTCTAAAATTAAAATAGAAAAGCTCTTTTACCTTACCAGCCCTGAAAAGGGCCCTTTGCGGGGCATGCCCCAAAGAATTCAGCTCTTTTGCCTGTAAAAAAAAACATACAATACCCCCCCCCAACATTACAACCCACCACCCACATACCCCTAATCTAACCCAAACCCCCCTTAAATAAACTTAACACTAAGCCCCTGAAGATCTCCCTACCTTGTCTTCACCTCACCGAGTTCACCGATCGCTCCAGAAGAGGGTCTGAAGTCTTCATCCAAGCCCAAGCGGGGGCTGAAGATGTCCATGATCCGGCTGAAGTCTTGATCCAAGTGGCGGCTGAAGAATTCCATCATTGGGCTGAAGTCTTGATCCAAGCGGGCGCTGAAGAGGTCCATCATCGGGATGAAGTCTTCTATCAAGCGGCATCTTCAATCTTCTTTCTTCCGGAGCCATCTTCTTCCAGCCGACGCGGATCCATCCTCTTCTACCGACGCCTACTCGCCGAATGACGGTTCCTTTAAATGACGCCATCCAAGATGGCGTCCGTCGAATTCCGATTGGCTGATAGGATTCTATGAGCCAATCGGAATTAAGGTAGGAAAATTCTGATTGGCTGATGGAATCAGCCAATTAGATTCAAGTTCAATCCGATTGGATGATTGGATCAGCCAATCAGATTGAGCTTGCATTCTATTGGCTGTTCCGATCAGCCAATAGAATGCGAGCTTAATCTGATTGGCTGATTGGATCAGCCAATCAGATTGAACTTGAATCTGATTGGCTGATTCCATCAGCCAATCAGAATTTTCCTACCTTAATTCCGATTGGCTGATAGAATCCTATCAGCCAATCGGAATTTGAGGGACGCCATCTTGGATGACGTCCCTTAAAGGAACCGTCATTCGTCGGGAAGTCGTCGGTGAAGATGGATGTTCCGCGTCGGCGGGATGAACTACATGGATCCGGAAGAAAGAAGATTGAAGATGCCGCTTGATAGAAGACTTCAGTCGGATCATGGACCTCTTCAGCTCCCGCTTGGATGAAGACTTCAGCCGGATCATGGACATCTTCAGCCCCCGCTTGGGCCAAGACTTCAGCCGGATCATGGACATCTTCAGCCACCCGCTTGGGCTTGGATCAAGACATCGGAGCTTGGACGGATCGCTGATACCCGGTGTGGTGAAGATAAGGTAGGGAGATCTTCAGGGGCTTAGTGTTAGGTTTATTTAAGGGGGGTTTGGGTTAGATTAGGGGTATGTGGGTGGTGGGTTGTAATGTTGGGGGGGGTATTGTATGTTTTTTTTTTACAGGCAAAAGAGCTGAATTCTTTGGGGCATGCCCCGCAAAGGGCCCTTTTCAGGGCTGGTAAGGTAAAAGAGCTTTTCTATTTTAATTTTAGAATAGGGTAGGGCATTTTTTTATTTTGGGGGTCTTTGTTATTTTATTAGGGGGCTTAGAGTAGGTGTAATTAGTTTAAAATTGTTGTGATATTTTTCTAATGTTTGTAAATATATTTTTATTTTTTGTAACTTAGTTCTTTTTTATTTTTTGTACTTTAGTTAGTTTATTTCATTGTATTTATTTGTAGGTATTGTATTTAATTAATTTATTGATAGTGTAGTGTTAGGTTTAATTGTAGGTAATTGTAGGTATTTTATTTAATTAATTTATTGATAGTGTGGTGTTAGGTTTAATTGTAGATAATTGTAGGTATTTTATTTAATTAATTTATTGATAGTGTAGTGTTAGGTTTAATTGTAGATAATTGTAGATAGTTTATTTAATTTATTTATTGATAGTGTAGTGTTAGGTTTAATTGTAACTTAGGTTAGGATTTATTTTACAGGTCATTTTGTAATTATTTTAACTAGGTAGCTATTAAATAGTTATTAACTATTTAATAGCTATTGTACCTGGTTAAAATAAATATAAAGTTGCCTGTAAAATAAATATAAATCCTAAAATAGCTACAATATAATTATAATTTATATTGTAGCTATATTAGGGTTTATTTTACAGGTAAGTATTTAGCTTTAAATAGGAATAATTTATTTAATAAGAGTTAATTTTTTTCGTTAGAAGTAAATTATATTTAATTTAGGGGGATGTTAGTGTTAGGGTTAGACTTAGCTTTAGGGGTTAATACATTTATTAGAGTAGCGGTGAGATCCGGTCGGCAGATTAGGGGTTAATACATTTATTAGAGTAGCGGTGAGATCCGGTCAGCAGATTAGGGGTTAATTATTGTAGGTAGGTGGAGGCGACGTTGGGGGCGGCAGATTAAGGGTTAATACATATAATATAGGGGTCAGCGGTGTTAGGGGCAGCAGATTAGGGGTACATAGGGATAACGTAGGTTGCGGCGGTGTACGGAGCGGCAGTTTAGGGGTTAATAATAATATGCAGGGGTCAGCGATAGTGGGGGTGGCAGATTAGGGGTTAATAAATATAACATAGGGGTCGGCGGTGTTAGGGGCAGCAGATCAGGGGTACATAGGGATAAAGTAGGTTGCGGCAGTGTACGGAGCGTCAGATTAGGGGTTAATAATAATATGCAGGGGTCAGCGATAGCGGGGGCGGCAGATTAGGGGTTAATAAGTGTAAGGCTAGGGGTGTTTAGACTCAGGGTACATGTTAGGGTGTTAGGTGCAGACTTAGGAAGTGTTTCCCCATAGGAAACAATGGGGCTGCGTTAGGAGCTGAACGCTGCTTTTTTGCAGGTGTTAGGTTTTTTTCAGCTCAAACTGCCCCATTGTCTTCTATGGGGGAATCGTGCACGAGCACGTTTTTGAAGCTGGCCGCGTCCGTAAGCAACGCTGGTATTTAGAGTTGCAGTGGCGGTAAATATGCTCTACGCTCCCTTTTTTGGAGCTGAACGCAGCCCTTCTGTGAACTCTAAATACCAGCGGTATTTAAAAGGTGCGGGGGGGAAAAAGCATGCGTAGCTAACACACCCCTTTGGCCGCAGAACTCTAAATCTAGCCGTTAGTGTCTATAAAGCAATGGGAACTGCCATGTTGTAACTTAGGTTACCTTCTCTGCTGTGGCCAATTAAGGACAGTATAAATAGAGCACTAAATTGTGCAGCCAATGGCTGCATGGAATATCACTTCTATTTCTAACAGGAACTGAAAAGCTCGCCATTTCAGAATGGAATAATAATTTTGTATTATCATCTCAAATTGTTTAATGTCCCTTAAACATGGTCGCAATATTCCAAGTTCATCTTTTTGCGCGTGTCAGGTTAGCTCATGCAAAAACTTTTTACTTTTAACTTGTAATACGAGCGTTACCTAACGCGTGCAAAAAGCTTACTTCCAGCAGAGTTAACATGTTAGCTTGAAATTTAGCTTCAAATCTATAATGCCAACTGTTTCCCAAAAATAAAATGGAGCCCAATGGAAAAACAAACAAACAAACAAAAAAAACTGAAGTATTTTGTCGGCTTTATCTTTTAAAGGGACATTAAACTGCTGAGTACGCTACAGTAGCAGGTGGTTAAAACAGAAAACAAGACAGGCGCAACCGCGATTCACTGTACCAATTTATTTCAGTCAGATCCCTGACTACATAAAAATACACACTTACAAGATGCAAGATAAGAATGTGCCCATAACACAGCGGTTCCAGTCCGACTGATGTTTGCGGTTCTCGGTAAGTTCGTTAATAGGGTGCTGTAGTACTCACCTCCCTTTCAATGGATGGAACCACCGAACAATGTGCGGACTTATAGGCTGACAACGGTACACAGTCCTTCGGAATATCACTTATCACCCGAGCGCATTTTGTTTACTCACGGGTAAACTTTTTCAACAGGAAGTGGATGAGTTTGTATCTCACAACACAGGTCTTTAAATTTACCGGGCTGTTCATTCATTGGTCCGTGTCAAATGACCCTTACAGCCCTCTGTGTAATAGCGGATATTCATTATTACAAACAATTTTATGATTACAATATAAAAATCTAACAATTAATATGTACAACATATTCCTAATGTTAAGATAAAATACAAAAAATATACAAATACCGCATGTTAAAAAATTAATAAAAACTTGATATATAAACACAATGTTAAAAATACATATCGATATCACTCTAACATTTCAATGAATATCTACCCATACACATGCATAAACGTATTGCTACTAACTCATCAAATTAATATTTAATTACTAACTAAAGAAAAAGCTACTATATAACAAATTAACAAACTAGAGAACAATCTACGATAAACTAACAAGAGAGATATAGAGATAATTCTGTATCTAATAATGACAAGTACCATAGCAGAAAAACAACACTCACAGATATATAACTACTGAAGACTATACCATAAATACTTGCAAGTCTATATCTATGTACTATACCATAAATGCTTGCAAGTCTATATCTATATTCAAACCTTTAGGTGTTAGGCTACCTAATAGGTGAATCCATTTAGTTTCAGCTTTCCTTAAATATAAAAGGCAATTATTAGTTTTGCAATTTACATGCTCTAAAACTTTAAACCTGATACCAGTATTATCACAATGATGTTTAACTTTACAGTGGTTATAGACACTATGCCCCTTCAATCCATTTTTAATGTTAGACAAATGTTCATATACCCTTCTTTTTATTTTCCTTTTAGTATGCCCAATGTAAATCATCCCACATACACACGTTAATTGATAAACTACATATGTGGAGTTGCATGTTGCTCTATGATTAATAACAAACTTCTTTGTTCTATTCCAATTCATAGTGGCATTAGAACACGTATCAATAATAGGGCACATGCAACAATCTTTTTTACCACATTTGTAGGTACCTGGCTTTAAAGAGAGCCAATTAGATACGGTTCCCTCATTGCTATCTACCATAGGTTTTAATTTGGAAGGGGCAATTAGACTTCTAAGATCTCTATTTTTTTTATAGACTATATCAGGCCATTTATCAATGAATCCCACCATAAGTGGATCTGCTTGAAGAATTTTCCAATGCTTATTAAAAATAGACTTTATATAGTTTGCACCCTCATTGGAATAATTGGAAAATTCTTCAAGCAGATCCACTACATAAAAAAGCCCCCAAAATAAAAAAAACCCGAGCCTACAATAAACTACCAATGGCCCTCAAAAGGGCCTTTTGCAGAGCACTGCCCCAAAGAAATTAGCTCTTTTACCTGTAAAGAAAAATACAAACAACCCCCCAACAGTAAAACCCACCACCCACACAACCAACCTCCCAAATAAAATCCTATCTAAAAAAACCTAAGCTCCCCATTGCCCTGAAATTTTTTTGGATGGGCATTGGATGGGCACTACCCAGACCCTACTGTAAAAATAAAACCCACCCAAAAAAAACCTTAAATAAAACTAACATTCTATTGGCTGATTGGAACAGCCAATAGAATGCAAGCTCAATACTATTGGCTGATTGGATTGGATTTTAGTATTTGCGATGCGGGAGGGCCTCGGTTTAGGGGTTAATAGGTAGTTTATGGGTGTTAGTGTACTTTTTTGCACTTTAGTTATGAGTTTTATGTTACGGCGTTGTAGAATAAAACCCATAACTACTGACTTTCAGTTTACGGTATGGATCTTGACAGTATCGCTCACTTTTTGGCCGGACAGGCAAACTCGTAATTCACGGCACTATGGAAGTCCCCATTGAAAAAGGACTTTTTAAAAGCTGCGGTAGTTACGTTGTGTTACGGCCAAAAAAGTGTGCGGTACAGATATACCTGTAAAACTCGTAATACCAGTGGTAGTGAAAAAAGAGCCATAACGATGCTTTTTCACTCATACCGCAAAACTCGTAATCTAGCCATTGTTAATTTATCGTAGAGAGTTCTCTAATTTGTTAATTTGTTATATAGTAGCTTTTCCTTTAGTTAGTAATTAAATATTCATTTGATGAGTTAGTAGCAATACGTTTATGCATGTGTATGTGTAGGCATTCATTGAAATGTTAGAGTGATATAGATATGTATTTTTAATATTGTGTTTATATATGAAGTTTTTATTATTTTTTAACATGAGGTATTTGTATATTTTTTGTATTTTTATTGTAACATTAGGACTACGTTGTACATATTAATTGTTAGATTTTTATATTGTAATCATGAAATTTTTGTAATAAGGAATATTCGCTATTACACAGAGGGCTAAAGTGAATGTTAGGATCAGCACTCCTGGGTCATCCCCTCCATATGTAACACTGCAGAGTTAGCAGGAGATAGGTGCTCAAACCTTCACAGACCCCCAACCAAGATCTGAAGAAATATAATTGGACAAAAAGATGAAGGTAGCACTCTTAGCAACAGGAAAACACCTTTAATAGGAGCAACGTTTCGAGGCTACTTGCCTCTTTCTCAAGCTTACACATACTGAAAAGTGAACAAGGCTTTATTCACATGGCAATTAGTGGAGGGCCAATCCCCAAGCTCACAAGGGGCGTGTGCAAAATGACATCACACTTGCAAGGAAAAATTCAATTGTTAACCCATTAGAGACTAACTGGAGGATTGGTCCAACAACTAAATACAAATATAAATCAAAAGCAATTACACAGAGCCAAGAGATAGCATAATAGGAACAAAAAATGAAAATGTTTAAACAAAAATATAAAACAGAATACTTAAAAAACAAAAATATTTTATAGAGACTTGTTGTATAGAGAGGCCAAATGGATTTGGCATTTAGATACCATGTCACCAAAAGGTCTCAATAGAGAGTTTTTTATCTCTTGCCATTAATTTAAAATATTTTTGTTTTTTAAGTATTCTGTTTTATATTTTTGTTTAAACATTTTCATTTTTTGTTCCATTTATGCTATATCTTGGCTCTGTGTAATTGCTTTTGATTTATATTTGTATTTAGTTGTTGGACCAATCCTCCAGTTAGTCTCTAATGGGTTAACAATTGAATTTTTCCTTGCAAGTGTGATGTCATTTTGCACACGCCCCTTGTGAGCTTGGGGATTGGCCGTCCACTAATTGCCATGTGAATAAAGTCTTGTTCACTTTTCAGTATGTGTAAGCTTGAGAAAGAGGCAAGTAGCCTCGAAACGTTGCTCCTATTAAAGGTGTTTTCCTGTTGCTAAGAGTGCTACCTTCATCTTTTTGTCCAATTACACAGAGGGCTGTAAGGGTCATTTGACACGGACCAATGAATGAACAGCCCAGTAAATTTAAAGACCTGTGTTGTGAGATACAAACTCATCCACTTCCTGCTGAAAAAGTTTACCCGTAAAGTAAACAAAATGTGTTCGGGTCATAAGTGATATTCTGAAGGACTGTGTCCCATTGTCAGCCTATAAGTCCACACATTGTCCGGTGGTTCCATCCATTGAAAGGGAGGTGACTACTACAGCACCCTATTAACAAACTTACCGAGAACCGTAAACATCAGTCGGACCAGAACAGCTGTGTGGCTGAGTTGATGCTATGGACACATTCTTATCTTGCATCTTGTAAGTTTGTATTTTTATGTAGTCAGGGATCTGACTGAAATAAACTGGTACAGTGAATCGCGGTTGCGCTTGTCTTTTTTCTGTTTTAGTTCCATTAAGAAGATCTGACGACAATCAAGGTCTTATAGTCAGCAGCACCGGAAGATTCTGAAATAAACTTGCAAGAAAGCTTCCATTATTTAGGTGGACAGAACTCTTACTTCGGGTTGTTCCAGTGCCACATCCAGAAAGTAACTTACTGGGACACCTGGTATCCACCTATAACGGTGATAATACTTTACTTACATATTGTCATGTAGTGAGATTATCATTTATGAGACTTTTGTTTACTATTTTATAATTTTATTGGAATATTATCCATTATTAGTAATAATTTTAGCATAATCTTTTAAATTAAGATATTTACCTAACAGTGTCCTATATTGCTTAACTGATTGTTTATATTTATCTATTTTTATTTCTTATTTGCTATTTAGTTGCGCTGCTTGGTGTAGATAGTAATTTATTGAGTAGCAGGTGGTTACTCACTATGCTATTGTGTTTCCTCCTGTGCTTGCAGCTGTCTTCAAAGTAATTTTCTTACCCCCTTACAAGAATCAGTTAGTGAAGCTCGGCACCTTCACACTGGGCGCCGCCATCTTGGAGCTTATATTTGTTATGTACATTTTAAACTGTGCAAAAAAACTGCATAAATGTAACTTCCGGTATATATTATGTGAGATAAACTAAAGTGCAAGGTACAGCTGACTTGGCGGTGGGTGAGAGGCCGTTCGCTGCAGAGGGGAGGTAGGGGGGGGTGGGAGTGGGTTGGACCGCAGGTTGGACCACTTTTAGAGTGGTGTCCGGCAGTGAGCAGGAAGGAGGCTCTTAAAGTGGTGGGGGGATTAGAGGGTGGGAAATCGATCTGGGAGGGGGTAGGGTAATGAGGGTGGCAGCAACACTACAGAAAAATACATTTTTATTATTATTATAAAAAAAAAAATGATGTAACTGGGTACTGGCAGACAGTTGCCAGTACATAAGATGGCGGGAATTAGCAGGGGGATAGTCAGAGAGCTTTTTGGGAGGTATCAGGGAGGTGGGATGGTAAGGGGGGGTAATTCTACACTTAGGAAAATAATAATAATAATAATAAAAAAAAAAGGTGTAAAACTGCATACTGACAGACTGTTTGCCAGTACTTAGCTAGCGCTGCGGAATCTGTTGGCGCTCTACAAATAACCGATAATAATAATAATAATAATAATACTTAGGATGTGGGTGACCAATGGGGGTGGGGGAGGGAAGAGAGCTGTTTGAAAGGGATCAGGGGGTGGGAAGTGTCAGTTGGGAGGCTAACCTCTACACTAAAGCTAAAAATAACCTTACAAGCTACCTAATTAACCCCTTCACTGCTGGGAATAATAAAAGCGTGATGTGCAGCTTCCTTTAGCGGCCTTCTAATTGTCATAAAGCAATATATGTCTGCTATTTCTGAACAAAGGGGATCCCAGAGAAGCTTTTACAATAATTAGTGCCATGATTGCACAAGCAGTATGTAAATAATTTCAGTGAGAAACCCAAAGTTTGTGAAACTTTTTTAATTTGATTAAATTTGGCGGTGAATTGCTGGTATTAAATATACCAAAATGGGCCTAGTTCAAAACTTTGGGTTGTCTACTAAAGAAAAAAATAGTTTTGATAGGTAAATAAAAAAGGATCTATTTCTGTTTAAATGTATTGATGGCAAAAATGCTAAAAATGCTTTGGTCTTTTTTGGAAATCTTAGGGGCCGATTTATCAATGTCTGGTGGACATGATACGCTGTAGCGTATCATGTCCCCCAGACATTGCTGAATGCCGGTATTTAACTTGGCCCTAGCAGTTCTGGTGAACTGTTTGTGCAATGTCGCCCCCTGCAGATTTGCGGCCAATCGTCCACTAGCAGGGGGTGTGAATCAACCTGATTATATGTGATCGGGCTGATTGATGTCCACAGCCTCAGAGGTGGCAGACGAGTTAAGGAGCAGCGGTCTTAAGACTGCTGCTTCTTAACTGCTGTTTTGGGCGAGCCTAAAGGCTTGCTCGAAAACAGGGGTATTTGGCCCCATTCGGGCCATGATAAATTGGCCCCTTAGTCTGAACTGCCCGGTATTTAAGGGGTTTAAACCCTTAATGACCACATCACTTTTCCATTTTCTGACTGTTTAGGACCAGGGCTATTTTTAAATTTCTGCTGTGTTTGTGTTTAGCTGTAATTTTCCTAGTAGACAACCCAAAGTATTGAAATAGGCCCATTTTGGTATATTTCATGCCACTATTTCACCGCCAAATGTGATCAAATAAAAAGTATTGTTAACTTTATTACTAACTTTTTCACAAACTTTAGGTTTCTCACTAAAATTATTTACAAATAACTTGTGCAATTATGGCACAAATGGATGTAAATGCTTCTCTGGGATCCTTTTTGTTCAGAAATAGCAGACATTTATGGCTTTGGCATTACTTTTTGGTAATTAGAAGGCCGCTAAATGCTGCTGTGCACCACACTTGTATTATGTCCAGCAGTGAAGGGGTTAATTAGGTAGCTTGTAGGGAGCTTGCAGGGTAATTTTAGCATTAGTGTAGTAGACAACCCAAATTTTTGTACATTTCATGCCACCATTTCTCTGCCAAATGGGATCAAATAAAAAAAAAATGTTAACTTTTTCACAAACTTTAGATTTCTCACTGATATTATTTACAAACAGCTTGTGCAATTATGGCACAAATGGTTGTAAATGCTTCTCTGGGATCCGCTTTGTTCAGA
Source organism: Bombina bombina (assembly GCF_027579735.1). Taxonomy (NCBI): domain Eukaryota; kingdom Metazoa; phylum Chordata; class Amphibia; order Anura; family Bombinatoridae; genus Bombina; species Bombina bombina. Next base: position 193,611,592 of record NC_069507.1, on the reverse strand, counting down.
AATAGCAGACATATATGGCTTTGACATTGCTTTTTGGTAATTAGAAGGCCCCTAAATGGTGCTGTGCACCACACTTGTATTATGCCCAGCAGTGACAGGGTTAATTAGGTAGCTTGTAGGGAGCTTGCAGGGTAATTTTAGCATTAGTGTAGTAGACAACCCAAATTTTTGTACATTTCATGCCACCATTTCTCTGCCAAATGGGATCAAATAAAAAAAAATGTTAACTTTTTCACAAACTTTAGATTTCTCACTGATATTATTTACAAACAGCTTGTGCAATTATGGCACAAATGGTTGTAAATGCTTCTCTGGGATCCCCTTTGTTCAGAAATAGCAGACATATATGGCTTTGACATTGCTTTTTGGTAATTAGAAGGCCCCTAAATGGTGCTGTGCACCACACTTGTATTATGCCCAGCAGTGACAGGGTTAATTAGGTAGCTTGTAGGGAGCTTGAAGGGTTAATTTTAGCTTTAGTGTAGAGATCACCCTCCCACCTGACACATCCCACCGTCTCTTCCCTCCCCCACCTCACTATTGATACTGCCATCTTTAGTGCTGGTAGAAAGTCTGCCAGTATATAAAAAAAAAAAAGTTTGTGTTTGTTTTTATTTTTTTAAAATTATATATTTTCTGCAGTGTAGGATCCCCCCTTACCACCCAACCTCCCTGAGTCCCCCCAAACAGCTTTCTAATCCTCCCCCGCTCACTATTTGCTGCCATTTTGGGTACTGGCAGCTCTCTGCCAGTACCCGCTTTTGAATAAATTTGCCCATTTATATATATATATATATATATATATATATATATATATATATATATATAAATAAATACTTTTCTGTAGTGTAGCTGCTCCCACCCTCAATTCTCTACTTAGATCCCTTTTTCATAATCATTTAGCCCCTCCCACCAACCTCTCCCACCACTTCTTATACTTATATGCTCATATGAGCAGATCGCGGGTGCGCACGCACACACATGTACGCACAGCTGCCCCCCACAATGCGTGCGCTCCCGCATACACCGGTGAGTGAATTCACACTGCCTGCCAGAAGTTCACCCTTGATGGCCGCCCACCCGCCTCCCTGCAATGGCTCCCGCCCATCAACGATCGCGACCATCGATGGACGATGCAGAGAGGGCCACAGAGTGACTCTCTCTGCATCGAATGGCTAAATATTTTTATTGCAGGATGCCTCAATATCGAGGCATCACTGCAATAACATGAAAGCAGCTGGAGGAGATCAGGATCGCTTCCACCACTTGAAAACACCTATGACGTACAGGGTACGTCCTTGGTCATTAATGACCGTTTTTTATAGGACGTACCCTGTACATCGTTGGTCGTTAAGGGGTTAAAGTACCTTTTGGCTTAGTGCACCTTTAGGTTAGTGCACAAGCGAAAGCCAGAACAGGGTTTTGAAGCGTGACACATAGAAGTCTATGAGCTAAATGTTTCTGGGCTGGCGAGATTATTTAAGAATGCTCGCCAGTCCTCTAAAGCCACTTTTTACCTCGCTAAGGGGACTATACTGCATTTTCGAATTGGGGAGGAGATGCGCAATAAAATTCGTATTTTAAAAATCTCACAAAATGATTTAGTAAACCTGTCACACTAAAATACGCGAGAAAAATGTATTGTTAAGGTGCATCAAAAATCATAACAAAATTATACACCAAAAATCGTATTGTATCAAAAGCATAACAATTTAATGTAAATTACACTGGAGTACATTGTATTAAATATGCACATCATGAATTGTAATTTAAGTACACTGGATGTGCAAACTAACACACATAAATTCAGACAAAATACAAAGTGTAATTATTGTTTTTTTGTAAAATGAGCTGACCATGGGAGTATATGAAATTTGTCTCTCTAATCCAAGCAAAATTCAGTAAAGATTTTCACACCACAACTAAAAAGTGGCGAGCTTTGCTCAAAACACTCAAAATACTTATAACCCTAATATAAAAACACATGCATACAAAAATATAGGTGATTGTAAAATGCTATACACAGAAAGCAGCATAAAGTGATTTATATTGGCCGAAGAATTTACTTTTTAAATTCAATTGAATGCAATATTTTCACAAGGCAGCATCTAACGAACTGGAATTGGTCCATTTTTAGTATAAAATATGATTAGAATGTACATGTCATGAAGGATCCCCTATTGACATTAATAAAACAGTCCGTAAAGTTTCACTATTAAAATAGTTACCTTCAATAGCCATTTTCTTCTCCAAGTTATGTGTAGTCTGTGACATGCAATAGGTGCTTGTTCGCTGTACTTGTATCTCTGCAGTATTTTGAAGGATCCCTGATCCAAAGGGCTTTGTCCCCTCTAAACCATTTGCACTGTAGAAGAAAAAAAGTGAAACCATGAAAATGTTTTTTTGTACTCAATGCCAGAGGAGAAATTTGTTTTAGGAAGGAAGCAACCCTATTTAAGCACAATTACTACATTAAAGAGACAGTCTACACCAGAATTTTTATTGTTTTAAAAGATAGATAATCCCTTTATTACCCATTCCCCAGTTTTGCATAACCAACACAGTTATAATAATATACTTTTAACCTCTGTGATTATCTTGTATCTAAGCCTCTGCAAACTGCCCCTTTATTTCAGTTCTTTTGACAGACTTGCAGTTTAGCCAATCAGTGCCTGCTCCCAGATAACTTCACGTGCACAAGCACAGTGTTATCTATATGAAATACGTGAACTAACACCCTCTAGTGGTGAAAAACTGTTAAAATGCATTCTGAAAAGAGGTGGCCTTCAAGGTCTAAGAAATTAGCATATGAACCTCCTAGGTTAAGCTTTCAACTAAGAATACCAAGAGAACAAATCAAAATTGGTGATAAAAGTAAATTGGAAAATTGTTTAAAATTACATGCTCTATTTGAATCATGAAAGTTTATTTTGGCCTAGACTGTCCCTTTAATGCTATTATTATTATAAACACATGAATTGATAGATAATAAACAATTCATTAATACAAATTAAAGTTTATATACACAAATCAGTTACATCCTAAACAAATTACCTAAAAGGTGGTCTATAAATTAAACAAATAAGCAGTGGAAAAGTGATGTCATGGTGTTTGACATCAGCTGTGTTACAGAATTTTTTAATGTTTAATGTCATCATTTATGCCATAGCTAGTTTCTTAAAAATCTCATTCATTCAATTATGCTACTTACATCCAAAACATTCCAACACAGGTCTAGATCCTATTTATATGATTAAAATAAAGCAGGAATAAAGAACAGCTAATAACAGGTTGAGTCAGTTTTAACCAATCATAATTGACTTACATTTCTATAATTGGAGAGAACTATGAAAAGAAAAGAAAAAAAAAAGAATGAGGAGAACTCTTTGCTTCCTCGCATGAATAGACCGACAAAAGAACATTCTTGCGCTGAAGTAGAAGTAGTTGTTTTCTGGGTTAATTAACGGCCAGATTACGAGTTACGTGTTAGGAGCTGTGCGGTGCTAACAAGCAGTTTTTTCTCACCGCTCACTTACCTACAGCGCTGGTATTACAGGTTTTTACAAACCCGGCGTTAAAAGACAAGAAGTGAGCGTAGAGCAAAATTGTGCTCATTACCGCACTTCAATACCAGCGCTGCTTAAGTGAGCGGTGAGCTGGTCGTACATGCTCGTGCACGATTTCCCCATAGACATCAATGGGGAGAGCCGGCTGAGAAAAAGTCTAACACCTGCAACAAAGCAGCATAAAACTCGGTAACGCAGCCCCATTGATTCCTATGGGGAAACACATTTTATGTTTATACCTAACACCCTAACATGAACCCCGAGTCTAAACACCCCTAATCTTACACTTATTAACCCCTAATCTGCCGCCCCGACAACGGCGATACCTACATTATACTTATTAACCCCTAATCTTCCGCTCCGGACATCGCCGCCACCTACATTATACTTATGAACCCCTAATCTGCTGCCCTCAACATCGCCGACACCTAAATTATATTTATTAACCCCTAATCTGCCACCCCCAATGTCGCTGCAACCTACCTACACTTATTAACCCCTAATCTGCCGTCCCCAACGTCGCCGCCACTATATTAAATGTATTAACCCCTAAATCTAAGTCTAACCCTAACCCTAACACCCCCTAATTGAAATATAATTAAAATAAATCTAAATAAAATTTCTATCATTAACTAAATTATTGCTATTTAAAACTAAGTACTTACCTGTAAAATAAACCCTAAGCTAGATACAATATAACTAATAATTACATTGTAGCCATATTAGGGTTTATTTTTATTTTATAGGCAAGTTTGTATTTATTTTAACTAGGTAGAATAGTTATTAAATAGTTATTAACTATTTAATAACTACCTATCTAAAATAAATACATATTGAGCTGTAAAATAAAACCTAACCTAAGTTACACTAACACTTAACACTACACTTCAATTACATAAATTAACTAAATTAAATACAATGAAATAAATTAAATTAGCTAAATCACAAAAAACACTAAATTACAGAAAATAAAAAACAAATTACAGATCTTTAAACTAATTACACCTAATCTAATAGCCCTATCAAAATAAAAAAAGCCCCCCTAAAATAAAAAAAACCCTAGCCTAAACTAAACTGCCAATAGCCCTTAAAAGGGCCTTTTGCGGGGCATTGCCCCAAAGTAATCAGCTCTTTTACCTGTAAAAAAAAAATACAAACAACTCCCCCCAACAGTAAAACCCACCACCTACACAACCAACCCCCGAAATAAAATACTAACTAAAAAAACCTAAGCTCCCCATTGCCCTGAAAAGGGCATTTGGATGGGCATTGCCCTTAAAAAGGACATTTAGCTATTTTGCAGGCCCAAAGCCCTAACCTAAAAAATAAACCCACCCAATACACCCTTAAAAAATCCTAACACTAACCCCCGAAGATTCACTGACTGGGAGAAGTCTTCATCTAAGCGGCAAGATGTCCTCAACGAAGCCGGCAGAAGTGGTCCTCCAGACGGGCAGAAGTCTTCATCCAGACGGCTTCTTCTATCTTCATCCATGAATATCTCTTTAAGTGACGTTATCCAATATGGCATCCCTTAGATTCCAATTGGCTGATAGAATTCTATCAGCCAATCGGAATTAAAGTAAAAAAAATCCTATTGGCTGATCCAATCAGCCAATAGGATTGAGCTTGCATTCTATTGGCTGATTGGAACAGCCAATAGAATGCCAGCTCAATCCTATTGGCTGATTGCATCAGCCGCCAATATGATTTTTTCTACCTTAATTCCAATTGGCTGATAAAATTCTATCAGCCAATCAGAATCTAAGGATGACGTCACTTAAAGAGATATTCATTACGAAGAAGCCGTCGTTTGAAGAGGACGCTCCGCATCGATTGTCTTGAAGAAGGACCCAATCCGCGCCGGAAGGATGAAGATAGAAGATGCTGTCTGGATGAAGACTTCTGCCTGTCTGGAGGACCACTTCTGCCCGTCTGAAGGACCACTTCTGCCGGCTTCGTTGAGGACATCTTGCCGCTTGGATGAAGACTTCTCCCGGTAAGTGAATCTTCGGGGGTTAGTGTTAGGATTTTTTTAAGGGTGGGTTTATATTTTAGGTTAGGGCTTTGGGGCTGCAAAAGAGCAAAATGCCCTTTTAAGGGCAATGCCCATCCAAATGCCCTTTTCAGGGCAATGGGGAGCTAAGGTTTTTTTAGTTAGTATTTTATTTGGGAGGTTGGTTGTGTGGGTGGTGGGTTTTACTTTTGGGGGGGTTATTTGTATTTCTTTTTTACAGGTAAAAGAGCTGATTACTTTGGGGCAATGCCCCGCAAAAGGCCCTTTTAAGGGCTATTGATAGTTTAGGCTAGGGTTTTTTTTTATTTTGGGGGAGATTTTTCTTATTTTGATAGGGCTATTAGATTAGGTGTAATTAGTTTAAAGATCTGTAATTTGTTTTTTATTTTCTGTAATTTAGTGTTTTTTTATGTGATTTTGCTAATTTAATTTAATTTAATTTATTTAATTGTATTTAATTTATTTAATTGTAGTGTAGTGTTAGGTGTTAGTGTAACTTAGGTTAGGTTTTATTTTACAGGTCAATTTGTATTTATTTTAGCTAGGTAGTTATTAAATAGTTAATAACTATTTACTAACTATTCTACCTAGTTAAATTAAATACAAACTTGCCTGTAAAATAAAAATAAACCCTAAGCTAGCTACAATGTAACTATTAGTTATCTTGTAGCTAACTTAGGGTTTATTTTATAGGTAAGTATTTAGTTTTAAATAGGAATAATTTAGTTAATTATAGTAATTTTATTTATATTTATTTTAATTATATTAGATTTAGGGGTTAATACATTTAATATAGTGGCGGCGACGTTGGGGACCGCAGATTAGGGGTTAATAAGTATAATGTAGGTGGCGGTGATGTTAGGGGCGGCAGATTAGGGGTTAATATTTAACTAGTGTTTGCGAGGTGGGAGTGCAGTGGTTTAGGGGTTAATATGTTTATTCTAGTGGCGGCAATGTCCGGAGCGGCAGATTAGGGGTTAAAATTTTTATTATAGTGTTTGCGATGCGGGAGGGCCTCGGTTTAGGGGTTAATAGGTAGTTTATGGGTGTTAGTGTACTTTTTAGCACTTTAGTTATGAGTTTTATGCTACGGCGTTGTAGTGTAAAACTCATAACTACTGACTTTAGAATGCGTTAGGAATCTTGGAGGTAGAGGGTGTACCGCACAATTTTTGGCCTTTCAGGACAGGCTCGTAATACCAGCACTATGGAAGTTTCATAGAAAAAAGGGTTTACGAAGTTTACGTAAGTCGTTTTGCGGTAAGGCCAAAGAAGTGTGCGGTGCCCCTAAACCTGCAAGACTCGTTATAGCAGCGGTAGTGAAAAAGTAGCGTTAGGACCTATTAACGCGGCTTTTTCAGCTTACCACAAAACTCGTAATCTAGCCGTTAGTTATTTTAATTAATATTTTTATTTTTAAGGCTTAGGTGCAAAAAAAACTGGAATGTTGGATTAGGTGGAGGGTTTAATTATTCTGAGGTTGTAATGGTGGAATATTGGGTAGATGGAGGGCTTAGACTTTAGTGTGATTGTGATTGGGAATTATACAGATAGTGGATTTTAATTTTAGGAGAATTTAGGGTTATTCAAATGGGAATATGGTGTTGGGGTTTAATTAGATGTAAGAGGGGTTAATGTAGAGTGGAGAATAGTCTTTAGATGGCTATGTCAACCATAATATTTAGTGCCGTTAGGGATATTAGTGGTGAGGGGCCCTGGTCACCCATTTTGTGTAACAGTGGCAGAGGGAGATCAGGGTTAGGTTTATTGATGTGGAGGATTAACATGAATGGAGGATCATTTAATTTTCTGTTTACTAGACATAATGCAACCTAAATCGATAAACCTAAGAGGCCGAATTATCAAATGTCTGTCGGACCTGATCCGACAGTGCGGATCAAGTCCGACAGACATTGCTGAATGCAGAGAGCAATATGCTCTCCATATTCAGCACTGCACCAACAGCTCACAAGATCTGCTGGTGCAACGACACCCCCTGCAGACTCGCGGCCAATGGGCCGCCAGCAGGGAGGTGTCAATCAACACGATCATACTCGATCGGGTTGAATTGTGGCGATTCCTGTCCACCTCATCAGAGCAGGCGGACAGGGTTATGGAGCAGCGGTCTGAAGACTCGCCAGAAACACGGGCCTTCAAGCTCCATCCGGAGCTTGATAAATGGGCCTCTCTATCAAAAGTGGAGCGGTATTGATCACTTTTAGCTAAGAGTAGAGCACACTACAGTATTACAAAGTGTACAATAAAAAAAAAGTTTTACCAGAGAATGTTCAAATTATATTTGCATGCCGGTAGTGAGGTTGAGTTAAAGGATTGTGGTATATGACAAGGTGTTGGACTGGGAAGGGCTCAAAGGTGTATATGTATGTGGGTATATATATATGTATATGGATATGAATGTATATATCTGTGTATGTATATATGGATATGAATGTATATATCTGTGTATGTATATATGTATATGGATATGAATGTATATATCTGTGTATGTATATATGTATATGAATGTATAATATGTGTGTGTGTTTATATATGTACAGTATATAAATGTATATATCTGTGTATGTATATATGTATATAAATGTATATATGTCTGTATGTTTATATTTATATTAATTTATATATGTATGTACATACATATCTGTATGTGTGGACACACACATATATATATATATATATACGTACACACATATATACATATACAGTATATAGATAGATAGATAGATAGATAGATAGATAGATAGATAGATAGATAAAACTTTGAATAACTTTATTTTTCTTTTCTTTTAGCGCACCCTAGGTTTATTGCCTGAAAAATAGCCAGGACCTGAGTTTTTCAGTGCATCCCATAGAGTATATTATGTAAGGGTTTTAAAACAGCCACTTTCTATGGAAGTAAAAATGTAAGTCCTATGGATTGTGCTCTAGAAATGTTAGCGGACCATAGGAAAACACAAAAATGGGTATAAAGAATATATATAAAATATTTTAACACGTTTCAAATCTTTTTCAATACATTCGTCTAAGTTTCATAACTTTTTTTTTATTACATATTTGCTCTGTTGAACAGATAGATTTTTTTTTGTTACCTTGAAAACTCATTTTAAAATAATACAACGGATGGTTAATATCTCAGCAACCTAGCAACTCTCAAAGAGAAATAGTAGGAAAAATATAATATAGATTGTGTTTAGTTCACTGCTGAGAGATAATATTAATTTGTTACTGAGAATGCAATTTGATTGGTTATTTATAAAATATTTTAATTTACTGTTAAGGGTGCACTTTAGTTTGTTATTGAGAATGTACTCTAATCAACTATTTAAGGTTAATTTGATGCTAACTATATACTTTAATTGGTTATTGATGGTGAATTTTAATTTACAAGGATGAACTTTAGTTTGCAAGGGCCTTCTCTGTTCTAAATAGAGCCCTATGAGAAATTGTCAGATAGAACCAATAATTCAACCTATTTGTGCCAGCATCATATAAGGTATTTTTACCCTAACAAGTCCAGTATCACACAGTAAAGTTATTAAATTCACTTAATGACAGTTATAGCTTACCTGACCCTCCATGAATGCCCGTAAAACAGATGAGGGATTTTACCCTTCTTGGCTGTCAAACACCAAAAAGGTGGAAAGAAATAAAAGTGCAGACTTCACAGGGGCCAAACTCACTGAATTCTCCAAGAAAAAAGGGTGGAAGCTGTAGTATATCAATCTCATCCTGCCTAGTACAGTCAGTCCAGTGCTGAAATATCAGGCAATTCCTCTCTCAACAAGGAACACAGAAACCCCAGTCAAACAATTAGGCCTTCATTGGGCCTCATCAGTGAGGTGTAGACATATTCCTGAATGAGGAGTCCAGGTCTGGTTGCCCTTTCTTCCCTTAGGGAGATAAAATACACAGAGAGAGAGAAGCGCACTCTCAGGAATGAACAACCAGCTCAATAACTGGTTAGCTTAGCTTGTTCAATGGCAATTTACCACCTGGGTGCAGCTTAAAGGGATACTAAACCCACATATTTTCTTTAATAATTTTGATAGAACATGCAATCTTAACTTTCTAATTTGCTCCTATTGTCAATTTTTCTTTGTTCTTTTGCTATCTTTATTTGAAAAAGCAGGAATCTAAGCAAAGAAGCCATCCCATTTTTGCTTTCTCACCATGGATAGCGCTTGCTGATTGGTGGCTTCACTGTGGACTATTTGCTCAGTGTGCTTAGAGGAATATGACTACACCTCACTGATGAGCCCAATAAAAGCCGAAAAAACAATTGTCTTGAGTTGATGTGTTCCTTGTTCAGAGAGAAATTGCATGGTATTTTGGCAGTGGACTGACCGTAATAGAAAGGATCAGAATGATATACTACAGGCAAGTTCTACTCTGTGAAAAGCATTACTGGACTAAAAAGAAGCTGCAGCCAAGTGGTAAATCACCATAGAACAGGCTAACAATATTATTGAGCTTTGAGCGCGCTTTCTGTGTGTGTGTGTGTGTGTGTGCGCGCGTGTGTGTATTTATAGCATTCAGTCTCCTCCTGTTTCTATGTTCTATTGGTTTAAAACTGGTGATTGTTCTTAAAAAGACACTAAACCCAATTTTTTTCTTTCCTGATTCAGACAGAGCATGCAATTTTAAGCAACTTTCTAATTTACTCCTATTAGCAAATTTTCTTCATTCTCTGTTTATCTTTATTTGAAATGCAAGAATGTAAGTTTAGATGCAAGCCCATTTTTGTGGAATAACCTTGGTTATTCTTGCTGATTAGTGGATAAATTCATCCACCAATAAAAAAGTGCTGTCCGGAGGTGTGAACCAAAAAAAAAAAGCTTAGATGCCTTTTAAAAAAAATAAAGATAGCAAATGAACAAAGAAAAATTGATAATAGGAGTAAATTAGAAAGTTGCTTAAAATTGCATGCTCTATCTGAATCACAAAAGAAAAAATTTGGGTTCAGTGACCCTTTAACTCTGTAGTGCACTCACATTAAAAGAGTTTATTGTTTCTGTTATAGGTTTATTATGGACATTTAAAAGAACTGGCGGTAGATTTTTTTACAGTAAAGTTTCTCCTTATGAGCAAAGTAATGTGACACAAATATTTTTTGTAGATGTTATTTATATATTTATTTTTTATATAAATTTGTGTGTTTTTAGAGAACAGTAGTTAGTTTTTAAGGGCTTTGGGTAAAACTCATTTAAGGCTAGATTACGAGTGGAGTGCTATAATTTGCACACGAGCGATATCGGATTTTCGAGGCCGTTTGCAAATAAGTTAATTTCTGCTCGTATTACAAGTTGAAAGGAAATGGGAACACATGAGCGCAATCACAATTTACGCTAGAGTGATTACTGAGACTTTAGAGCTCTGGTTAACTGTTAAAACCAGTTGCAAAAAAAAGTTCCAAAAACCACATCAAAAAAACATTTAACAGCACAGTTACACTCATAATAACACTGTCTGATAAAAAATATTAAAAAATTGCATGAAAAAGTTATAAGGGCTCAAAGATATGAGGTTTCAGGTGTTAGAGAAAAAAAAGGTCTGCAAAGGGCTTTAACATCACGTTACATACATATACATGTGTAATATGAATATATATGTATGTATATATAGGCAAATATGAATGTGCACTCTCAGGATTTGTGAATAAACAGGTCAAATTCAATACATTACTACTTATGGATTATGTTACATCTTTGTCTTTCATTACAAAGCAAGGGGACAATATTACTCCAAATTTGGTGCAAAGTATTGTTCCAAATTTGGTGCAAAGTATTGCTCCAAATTTGGTGCGCTAGTAGATATAGGGATAAAATTGAAATAAATACATTACTACTTATGGATTATGTTACATCTTTATCTCTCATTTCAAAGCAAGGGGACAATATTGTTGCTCTAAATTTGGTACAAAGTATTGCTCCAAATTTGGTGCAAAGTATTGCTCTAAACTTGGTGCGAAGTATTGCTCCAAACTTGGTGCGAAGTATTGCTCCAAACTTGGTGCAAAGTATTGCCCCAAACTTTGTGCGAAGTATTGCTCCAAACTTGGTAGATAACAATAAAATAATATATCTAACTTCCTTTTTTTAGATAAATCTATTTGCACCATGTTTAAGGCATGTAATACAAGTCCCACTCTCCACTTCACACTAAATTTGATGCAATACTCCTAAACAACCCACAAACTAGTGAAAGTTTCCACCACTTTTGATTGGGAAATGCATAATCACATGATTTATGACATCAGCCAATCTGATTTAAATTTTATACTATCACTAACTAATCAAATTGCTCGATACCTTTGTCATTGATCACTCATCAGAACTTGTAATTGCCATTTGTTACATTGTATATTATACTTTGAAAGTATGTATATGTGAAATTAGTATTCAAGTTAAACATTAATTATGACATTAGGGCACACAGTTTAATATTTTAGACAATGAATGATTTTTAATTCAATATAATCTTCAGCTGATAGCTCAAAGGGATAGTCTACCTAACATTAAACTGTCATGATTCAGATACAGCAGAAATTAAAACACCTCTTTACTGTCATGCTATTTTCAGTGTTTTTCTTCCTTCTCTTGAATTTCATTTTCATTAAGAAATGTCATCTTATATGCCAGCCCATTTTATAACACCTGTGTAAGGGTGGTGTTTAAAACTAGACTGCAATCAGGAAGGGTTTACACAGGTGCAGAGAGAAAATTGGCCCAGCTCTTAAAATATCCATTTGCAAATAAATACATATAATACCCTGATTATATGTTATATTCGCAATTATTAATGCTCAGAATAATAATATATTTACACTATATACATATAGTAGTATAAATAAGCACAGAGATATGAAAGACAACATTGTTTAGAACAAAAAAAATAATTTAGGTTCATTTAAATATGTTTACAAAAGATTTCTGACATAACACATAAATATACAGTATCTCACAAAAGTTGATGTCCATGGGGGAAAGCGTACACGAGCACGTCAAAACAGCCCTTTGGATTTTGTGCGGTATGAAGCTTATTGCTACCATATCGCACGCACAAGGAGGCTTTTCAAAAACTTGTAATGGCAGCGCTATGGTGGGTGAAACAACGCAACTTTTGTTTGGTTCGTTTCACACCCTCTATAGCGCAAAACTCGTAATCTAGACGCTTGTGCTTTGTGCTATGCCTCCAAGAAACTTTAATTCTTTGCTGTCAGCAGCGACAGTTGAGGAGAAAATGTGTTTTTTTAATTTACATGGTCCTATGGGAAAAGTACCTCATGATGTATTTAAACTTTTTAAATGGCTTGAGAGGTTAATCTATTAACATTACAATAAAATGCTTTTGCATGTCACATTCACTTACAGCAGTTTAAATTCATATTTGAATAATCTATTGAGACACACATACAGTATATGGATTTATCTTTTGAGCAACAATATTACTTCACAGAATATTAAGTAATTGAGATGTTGAATAGGGAATGGTGTTTAAAATCAACATTAGGAAACCGGGCAGCCAAGTCTTGCATTAAAAGTATGCGGCAAACAGGCTCATTTTTGTTGTACAAGAACCTAATACATTTATGTTAGGGACAATTAGTATCTTTCTTGGGGTTAATGAACTTAGCCTGAAGCTCTAGGTTGGTAGGTGGTAGGTGAAGAGACTCCATCGGGCCCATTTATCAAAGGGCTTGCGGACCTGATCCGACACTGCGGATCAGGTCCGCAAGACCTCGCTAAATGCGGAGAGCAATACGCTCTCCACATTTAACATTGCACCAGCAGCTCACAAGAGCTGCTGGTGCAACGCCGCCCCCTGCTGACTCGCGGCCAATCGGCCGCCAGCAGGGAGCTGTCAATCAACCCGATCGTATTCGATCGGGTTGATTTCCGGCGGTTCCTGTCCGCCTGCTCAGAGCAGGCGGACAGGGTTATGAAGCAGCGGTCTTTAGACCGCTGCTTCATAACTTGTGTTTCTGGCGAGTCTGAAGACTCGCCAGAAACACGGCCCTTCAAGCTCCATACGGAGCTTGATAAATGGGCCTGCTAGTCTGTCATAAAACTGGTTTTGTGTATGTTGAACTTAAAACACATTTTAATGTGCTTGGTGTTTGGTTGATTACTTTAAACCTTAACATATAGGCTCTTGCAATGAGAAGAAACACAACTTAAATCATAGGAAAGCAGACCAAAAATAATGAAAATATTGTTTTACTAGATATTGAGGGAAACTCAGTATTGCATTTAAAGGAATGGTAAAGTCCAAATTAAACTCTCAGGATTCAGATAGGGCATGTCATTTTAAACAACTTTCTAATTTACTTTTATCATTAATTTTGCTTTATTATCTTGGTATTCTTAGTTAAAAGCTAAACCTAGGTAGGCTCATATGCTAATGTCTAAGCCCTTGAAGGCCACATATTATCTGAATGCATTTGACAGTTTTTCACAGCTAGAGGGCGTTAGTTCATGTGTTTTATATAGATAACATTGTGCTCATGCACGTGAAGTTATTTAAGAGTCAGCACTAATTGCCTGAAATGCAAGTCTGTGAAAAGATCTGCTATATGGATGCAGTCTACTGAAGCTTAGATACAAGGTATTTACAGAGGTAAAAAGTATATTTCTATAACAGTGTTGGTTATACAAAACTAGGGGATGGTAAATAAAGAGATTATCTATCTTTTCACAAATGTTTACCCACTGTAATCAATGCCCACCCAATCTGCCACCTTGTGTAATTCAAAATGTTTCATTGAAACATTGATTTGTTTAAAGTTAAAAATAGTCATCCAAGTCAATTACTATACTAGAGACACTTCACATTTATCTCTTACAGTTTAATTCAATTCAATTACAGGTTTTATAAAAAATGAGTTTAAAAATGTATTAATTTAACAAGGGAGTTACAACACATCTAATTAACCAGTCATTTATAAATGGCAACAGAAGTAAAAGTTTGTCACCATATTTCACAAGACAAAGCATAAAGGAAAAAAGGTAAATGATTAGAATTGACAAATGTGTATTACTGCTGAAAGCATTCAGGTTCTTCATAAAAAAAAAAGAAAAAAAAAGTTGTTTCTCTAGCCTAGAAGCAGACGGTCAGTAATTCATTTTATTGAGATCACAACAACAAGAGATATGGGCCCCTAGTTATCAATGTCTGTCGGACCTGATCCACACTCGGATCAGGTCCGACAGATATCGCTGAATATGGCGAGCAATATGCTTGCTGTATTCAGCATTGCACCAGCAGCTCACAAGAGCTGCTGGTGCAATGCCGCCCCCTGCAGACTCGCGGCCAATTGGACGCAAGCAGGGGGTTGTCAACCCGATCTTACTCGATCGGGTTGATTTCCGGCGATGTCTGTCCGCCTGCTCAGAGCAGGCGGACAGGTTATGGAGCAGCGGTCTTTGTGACCGCTGCTTCATAACTGCTGTGTCAGCACCCTTTGTGCTGAGTAGCGCAGACAGGGAACTCTCATTGTCCCAGCTCACTGATCTCTGGTAAAGGAACAATTCCAATAGGATCCCTGGTGTCTGTGCCAGATAGAACAAAAAATCTCAGGCTTCCAAAAGGTAAAATTGTGTTTATTAAAAACAAAAGTAAAAACTGAGGGTGCAAACATTCACCCAAAGTTTATAGAAACAATGCAAATACAGATTGCAACGCGTTTCTCAGCTCTGCTGGCTGTTTCATCAAGCATCTCAATGAAACAGCCAGCAGAGCTGAGAAACGCGTTGCAATCTGTATTTGCATTGTTTCTATAAACTTTGGGTGAATGTTTGCACACTCAGTTTTTACTTTTGTTTTTAATAAACACAATTTTACCTTTGGAAGCCTGAGATTTTTTGTTCTTTTTGACACCAGGGATACATTTGGAATTGTTACTATACCAGAGATCAGTGAGCTGGGACAATGAGAGTTCCCTGCCTGCGCTACTCAGCACAAAGGGTGCTGACACTCTTGCGAGTATAACCACAACACAAGACTCACACATATTTCTTTGCAATCACAGTATCACACTTGGAGGCACCCTCTGTATGTGATTTGCCTTCACAGATTTCTCTTCTCGGATTTGTTTATCTTCAAGAGGAGCAGCCATGATTCAAATTTAGGATTACATGTTCTGGGACCAGCACTTTATCCGATATTGACCTAACTGTCGTCTGTTGGACTCAGTTAAGATTTTTTTGTGATCTAATCTGTGACACAAATATTGTGCTTTCTTAATTGTTCAGTGTCTATTATTAGACTGCATCACTATTTTTTCATGTCTATACCCTTGTACTTTTGCGCCCCCTAGAGTTGGACATGGTAGTTTCACCAGAGGTTACTTTTCTCTGCATGTGCATGTATAGCATAGCTAGATATTGTCAGTGCACCAGCATTTTAAATAC
Source organism: Bombina bombina (assembly GCF_027579735.1). Lineage (NCBI taxonomy): Eukaryota > Metazoa > Chordata > Amphibia > Anura > Bombinatoridae > Bombina > Bombina bombina. Next base: position 193,595,582 of record NC_069507.1, on the reverse strand, counting down.
TGCAGCTGTTCATAGCACCAGTGGGGCTTGTATCAGGTCAGTAATTAACAAACTGAGTCCTTACCAGATGGTACAAGCACCTAAGTTCTCTGAGCAAGTCCTGTGTTTAAAAAGCTGGTGCACGGTGCATATTTAAATACACTTTGGAAACAGATATAGCATAGATTAGAAGCATTTGTGCTAATACATGAATATTACAAAAATGCTTCTATTCAAAACTGAAATGTATCCATGTGGATTCCAATTTTAGCTGGAATGTCCCTTTAAAGGGACACAAGTCAAAATTAAACTTTCATGATTCAGACAGAGCACAGAATTAAACAACTTTACAATTTAATTTGCATTATCAAAATGTATTTGTGAAGGCACCAGCACCTACTGAGCATGTGCACAAGTTCACTGTATATACGTATATGCATTTTGTGACTGGCTGACGGCTATCACATGATGCAGGGGGGAATGAAATAGAAATACATTAAAAAATGTGTTGAGAGAGAGAGAAAGAGATGGAATGGATAGCAGTCAAATAATAGAAACCATCAAATATATTGGGCTAGATTACAAGTGGTGCGCTAATTTAAAATGCGCCTGTAAAGGGGCAAATTTGCCCATTTAAGGGTGCATGTTAAATAACCAGCCATTAGAAGTGGCTGGTTAATGCTACTGGGAGCTAGCGGTAGCCCTTTGTACTAGGCAACATTTACCAGAGAAACAAAAGAGATAAGAGAATCTCAAAAGGTGGGGTTTAAATAAGCACTCATTCCTACTATATATTAAAGTAATTAAAAAATTGAATTTTTAATGATTTAAGTTAAAAAATGACCCATTAACATAAGGTTTTGTACCTACAAAAAACTACTATGTCACTTGTATCCCCCTGTTTCCTGGCCGATAGCAGCTCCCTTGGCTTCAGGTGACAGGGATAAAGGACAACTAGATTAAAACCAAAGTATGCACCGTAGTGCTTGCACAAACGCGTTTTGGCTGCAGTATCAGCCTTTGTCAATGTGGCAGGACAAACCGAGGCCCGGGTGCCACCCCTTATTATAGCGTAAAACTTAAAAACTTTGAACTAATCCTAGTTCGTAGTGCAGAAACACCTCTAGAAAGAGCCAATCAAAATTGTATTGTGTGTCGGGCATGAGGGGGTGTGTTTATGACCAATACGTATGCATTCAGTGAACCAATCCTCAAACGTTTGCGATCCATGAATATAGCGATGTAATTGTCAAGTATGATCTGATTGGATATCGTCTTCACTATTGTATGGGTTACTAGTGATGCTATAGTTCTAAAAAATAAGAAATCGTCTAATTTTATATAACTATTATTAGTCAAAATGTATCCCCTCATGTTTCACAGTGCCAATGTTACAATATGCTACTCAGCATCTGTCAGAATAAGATCACTAGTTCGGACAGATCTCCGGTCAGAAGAGCACACAATAATCGTGTCACTCTGTTATCCCGCTTTGCATCTATATACCGCGGTGTCTACATGTTACAACATTAATATCCCATTTATCCGTTTGATCCTTCAAAGAATTCAAATAGCTACACAGTCCCAAACAGACTGTTGGAGGTACCAATCGGAAGGTCATACGTCACAATAAATCAGGGTGTGTGAGAGATGCGCAATCTTATTGGCTATCTGTTGTTGACTGTGACAGTGACGTCTCTTCTGTCTTATTCATCTGCTCATATGTACGCTATAGAATAATTTGATTATAGAATGGCTACATCCTATGGGACTTAGTTATTTAAACTTCTATAATGTAGAAAGAATGCTGACTAAGCCAGACCACTATACGTGTTATTGTTTTGCACCACGAATACTGGACACTCATTGGATATTATTTCTAAGATATGATCAGGTTCTATACGATCCAGTTTGTACATGTGGTACGGCGATGGGCACATCCTGTGCACCAACCTATGCCAACATCTACCTGGGCTGGTGGGAGGAGATGATTGTGTTCAATGACAACATGAACCAGTACACCCAATATATCTCCCACTGGTCCAGGTACATAGATGATATTCTCCTAATATGGGATGGTCCGGTAGAAATACTGGAATAATTTGTCAGATTACTTAATACCAATCCATTTGGATTATATTTGACTTACAATACAAATAAGGACAAAGTTGAATTCCTGTACCTGACTATTTTGAAAAATGATGACAAATTAGTGATGGAGACATATAGAAAACCGACCGCCACTAATAATATCCTGCATGCGAAAAGTCATCATCATCCGTCTACCATAAATAGTCTCCCATACGGAGAATATCTTAGGGTAAGAAGAAATTGCACAGACATTAATTCCTTCAAAAAAATTAGCTTTTGATTTTAAGACTACTTAAAATGGGCTATTCCAGAAAACAATTAGCCAAAGCCTATCATAAAGCTATGGCTAAAGACAGGTCGGAGCTACTCAAACCTAATAAACAAAAACAATTCTGAAAGTAATACTATCAGATTTATATCTACGTACAATTGTCAGAGTGACCAAATAACTACAATCATCAACAAGCATTGGCATGTCCTTAAAAGTGATGACAAGTTAAAAACATTGTTACCTGACAGACCGTCTTTCACTTTTAGACTTGCCAAGAACTTAATGGATAATCTGACTAAGAGCCACTTTGATAGAAATAGAAATAGAAAACCCTGACATCAGGGCTCTACCCCGTGTGGACATTGCAATATATGTCAATACATGATCAAAAAAGATACCATTACTGACCTATTTTCCAAAAATTGGAAAATTAGGACCCATATTAATTGCCAAAGCGAAAATGTCATTTATTGCTTGTCTTGCTCATGTAATTTGATCTATACAGGCATGACAACACGTAAACTTGGTACTAGGATCACTGAACACCTAAGCAATATACGCAATGCACCTAAAGATCTTAAAAACGGTAAACAAATAACAAGCGTAGCTAAACATTTTATGCAACATCATTCAGGTAAAATGACATCCTTTAAATGTTGGGGTTTGGAACATGTAAAACCAGGGATTAGAGGGGGCAACAGTGAGAAAATTCTATTACAAAAAGAAACAGGCTAAATTTTTCAACTGAATTCAGTCATGCCCCACGGTATGAACGAAGCCAACAATTACTGGGTTTTTCTTTAAATTAAGGAGGCATACTCCTTAATCGCATTAAGTGGACATACAATACATTTCTGATTATTACTCATGTATACAGTTATTATTGTTCAGATATTTGAGTGATTTTCTATCCACCATAATGGTTTTAATGTAGTGTCAATCTATTGCGGTCAATGGTCTGTCCACAATATGGAATGTGGAATTTATTTTCTACATTTTATATTCTTTATATTTTTATATATAAATAGCACTACACACCATTATTGTTGGGGCCAACACTCTATATGTCTGATGAATGGGAAATGTATATAATTTAACTTTGTGTCATAGGTGCCGCTCATAGCACACTTATAAAACTTATTCAATATCCAATTTGACTTTACAAAATTATTTTTTATTAAATACTTTTCTAATGCAGGATAATACCTCATATGGATCCTGGTTTTAGATCATACAAAAAGAGCTTTGGTATTTTCAGGATGGAGAGTATTCTTTAAACTAATATACTCGCATATGTGTTATCACACTAATACGAAGTTATGGTTGCAGAACTCTTAATCATATATGCCAAGTTTATCTTAAACTCATAATGTGAGTACAAACTCGATCGCATAGAACCTGATCATATCTTAGAAATAATATCCAATGAGTGTCCAGTATTTGTGGTGCAAAACAATAACACATATAGTGGTCTGGCTTACTCAGCATTCTTTCTACATTATAGACGTTTAAATAACTAAGTCCCATAGGATGTAGCCATTCTACAATCAAATTATTCTATAGCGTACATATGAAATAAGACAGAAGAGACGTCACAGTCACAGTCAACAACAGATAGCCAATAAGATTGCGCATCTCTCACACACCCTGATTTATTGTGACGTATGACCTTCCGATTGGTATCTCCAACAGTCTGTTTGGGACTGTGTAGCTATTTGAATTCTTTGAAGGATCAAACGGATAAATGGGATATTAATGTTGTAACATGTAGATACCGCGGTATACAGATGCGAAGTGGGATAACAGAGTGACACGCTTATCATGTGCTCTTCTGACCGGAGATCTGTCCGAACTTGTGATCTTATTCTGACAGATGCTGAGTAGCATATTGTAACATTGGCACTGTGAAACATGAGGGGATACATTTTGACTAATAATAGTTATATAAAATTAGACGATTTCTTATTTTTTAGAACTATAGCATCACTAGTAACCCATACAATAGTGAAGACGATATCCAATCAGATCATACTTGACAATTACATCGCTATATTCATGGATCACAAACGTTTGAGGATTGGTTCACTGAATGCATACGTATTGGTCATAAACACACATCATGCCCGACACACAATACAATTTTGATTAGCTCTTTCTAGAGGTGTTTCTGCACTACAAACTAGGATTGGTTCAAAGTTTTTAAGCTTTACGCTATAATAAGGGGTGGCACCCGGGCCTCGGTTTGTCCTGCCACATTGACAAAGGCTGATACTGCAGCCGAAACGCGTTTGTGCAAGCACTACGGTGCATACTTTGGTTTTAATCTAGTTGTCCTTTATCCCTGTCACCTGAAGCCGAGGGAGCTGCTATCGGCCAGGAAACAGGGGGATACAAGTGACATAGTAGTTTTTTGTAGGTACAATACCTTATGTTAATGGGTCATTTTTTAACTTAAAGCCTTAAAAATTAAATTTTTTAATTACTTTAATATATAGTAGGAATGAGTGCTTATTTAAACCCCCTCTTTTGAGATTCTCTTATCTCTTTTGTTTTGAATGTTATATTGTAGGGTTAGCACCGGAATATTATTCCATTTATTCTTCTAATATACTGTAACTAGTGCCAGTTCTCTAGCTTGTGTGATTGTATAACATTTACCAGAGGTCAGACATCTGGTTAATTTAAAAAATGTTCCCCAATTTCCCCCAAATATAGTGGACAGTTCCTTTATGAAAATAAAATGATCAGCATCTTTATTTAAAAAATAAAAATAAATAATAACTGCACAAAGCAGTTATAAGGGATTAAAGTGAGCGGGTGTGGGGTTCAGTTTATGGGGACTGTGTTAAAACTGTAAATATATATGTATATGCTTAAATACATAAGCCCCTATTACATGATGCCATCCTCTGTCACAAATTACTTCCTCAATCCAGTAAAATACCCAAAATATAAAAGCATACAAAATACAAAACTAATTTAATGTTATTAAGCACTATGGCCGGGATTTTACAAAGACCGGACGGACAAGGGTTTACATCTTCGACCCTGTCCAACCGGCATTGCGTTTAGCATTTATAATTGTACACTACGGCTGGTATGCAATGCTGTCCCCTGCTAGCACTTGCTTGTAATATCAAGTTACGCACTAATTTTAGCGCTGTCCAGTGATACCACTTTTCCTGTCCCATGCTAGCATTAGTGTGCCACTTGTAATCTTGTCCTAAATCTCGACTGCTGTGTGCACTATACTTTACCTATAGTTGATAGGATGCAAGGCTTTAAAGGGACAACAGCTGGGCACAACAACCGTAGCATGGCTACCACTCACCAGGCAATTGTTTTCCCTCTTGCTTTTAAAGCTGTTCTCTTATTTTAACTCATTACAGAATTCCGTTGGTAAAGCTTTGCACTTTACACTGGGCACCGCCATCTTGCATATCATGTATTGTATCCTGTGACAGAGGCTCTCTCACAGATCTGTGACGTTATTGGCTTTTTGACAGCTGTACCTTGCCTTGCAGTTTAGCCCTAGTCAAAAACGATGAACTTCCTGGAGTCATTCTGAAGTAATCGATGACAAGTGACAGTGGGTGGTACACTAAGCGCCTGCCTCAAGGACCCTGGCTCTGGATATTGGCTCCTAGTAGCCAATAGAATAAATGAGTAGAAAAGGGTTGGAACCAAAGCGCCTGAAAGGCCGGGTCTAGACAGAGTTTAAACAGATTCACTTAAAAAGTAGAGGTTACACTTTAATTTGTTTACAAGCATGGATCCATGTTACATAACAAGAAACTTAAAATTTTCACAACAATAAAATTCTTAAAAAATAGATAAAAAATCACTGATGATTCTCTTAAGGCAACTGGTACAGACCTGTCTATACTGGTATCCCAGTATCTCTAGGTGTTCTTTGAACAATAGGATAATTACTGAGGATCCTCTTATACAGATTTTATCCGGACTGATTCCCAGTAACTCTAAGTACGGCGGTCACCTTTCTAGGTGTTGGGTGCCTTAATGTCTAGTAATCCCTAAATATGTGAGTGGCGTATGTGTGCAAGATTGTGCTAGAGGATATCAAATCCTTCTATGTTTGAATAATGATGATACACTTGTGATGGTAAAATATGTGATAAAAAATATGTGATCAAAAAATTAAAGTGGTGGTGTAAATATAAAGTGATAGGTGCTAAACCTTGAATAAAATATTGATGCAGGTGATAAACATTTCAAAACATAGTGATGACATATACATAAAGCGAACCACGATAAATAAATAAACAAAAATAGTCCTCCAAATGATAATATTAAGTCCAAATTGAAGTGTTCACTCCAAAAAGTGCTGATAATAAACCACAAACTGAAAAACCAAAACTGAAAACTGAAAAATCAAACTCAAAAAATCAGTGGCCACTGTAAAATAAAGCAAGTCAATCCTGTGAGGAGATACAAATAATTCTGCAACCTCGGCAGTACTGGATAGTGGTGATATATCAAAATTTCATCCGGGGTCCGGCTGACCCAAATCACACCTAAAAATAAAACAAACACACAATAGTGCAGAGCGTAATTTCTCAAGTAGATTTGAAAGGAGGAAGACTCACCAGTCGACGCGTTTCGGTCTGTGCTAGACCTTTATCAAGACTGGATTGTGTGGGTTTTGGTGATCTTTTATACCTGTATTTTGAATGCATACCGGAAGTGCTTGCTTAGTACTTCCTGTTTCATTAAGATGATTAAAATGATTAAAATATTCGTTTTTTTAAATATCATTCGCCTTTATTTTAATACTCTGATATGCCTTTATGGCAATCAATTCTAATTCTTTACATTGTGTATTTATGGTCTACTCCGGTGTTCATCCGGATTTTTCATATTTAACAACTTCCGGTTTGCATGAAGAGTTGTTATATCTGACAACTTCCGGTTTGCATTCAGGGTTTGTTTTGCATATTATCGGCATATAAGTACTGCCGAAAACGAATTCAATACATTTAAATTAGACCAATAGTTCAGACTCATGTTTTAATTATTCTGTTGCACATGATCGCTTATCCGTTCTCTATACGGTTAATCTCTATATGGTTCCTCCTCTAGAAGAAGTGGCAGTTTTTAATAGTGGCCAATTGTTTACTTATCTATTAGAACTTGTTATTCATTTAAGCCTTATCTGCCTATAATAGTATCACTTTGTCTATTGTATACAAAAATGTGTGAGAAGGGGTGTGTGCAGATATCCTATTCCTATTGGTTGGATTCAGAGGGTCTGTTACGGGGCTCTATTCCTATTGGTCAGAGTTTTTTTCTTTGGGGGCGTGTTTCTGAATGCTATGTTTGAAATAGATAGCATGCGATGTGTTACAAAGAATTATTCTTATTGGCACGCAATGTTATTATTACTAATCGGCTTGATTCATTTATAGTAAACATTCAACCATATTCCCCCATTTTAAAGGGATGTGGGATAAATCTTCATCCAATTTTATCTTTATATAGTGTCTTTGATTCTTATTTAACTCGTAATACAGGGATAATAATAATAATATTCCCTTTTAGTTATAAACTGTTCATGTTTCATACATGTATCAATAGTCAAAATATCGTCTGCTTTTAGATACATTTAAGGGGAGAGCGGAGTGAGCTAGTTTACAATTCAATAATAACTTCCTTGTTACTATATGGATTCATCTGTGAGACCCGTTTTCTATCAACCTATATCTTTTATTGAAAGATTTTTGTATTTGCGAGCAATCTCTTATGTTATACATGACTATTATTGCTAAATTGAGTAACTAACATCTAGGATTCCCTTTTTGGTATTTTAAAATGCAGTAAGCGATATTTCAGGTTTTCTATCAACCTATATCTTTTATTGAAAGATTTTTGTATTTGCGAGCAATCTCTTACGTTATACATAACTATTGTTGCTAAATTGAGTACCTAACATCTAGGATTCCCTTTTTGGTATTTTAAAATGCAGTAAGTGATATTTCAGGTATCACTGCTAGGATGCCCCTAGCAGTGATACCTGAAATATCGCTTACTGTATTTTAAAATACCAAAAAGGGAATCCTAGATGTTAGGTACTCAATTTAGCAACAATAGTTATGTATAACATAAGAGATTGCTCGCAAATACAAAAATCTTTCAATAAAAGATATAGGTTGATAGAAAACCTGAAATATCGCTTACTGCATTTTAAAATACCAAAAAGGGAATCCTAGATGTTAGTTACTCAATTTAGCAATAATAGTCATGTATAACATAAGAGATTGCTCGCAAATACAAAAATCTTTCAATAAAAGATATAGGTTGATAGAAAACGGGTCTCACAGATGAATCCATATAGTAACAAGGAAGTTATTATTGAATTGTAAACTAGCTCACTCCGCTCTCCCCTTAAATGTATCTAAAAGCAGACGATATTTTGACTATTGATACATGTATGAAACATGAACAGTTTATAACTAAAAGGGAATATTATTATTATTATCCCTGTATTACGAGTTAAATAAGAATCAAAGACACTATATAAAGATAAAATTGGATGAAGATTTATCCCACATCCCTTTAAAATGGGGGAATATGGTTGAATGTTTACTATAAATGAATCAAGCCGATTAGTAATAATAACATTGCGTGCCAATAAGAATAATTCTTTGTAACACATCGCATGCTATCTATTTCAAACATAGCATTCAGAAACACGCCCCCAAAGAAAAAAACTCTGACCAATAGGAATAGAGCCCCGTAACAGACCCTCTGAATCCAACCAATAGGAATAGGATATCTGCACACACCCCTTCTCACACATTTTTGTATACAATAGACAAAGTGATACTATTATAGGCAGATAAGGCTTAAATGAATAACAAGTTCTAATAGATAAGTAAACAATTGGCCACTATTAAAAACTGCCACTTCTTCTAGAGGAGGAACCATATAGAGATTAACCGTATAGAGAACGGATAAGCGATCATGTGCAACAGAATAATTAAAACATGAGTCTGAACTATTGGTCTAATTTAAATGTATTGAATTCGTTTTCGGCAGTACTTATATGCCGATAATATGCAAAACAAACCCTGAATGCAAACCGGAAGTTGTCAGATATAACAACTCTTCATGCAAACCGGAAGTTGTTAAATATGAAAAATCCGGATGAACACCGGAGTAGACCATAAATACACAATGTAAAGAATTAGAATTGATTGCCATAAAGGCATATCAGAGTATTAAAATAAAGGCGAATGATATTTAAAAAAACGAATATTTTAATCATTTTAATCATCTTAATGAAACAGGAAGTACTAAGCAAGCACTTCCGGTATGCATTCAAAATACAGGTATAAAAGATCACCAAAACCCACACAATCCAGTCTTGATAAAGGTCTAGCACAGACCGAAACGCGTCGACTGGTGAGTCTTCCTCCTTTCAAATCTACTTGAGAAATTACGCTCTGCACTATTGTGTGTTTGTTTTATTTTTAGGTGTGATTTGGGTCAGCCGGACCCCGGATGAAATTTTGATATATCACCACTATCCAGTACTGCCGAGGTTGCAGAATTATTTGTATCTCCTCACAGGATTGACTTGCTTTATTTTACAGTGGCCACTGATTTTTTGAGTTTGATTTTTCAGTTTTCAGTTTTGGTTTTTCAGTTTGTGGTTTATTATCAGCACTTTTTGGAGTGAACACTTCAATTTGGACTTAATATTATCATTTGGAGGACTATTTTTGTTTATTTATTTATCGTGGTTTGCTTTATGTATATGTCATCACTATGTTTTGAAATGTTTATCACCTGCATCAATATTTTATTCAAGGTTTAGCACCTATCACTTTATATTTACACCACCACTTTAATTTTTTGATCACATATTTTTTATCACATATTTTACCATCACAAGTGTATCATCATTATTCAAACATAGAAGGATTTGATATCCTCTAGCACAATCTTGCACACATACGCCACTCACATATTTAGGGATTACTAGACATTAAGGCACCCAACACCTAGAAAGGTGACCGCCGTACTTAGAGTTACTGGGAATCAGTCCGGATAAAATCTGTATAAGAGGATCCTCAGTAATTATCCTATTGTTCAAAGAACACCTAGAGATACTGGGATACCAGTATAGACAGGTCTGTACCAGTTGCCTTAAGAGAATCATCAGTGATTTTTTATCTATTTTTTAAGAATTTTATTGTTGTGAAAATTTTAAGTTTCTTGTTATGTAACATGGATCCATGCTTGTAAACAAATTAAAGTGTAACCTCTACTTTTTAAGTGAATCTGTTTAAACTCTGTCTAGACCCGGCCTTTCAGGCGCTTTGGTTCCAACCCTTTTGTAATCGATGACTCCATACTAGTCATCACAAGCCATCCTGAAGTATGCCCACAGGCCAAAATATTTAAATGAGATGAAACACATAAATATATATATATTTATATATATTATAAGTGTTTGAAAAAATATTTATTATTTATTATTTGAAAAAATATACACCGTGCATTTTGTTTGTCTTTAATTGACATCTACCTCGGCAGATTGTGCCTCTAGCTTTGGCGCACAAGTCTGTTGCACTGGAGATCAGTGCAGCTTGAGGGGCGTGTCAAGAGTACCGAATTATGCACCCAGACAAAGTACACACGCTCTGTTGTGGTTTTGTATCTTGATAGTTAGCAGTGCACAAAATATCACATATAATAGAAGTACATTGAAAATATGACAGGCTCAATACAAACTGCTGCAAGCCGACATGGAGGCTCCGAAAATTGCCACCCTCTCCAAGCTACCGCTCTAGGCATGTACCTTGTTTACCTAGGCAGTAATACGCCCCTGAACCATGCTAATGTATTTGTATGCAGCAGTTTAATGTCCCTTTAAATGTTATGTAGTTATGTATTATGTTTACTGTCCTATTAATATACAATAACAAATCATACATCAGCATTCTATTAATAATATTCATGATGTATGCATCATTTAGCAGAGCAAAGGAATTAGTATTATTATCTCCTTAATTGGTTGCACACATAGCTGAAACAAAATGTATTTCTATAGCAACACCTACAGGCTTCATTAATAACTGTATAGGCAGCATCTAATTATGAAGACAGCTCATCATATTTATGTCCCCATCCTTTTCATTTAGTACAACACAGGTAAGAAACAGACTTATACTACAATACAACTTATGATTTTAGACTTGATGTACTGGAAAATAAATTGCTAAAATACCAATTATTCAGAACACTGACTTTGCGCACCTGTTTAATCCATTTATATCGGAGTTTCATCTGTTTGACAAATGTACAAACAAACCATGCGTAAAAAAAAAAAGAACAAATACTTTGGTACAACACAAGTGGAAGAAATATTTGCAAATTAATGAGTTGGCAAACTTTTAAAGTTCTAATGTTGTGCAACTTTCTTTTAATTTAATTTATAGTCATCAGCATAATTAATTTGGTTATCAAAAAGCCAACAGCTTCATTGCTTCAGAGAGTGTGAGTAATTGATTATGCATTGAAAGACTTTTAGACAAGTTGGATAAGCTTCTCCACGTTCACCACAGCTAAATTACCTTGTAATGACTCAAAAAAAAACTAACAAAAAAAAAACCAGTTGGATATTATTCTTTATGCAAATTCAGTAACCTTCTCTATCTTACAACATAACACATTAGACACTCAATACATGCATCATTTACATAATTACTTTGAATAAAAAAACTGATGTCCACCCACAGTATAACCTTTTTTGTACTTTGAGCAATTTTGAAAGTGTAATTTGTTATTATCATGACAAAAGGAAATTATTGGTTTGAAAAATTATATAATGGAGGAAAACTCTAAAGTGTAACAATAAAAAAAAATGTAGATACAATGTAAATGCTCTTAAACATATATCTATTACTGTCAATGTATTCCACTGTACCTTATTAAAGTAAGAATGCAAAAACACACAATATTGACACGCTAAAACAAGTGCGTTTTACTTTACATTATTATAGTAAACAATGTCTCTTTTGTCCTAGGAAATTCAAGTGCAATAGTATAATTTTAAAATCTCTATAGGAACACATGCAAGAACGAAAAGCATAGGGTTGTTTATATTGCCTATTGCGTTTTTATGTGGGTGTTACAATTTAACAAATACATTCTTCTGTTTTTTTTCACCATGGGGATGGTTTATGTCACATTTATATTGGACCTATTTGTTAAGTAGTAAAAATGACTTGACCTAAATATATGTGAAAAATACCTATAGCAGTAAATTCTTTGGAAGATGGTTATAGAGATAGGGATAGATTGGTTATTCAGATAGATCGGTTGTTCAGAAAGCCACAATGTGAAGAAGACATAGGAGCCGAAATATCAAGCTCCGAATGGAAGGCTAAAGACCGCTGCTCCATAACTTGTCCGCCTGCTCTGAGGCCGCAGACAGAAATCAACCTGATCGAATACGATCGAGTTGATTGACACCCTCTGCTAGCGGCCGATTGGCTGTGAATCTGCAGTGGGCGGCATTGCACTAACAGTTCACAAGAACAATGAGGCAATGATAGATGCCGACAGCGTATGCTGTCTGCATTTATCGATAAGTAGCAGACATGATACACTACATCGTATCATGTCTGCTTGCACATTAATAAATAGGCCCCATAATGTTCAAAAGTCATTGAGTCTCGCGTCACCTATATTTTACATTATTTAGTTAGTGGGTGCCCCTTTTATTAAAGGGATAGGAAGGTCAACATTTAATTGTGCATAGGTGCATTTCAATTTTAAATAGAAGTATTTTTCCAGTAAACTTCAATTAGCAAAATTTCTTCTAGTAAAAGATTTTAGTGTTTTTCAGTGGCATACTCCCATATGCTGTGAGTGCCTGTGCAAAAGTATTCAAACACTAAACCTTCTCAAAGAGTCAGAAATGGCTTGTATGACATCAATTAAGCCTTCACAGACACCATAGACACCACTGACAACTATCTGAGCCGAAATACTGGTGCATAAACCCTCACAGGATATGTGCATATGCCGCTGAAAAACACATATTACTTTTACTAGAAGCAAGCTTGTTAATATAATTATATTGTAAAACTGCTTCTATTTAAAATTAAAATACATTCATGCACATCTCCATTTTGGCCTCTCTATCCCTTTAACATCAGTTGCATGAGGTGCCCAGTTATCTGTCACATGAAGCTATTTTTTTTTATGTAAATGTTTGTAACTGTAAGATAATTGCATGTCTGTTCTGTTACGGCAGTCTTACCTTCATAAGGAAAGGTGTCTCAGCAATCTTGCAGACACAGACTAGAATAAAGACTCTATTGCACATGTAAAATATCTAATCTCATGGTTAATTATATTTATATTTAACTGTTTATCTAGAGTAGAAATGTGCGATTTGTTTCGGATCGATTCGGAAATTCGTCCAAATTCGTTAAATTCGGAGATTCGGATCGATTCGAATTTCCGAATTGAAATAGTGCCGAATCTACCGAATAAATCCGAATTAGTTTGGATTTATTCGGTAGATTCAGATGGCCATGGATTACACTAGTATTGTACAGTATATTAGGTTATATCACTCTGCTATGGGTTACACCTAATATATAGTACATAATACTAGTCTAATGCACAGCACATCTTACCTAACACATACCAAAATTCCGAATTTCCAAACCGAACCGAATGTAACCAAATCCAGCCGAATTTTTTTCGAATTCGAAAGAATCCGAATGAATCCGAAACAAATTCATTCGTTTTTTTTCTGAATTCGAATCGATTATAACCGAAATTTGAATCGATCCGAACCGAAACAAATTTTTCGAAGCTGCACAAGTCTAATCTAGAGTGTTAGAATTGAATGTTTATTGTTTATAGAGAGAGTTTCTTTTTCCCATTTGCTTGTTCTTTAACGTAGTTAAGGTGTTTTTGTGATGTTGGTATCCTTCACAATGGAGTTTGTTATGTGCACTAAGAGGTGAACATGTATGAAATATATGGGCTACTAGTATTATAAAGGAGTGTGACTCTCAATTCATGGATATAACATTTTTTTATGAATTAGTCAATTTTATATTTATTGGAAGTTTAAGTTTTTAATAAAGAGATTAGTTTCATAAATTGGTTTTGATTTCAAACATGGTAAATGAAAAAATAGCATAGAAAGGCTGGAATAAAAGGCACTGCAAGGCTGAAACAACTGGGTTACACTAGCTTTAATACACAATTCTGGAAGGAAGCAAAGTAATACAAAGGTATTGAAAAGGAAAGAGTTTAACTGTAGCAATGTCCAGTAAAACTATAGCAGTTTCCGATAAGCACAGTTGGGTAATATAGCAGGATCATACACAGGAATTCAGAAAGCAAGTAAGATTATAGCGGTTGGAACAAGCAGTGATCTAAAAGGAGGTCAATAGACAGCAGGGGCTCATATACAAGAGTCAGCAGAAATGATAATCACACCCAGAAACCCAGAGCATAGAAAGACTGAATCAATACATGGGCCTAGATCAGTGGTGTAAGCACAACGTCTAAAGACCATCACAAGCATCTCCATTGTAGCAAAACTCTCTAGGATGTCCTACAATTTTATTGTTATCAGACCATTGTATCAAGTTATTGTGTAGAGATTGTCAAAACAACTTTTCTGGTGGTACCAACATTTACTGAGAACTTTACTTTGAGCCTAGTTGATCTGTATAGTGGAGAGAATAATCTAAGATACATTATGATAAAATTGAATGATTGGGATATATCAAGATTATTCTTCAGTTTCAACCATAAATTGCGTTGAGAGAGCTTCTACTTTTATATATACAATGCTTGGAAAGGAGACCACCATGCCTACCTAACACTGAAATATTACCAGATTCTAGTTATAGAAGGCTTTTATAATCAATATAAATAAGAACAGGTATTGGTGTACCCTCCAGAAGATGACACTGTTTAGATAGGGCTAGATTAATTGCTAGCAGTTGATTATGCTTCACAAGCAATGCAGTTGTACACATAAAAAAATGCTACCTGTAGCTATGGGTGCAGCTAACAATCAGCTAGATTATGAGTTTTGAGCGCTATAGGGATTTTAACGACCACCACAAAAGCTGCGTTATTTCACCTCCCTATAGCGCTGCTATTACAGGTTTTGAAAAAGCAGGCTTGTGGCGTTGAGCTCCATACCACACCGAAAACAAGCGCTGCTTTGACGTGCTCGTGCACGATTTCCCCATAGACATCAATGGGGAGAACCGACAAAAAAAAAAAGCCTAACACCTGCGATTGCGGAAACAAAAGCTCTGTAACGCAGCCCCATTGATGTCTATGGGGAAAAAGAAAATAATAATAACACCCTAACATAAACCCCGAGTCTAAACACACCTAATCTGCTGCCCCTGACATCGCCAGATTCGCCACCACCTACATAAAACTATTAACACCTAATCTGCCGCTCCCAATGTTGCCGCCACTATACTTAAGTTATTAACCCCTAAACCTCTGGCCTCCCACATCACTACCACCCACTAAATAAATCCATTAACCCCTAACCCTAACGTAACCCTAAGTCTAACCCTAACACCCACTAACTTTAACATAATAAAAATATAGCTAAATTAAATTTACAATTTTTAAGTAAATAAACCTATTAACCCCTAAACTTAACCCTAAACCTAACCCTACCCCGCCTAACTTTAACATAATTAAAATAGAGCTAAACTAAAGTTACAATTATTAACTAAATAATACCTATTTAAAACTAAATACTTACTGTGATGAGAGCAGGATGTGATGTCAGTAGTATGTGGGCGGGGCTTAGGTCCGGTGTCTGTGTCGCAGTTAGTTTAGTACAATCAACCTGACTAGATGTGTATTGTTATGCTCTGCAATAAAATAGAGTTGTACCATCATTGCTGTGTCCTGCATATGTCCTGCATCTCATGACATGGTGTCAGACGTTCTGGACTGCGCTTCTGTTCCTGATCGATTGCGATGTCAAAGTTTACCCCACCTGAGCCTTTTGACTTTTCTCAGCCTGCAGCTTGGCCCACATGGCGTCAGCGGTTTCAGCGCTTCAGGATTGCATCCAAACTGAACAAGGAGAGTGGTGAAGTACAAGTTAATTCTCTTTTATACTTCATGGGGAAAGATGTAGAGCCAGTGTTCAATGCTTTTACTTTCCAAGAAGGGGAAGAAGTTAACTTTGATATAGTTATGGATAAACTCAGTGCCCACTTTGTGCCCAAAAGAAATGTGATTCATGAGAGAGCTTGTTTTCACAAACGTAATCAGCGTGTAGGAGAATCTGTGGAGTCATTTGTGCGCAGCCTGTATGAATTAGCTGAATTCTGTGAGTTTGGTGTTGCTAAAGAAGAGCAAATCAGAGACAGAATAGTTATTGGAATTGCAGATGCTGAAGTCTCCCTGAAGCTGCAGTTAGAGCCTGATTTAACGTTAGACGGGGCTATTAGGATGGCCCGCCAGAGTGAACTGGTGAAAAAGCAAAGTGCTGATCTGAGGTCTGAGAGTATTGTGGATGAAGTGCAACAGTCTAGAAAAATTACTAGTGAAAGGCACAGTGTGAGCGGTAGATCAAAAGTAATGGAAAGGCCTAGAAGTGGATGGGCGCAACATGGCCGATGCACACGGTGCTACCGGGCTCATGATCAGAGTGCTATATGCCCGGCCAGAGATAAAAGATGCAGAAAATGTAACAGAATAGGCCATTTTGAAGTGGTGTGTAAAACTGAATACATTAAGGAGATGCAGGTGGACAGTGACCAGGAGGGTCAGGAAGTGTCTTTTGTGGGGTCTGTTGTGGAACGGACAAGCTCAGAGGAAGATTGGAAAGTTACTTTTACTGTAATGGGAGCCAAAGTTGATTTTAAGATTGACAAAGGAGCTGATATCACTGTAATGTCTTTTGCTGAATTTATGAAACTGCCTCGACAGCCCCAGCTGGCGAAGGTTACTACAAATGTCCATAGTCCTGGTGGCCGCATTGATTGTGTGGGGAAATTTCTTGCCAGCTGTGAGTACAAACAAAAAAAGTTCACCATGTGGGTGCATGTGATCCGAGGTCAGTGTGTTAACAGTTTATTGAGCAGAAAAGCAGCCTGCGACTTGGGCCTCGTGGCCAGAGTGAATGAGATCTCTGAAGATATGTTTGGCGAGTTGGGCCTACTGAACTGCAAACCTGTCCGTATAGCACTTAAAAGTGACGCAGTCCCATACAGTATTTCTACTCCTCGTAGAATTCCGTTCCCGCTCATGCCTCAAGTGGAGAAAGAGCTCATGCGCATGAAGTCTATGGGGGTTATTGAAGAGGTTGTTGAAGCAACTGATTGGTGTGCCCCCATTGTTCCAGTTGCAAAGAAAAACGGAAAGGTGCGCATCTGTGTGGACCTGAAAAGGTTGAATGAGGCAGTGAAGAGGGAGAGATTTGTGCTGCCGACATTGGAAGATATAGCCCCGAAGTTGGCTGGGGCGAAGTTTTTTTCCACATTAGACGCTTCTAGCGGCTTTTGGCAGATCCCCCTGGATCCAAAGTGCCGCAAACTGACTACCTTTATCATACCGGTAGGTCGGTTCTGCTTCTGCAGACTCCCCTTTGGGATATCCTTTGCTCCTGAGATCTTTCAAAGGGAAATGAGTTCTCTCCTGAGTGGCCACGTGGGCACAGCAGTCGTCATGGACGACATTCTAGTGTATGGGTCTACAGTGGAGAAGCATGATCAGCGTTTGAGTTGTGTGCTGCAGGCTATCAAAGAGTCTGGGCTTAAGCTGAATAAAGAAAAATGTCATTTTAGGAAAACTGAATTATGCTACTTTGGGCATATCATCAACGGGGATGGCATCAAGCCAGACACTGAGAAAATTTGGGCTATCGAACAGATGAAAAGCCCTTCTGATGTACATGAGCTGAGACAGATATTGGGCCTTGTAAATTACGTGGGCAAGTTTCTTCCAGATTTATCTACAGTTTTACACCCTATCACAGAGTTGCTTAAGAAAGATGTTGCCTGGGCCTGGGGACCCTCACAAGAAAAAGCGTTCCTGCATGCCAAGTCCCTGCTGGGGTCTGCCCCAGTGCTGGGGTTCTACGACCCTTCAAAAAAGACTGTGGTTAGTGCTGATGCAAGCAGTTATGGGTTGGGGGCTGCACTCCTGCAGCTGAATGACAACAAACTACAGCCCATCGCCTACTGTTCCCGCACACTGACGGCTGCGGAGTCAAAATACGCTCAAATTGAGAAAGAGTGCCTGGCTGCAGTTTGGGCCTGTGAGCGCTTTCAGCGTTATCTAGTGGGTTTGGAGAAATTTAGTCTGGAAACTGACCACAAACCGCTAGTCCCTCTTATCAATTCTTATGACATTGACAAAACACCCTTGAGATGCCAGAGACTTTTAATGAGACTGCTCAGGTTCATGTTCAGGCAGTGCATGTGCCGGGGAAGCAACTGGTTGTGGCAGATACACTGTCCAGGCTCCCACTGGCTGCTGCTGAAGAATCCTCCACAGAGTCGGATGTGAAAGTGTTTGTTGATTCAGTTCTGGCCTCTAAGTCCATTTCTTCAAGGAAACTGGAAGAGATAAAGAAAGAGACATATTTGGACACAGATCTGCAAGAAGTTATAAGGTACATAAGAGAAGGCTGGCCCGAGAGTCGGGCAGCTTGGATGTCTTTAAGTGCTTACCAGCCAGAGAGGTCGCAGCTCACAGAGCTGGAGGGGTTGGTGCTGTTCCAAGACCGCATTGTAATTCCTGTCAGCATGAGGAAAGAGATGTTAAACAGGATTCACGATGGCCACTTAGGCATTACAAAGTGCAGAGAAAGGCCAGCTACAGCTGTGTGGTGGCCTGGGATCAGCTCCGACATTGCAAATCACGTGTCCAAATGTGCCTTTTGCCGGGAACGCCGGCCTACTCAGAGAAGGGAGCCCTAATGTCTACTCCGCTGCCTGCGTGGCCGTGGCAGAAATTAGCTGCTGATTTGTGTGAACTGCACGGGAAAAAGTTTCTTGTTGTGATCGACTACTATTCCAGGTATTTGGAAATTGCACCCCTGAATGATATCACAAGTCAGGCCGTTATCATTCGCCTGAAGAGCTTGTTCGCCCGCTGGGGCATTCCAATGGAGCTGGTGAGTGATAATGGTATGCAGTTCGCTTCTACAGAGTTCAGTGCTTTCAGCAGGGAATATGATTTTGTACATTCCACGTCAAGTCCACATTATCCGCAGGCCAACGGAATGGCTGAAAGGGCAGTTCAAACAACAAAATTCATTCTAAAGCAATCTGAGCCATACCTAGCCCTCTTGTCATACAGGGCGACGCCCATTCAAGCCACCGGGTTTAGCCCGGCACAGCTGATGCTAGGACGCCAGATTCGCACCACTTTACCCTCAGTGGGTGTCTTCAAGCCGCCTGGCCCTGTTCCTCGGGACGAAGTCCTTAGGAGGGATGAAGAGGCCAAAAAGGGTTATCGTTTCTTCTACGACAGGAGACATTCTGTCAGGCCTTTACAGGAACTGAAAGTGGGCCAAAGTGTCAGAATTAAACTGGATGATGAGAAGAAATGGAAGACACCTGCTACGGTAGTGGGCCGCTCTCCAGAACCAAGGTCTTACACAGTCCTTACAGAGGGAGGGACGGTTACATGCCGTAACCAAAGACATCTTCAGCCTGTACCTGAGAGTCTGGAACCGGATACCTCAGTACCACCGCCGGTGGGATCCCCTGTTCTAAGAGAGGTGCCTTCCCCTCAGCAAGATCACAGCGGGGATATATCTTTGCCTCCAGCAGACTCTTGTTCACCACCTTCTGTATCAGAGGACAGTTCATGCAAAGTTACATCAAGGGGAAGAGTGGTGAAACTTCCGGCCCAATACAGACACTGACTTTAGCTAGAACAGTGACCGGAAGTATGGGCAGAATAATCCCATGGTCACTGTGGACTAGGGTAGTCTACCCCGATGTCCAAGTCAGGATGTAATTTATTTGTTCATGTTTTCTAATCTATCTGTTTTTATAATGTTCAAAAACAAAAATGTTGTTGTATACCCTGTTGGTGTACCTTGTTATTTATTATATGCAAATGTATGCTTTGCCTTTGAAAAAGGGGAAGATGTGATGAGAGCAGGATGTGATGTGATGTCAGTAGTATGTGGGCGGGGCTTAGGTCCGGTGTCTGTGTCGCAGTTAGTTTAGTACAATCAACCTGACTAGATGTATTGTTATGCTCTGCAATAAAATAGAGTTGTACCATCATTGCTGTGTCCTGCATATGTCCTGCATCTCATGACACTTACCTTTGAAATAAAACCTAACCTAGCTACAATATAACTAATAGTTATATTGAAGCCAGCTTAGGTTTTATTTTTATTTCAGGTACGTTTGTATTTATTTTAACTAGATAGACTAGTTATTAACTATTTACTAACTACCTAGTTAAAATAAATACAAACTTATCTGTGAAATAAAACCTAACCTGCCTTACACTAAAACCTAACATTATAAAACACTAAAATTACTAAAAATAAAAATAACTAAATTAAAAAACAAACAAACACTAAATTGCAAAAAATTTGAAACAAATGACCAAAAATAAAAAAGAATTACACCTAATCTAATAGCCCTATCAAAATAAAAAACACCCCCCCTCCAAATAAAAAAACCCTAGCCTACAATAAACTACCAATGGCCCTTAAAAGGGAGTTTTGTGGGGCATTGCCCCAAAGAATTCAGCTCTTTTACCTGTAAAAAAACACAAACACCCCCCAACAGTAAAACCCACCACCCCCACAACCAACCCCCCCAAATAAAATAACTATCTAAAATAACCTAAGCTCCCTATTGCCATGAAAAGGGCATTTGTATGGGCATTGCCCTTAAAAGGGAATTTAGCTCTTTTACATGCCCACACCCTAATCTAAAAATAAAACCCACCCAAAAAAACCTAAATAAACATAACACTAACCCTCGACGATCCACTTACAGTTATTGAAATCCTACTTGAAGGATCCATCCAGCCGGCAAGAAGTCTTCATCCAGGCGACCTCTTCGATCTTGATCCAGCAGGCAAAGTCCTCATCCAGGCGGCAAGAAGTCTTCATCCACATGCCATCTTCTATCTTCATCTATCCGGCGTGGAGCGAGTCCGTCCAGAAGACATCCAGCGCGGAGCATCCTCTTCATACGGTCTCCGCCGTAAACTGGAACTTCAATGCAAGTGACGTCATCCAAGATGGCATCCCTTGCATTCATATTGGCTGAAAGATTTAAATCAGCCAAAAGAATTAGAGCTGCTAAAATCCTATTGGCTGTTCCAATCAGCCAATAAGATTGAGCTCTCATCCTATTGGCTGTTCCAATCAGTCAATAGGATTGAGCTCTCATCCTATAGACTGTTCCAATCAGCCAATAGGATGAGAGCTCAATCCTATTGGCTGATTGGAACAGCCAATAGGATGAGAGCTGCTCAAATCCTATAGCTGATTGGAATAGCCAATAGGATTTTGACAGCTCTGATCCTATTGGCTGATTGAAATCTATAAGCCAATAGAAATGTAAGGGACGCCATCTTGGGGGTGTTTGTACTTTATTTACAGGTAAAAGAGCTGAATTCTTTGGGGCAATGCCCCACAAAAGGCTCTTTTAAGGGCCATTTGTAGTTTATTGTAGGCTAGGGTTTTTTATTTTGAGGGGGCTTTTTTATTTTGATAGGGCTATTAGATTAGGTGTAATTCTTTTTTTTTTTTTTTGATAATTTGTTTCTTATTTTTTGTAATTTAGTGTTTGTTTGTTTTTGTAATTTAGTTATTTTATTTTTTGTAATTAGATACTTTTTGTAATTTTTAGAGTAGTGTTAGGATTTTTTTAATGCGTAGTTTAATTTAATTTAATTGGTAGTTAGTTTAATTATAGTTTAATAATTATCTTAGTTTAATTGTTAGTTTAAAATTAATTTATTTAATTTGACAGGTAAGTTTTAATTTAAGATAGGGAAATTGTAATTTTAATATAAAGTTAGGGGGGCATTAGGTTTAGGGGTTAATAGTTTATTTTAGTATATTTTTTGTGAGGGGCTTTCGGTTTAGGGGTTAATAGGTTTATTATAGCGGCGGTGTGGGCGGATGGCAGATTAGGGATTAATTATATTTAAATAGTGTTTGCAATGCGGGGGGCGGCGGTTAAGGGGTTAATAGGTTTATTATAGTGGCGACTATGTCAGGGAGCGGCGGAATAGGGGTTAATACATTTTAATAGTGGAAGCGATGCCTGGAGCGGCAGATTAGGGGTTAATAATTTTTTTATAGTGTTTGCGATGCGGAAAGGCCTCGGTTTAGGGGTTAATAGGTAGTTTATGGGTGTTAGTGTACTTTTTAACACTTTAGTTATGAGTTTTATGCTACAGATTTGTAACGTAAAACTCCTAACTACTGACTTTAGATGGCGGTATGGATCTTGTGGTTATAGGCTGTACCTCTCACTTTTTGGCCTCCCAGGCAAACTCGTAATACCGGCACTATGGGAGTCTCATTGAAAAAGGACTTTATTAAAAGTGCGGTACTGACGTTGTGTGACAGGCTAAAAGGTGTGTGGTACACCTATACCTACAAGACTTGTAATAGCAGCGTTAGGGAAAAAGCAGCGCTATGGGCCATAACACTGCTTTTTCAATCATAACGCCAAACTTTTAATCTAGCTGATTGTAAAAAACATCAGCTGTAGATTGGATACAGGAAAAGTATAATTCAGGCAAAGCAGTAATCTTTTATATAAGCTCAGTTTAGTAAAAGTCAACTAGAATAACAGGGTATTAAGAAGCTGAAGCCATCTGTTTACATAAACTCAATCCAGAAAAGGGCAAACAAGGAAGCTGGAAAAAGAGTTTTTGCAAGCATTGAAGAATCTTTTTACAGAAGTTCAGTACATTAAATTGCTAACAAGACAGTTAGAGCAACAGGTTGGGGACAAATTGATACAGATTGCTAAGAGCACAGTTACGTAAGCAAAGCTGGCTAATACACTGATAATGAAAAATTTAAAATTGTTTAACCCTCCAATAAGCACAGTCTGGAAATACAAGCAGTGTCATACGCAACAATCCAGACACTGAGAGTTTAACCCTTTAAGGACACAGCTTTCAGTTTGCTCAATTGTTTTATGACGGAAAAATTCCGTCATATGTCCTTAAGAGGTTAATATCACTTATAAACATTGAAACTTGTACACAATTTAAATATAATAAACTAAATGTTAATTTATGATTGCAATTAAGTGTTTCAAGTTTTAATACTAAGCTAATATGAAACTGTTTGGAGTTGTAATCATGTTAATTATAATAATACTCAAAATTATATGAAACTATTAATTGAGCACATTAATAATTGCTATTAATAGTTAAATGAAAAATCAACTGCATTAAAAATGTTAGACAGTCATCATTAATATTATCTTAATTAGCCAGCATATTATACTGTTGCTTTGGCTGCATATATTTTGCTAAATTAATTTTTGTGAAAAATTATTGTGAAACATCCAATCACTTACTTCTGATTATATTCTGATTATATTCTGTGATATATCTTTTTTATTATAGTATTATATTTTTGCGTCTAACTATATTTTGCTTTAAAATTTGAATAGTGACTCTTTTTATTTTTAAGAATAGTTTTGAAACAGATTTAAAAAGAAACACACACAAGCACATGGGTGTCCTCTGAAATTTTTGAAAAAAGGGAAAAAAATAAGTTGCCTTAATGCACAAAGTAGGTTGCACATGATTTTAAATATGAAGGTTTATTTGAATTGAATCATTTATTTGCCAAGTTTAAAAAATATACAAGGAATTTTTCTTGGTGTAAAATTGTTTAAATAAGGTGTCAACATCAGAATAATTATTACTATTAAAGTGTAAATGTATATATATATATATGTATATATATATGTGTGTGTGTGTATATATATATATATATATATATATATATATATATATATATATATATATATATATATATAAATATATTGTTCCTGTTGGTCTGTAATATATTTGATCCCATTTCTCAAAGGAACTTGTTTGGCAAGTCAGATAATGATAAAACAAATTATTTCACGTGTGAGGAAAAAAAAAGTATATATAAACTTTCCTAAAATACAATTTTTCAAAAAAGGGAAATAGGGTAAATAATCCTATCTGCATTATTTACAGCCTGAGGAAAAATGCTAAGCAAACAATTGCCTAGATTATGAGTTTTGAGTTAACAGGGGTGCGGTGCTAACAAGCAGTTTATGCTCACCGCTCACTTACAGACAGCGCTGGTATTACGGGTTTTTACAAACCCGGCGTTAACCGCAAAAAAGTGAGCGTAGAGCAAAATTTAGCTCCACATCTCACCTCAATACCAGCGCTGCTTACGTTAGCGGTGAGCTGGTAAAATGTGCTTGTGCACGATTTCCCCATAGGAATCAACGGGGAGAGCCAGCTGAAAAAAACCTAACACCTGCAAAAAAGCAGCATAAAGCTCCTAACGCAGCCCCATTGATTCCTATAAGGAAAATACATTTATGTCTACACCTAACACCCTAACATGAACCCCGAGTCTGAACACCCCTAATCTTACACTTATTAACCCCTAATCTGCCGCCCCCGACATCGCCGACACCTACATTATATTATTAATCCCTAATCTTCCGCTCCAGACACCGCCGCCACCTACATTATACTTATGAACCTCTAATCTGCTGCCCCCAACATTGCCGGCACCTACATTATATTTATTAACCCCTAATCTGTGGCCCCCAATGTCACCGCAACCTACCTACACTTTTTAACCCCTAATCTGCTGCCCCCAACGTCGCCACCACTATAATAAACATATTAACCCCTAAACCTAAGTCTAACCCTAACCCCCCCCCAACTTAAATATAATTTAAATAAATCTAAATAAAATTACTACAATTAACTAAATAATTCCTATTTAAATCTAAATACTTACCTATAAAATAAACCATAAGCTAGCTACAATATAACTAATAGTTACATTGTAGCTAGCTTAAGGTTTATTTTTATTTTACAGGCAACTTTGTATTTATTTTAACTAGGTACTATAGTTATTAAATAGTTATTAACTATTTAATAACTACCTAGTTAAAATAAAGACAAATTTACCTGTAAAATAAAACCTAACCTAAGTTACAATTACACCTAACACTACACTACAATAAAATTAATTACCTAAATTAAATACAATTAATTACAAATAAATAAAAGTATCTAAAGCACAAACCCCCCCCACTAAATTACAGAAAATAATAAACAAATTACAAGATTTTTAAACTAATTACACCTAATCTAATCCCCCTAACAAAATAAAAAAGCCCCCCCAAAATAAAAAAGCCCTACCCTACACTAAATTACAAATAGCCCTTAACAGCGCCTTTTGCCGGGCAGGAGAGTGTGTACCATTCACTTTTTGTCAGACTCGTAATACCGGCGCTATGCAAGTCCCATTGAAAAATAGGATACACAATTGACGTAAGTGGATTTGCGGTATTTCTGAGTCTGGCCAAAAAACTGAGCGGTACACCTGTACCTGCAAGACTCGTAATGCCAGCGGGCGTTAAAAAGCAGCGTTGGGACCAGCCAACGCTGCTTTTTAAGCCTAACGCAAGACTCATAATCTAGCCGAATGATTTTTCAAAGTTTTTAAAACTGACAGTCTCGGGTCCATGAAAAACAATTAAAAAAGAAAACTGACGAAAATTGATTTGAATGTGGGTTACTTCAACACACAAAATACAAAACACCAAATACAAATGATTGTAACAAAAAATATAAAGAGGTTAATCATAATCTAATGTTTGATAATTTTTCTGCATGTTAAAGACTGCAGATGAGTTTTTTTCAATGTTGAGGTGATCGCAATCAGCCATTTTCATTGTTTATCAGAAGCACCTTTTTGATTATCAGTAATTCCAAAAAATGACCCTATACTTAACATCTCCTAGTCTTGTTTGTTCAGATCACAATTTAAAGGGACAGTCTACTCCAGAATGTTTATTGTTTAAAAACATAGATAATCCCTTTATTACCCATTCCCCAGTTTTGCATAACCAAAACGGTTATATTAATATAATTTTTACCTCTGTGATTACCTTGTATCTAAGCCTCTGCAGACTGCCCCCTTATTGGCATTTAGCCAATCAGTGACCTCTCATAAGTAACTCA
This sequence comes from Bombina bombina, assembly GCF_027579735.1. Taxonomy (NCBI): domain Eukaryota; kingdom Metazoa; phylum Chordata; class Amphibia; order Anura; family Bombinatoridae; genus Bombina; species Bombina bombina. The sequence goes on along the minus strand of NC_069507.1, from coordinate 193,568,986 downwards.
ACGGGCGTGAGCACAATGTTATCGGTATGGCACACATGAACTAACACCCTCTAGCCGTGCAAAGCTGTCAAATGCATTGAGATAATTTAAATTTCTGATAATTACGAACATATTTTCAGGGCCATATTTTTTGCTTATCAAAGGTAGTGGATTAACCCAAGGCAACTCTTTTGAATAGACATGGTTATTCAAATGCTTCATTAGCATCTGAGTGCAGCAGAAGGCAGCCACTCGTGGTGTTCAGCTCTTTTTTGAGCCGGATTCTTTCTTGTGAAAGTGCAACAAACTAATATCTGTGGAAATCCAACTGTTTAATCAATAAAAGTAAAAAAAAATGAATAATAAACTCTTTTACACTAATACAAATTAGCCAAATGCATAACCCAACAAACAAACATGCCTGATTTACAGTGTTCCCTCTAAGGCCAGTTTTGTGTGTGGCCCAGCAGTGAAATAGTTAATAAGGGAACCACACCTTGCAGTCTGCTAACTGCTCTAATTAAAGGTACACTGAACCCAAATTTTTTCTTTTGTGATTTAGATAGAGCATGCAATTTTAAGCAACTTTCTAATTTACTCCTATTAGCAAATTGTCTTCATTCTCTTGGTATCTTTATTTGAAAAGCAAGAATGTAAGTTTAGATGCTGGCCCATTTTTGGTGAACAACCGGGGTTGTTCTTGCTAAATGGTAGATAAATTCACCCACCAATAAACAAGTGCTGTCCAGGGTCTTAACCAAAAAAATTGCTTAGGTTCCTTCTTTTTCAAATAAAGATAGCAAGAGAACAAAGAAAAATTGCTAATAGGAGTAAATTAGAATGTGGCTTAAAATTGCATGCTCTATCTGAATCACAAAAGAAAAAAAATTTGAGTTCAGTGTCTCTTTAACTGTTTTACTGCTGGGCCGCTCACAAAACACTGCTGCTGTATCACTAATGCCCCTGTTCAAATCCCTTGAAAACACATGCACATATCTTTATTGCTTTGGAACATCACTAAAAACTTACCATCAATAAACACTATTAACCCTTTCAGTGCTAATGACGGCTCTGAGCCGTCACAGAGTTTCTCACTCTGGTGCTAATGACGGCTCAGAGCTTTCATGAGCACTCTCCCACGTTGAGGGAGATCTGGGGGCTCCTTACTGCTCCTACCCCGGCGATCGTGCCTGTAGAGTGAAAGGCATCGCCGGGGCTTCACATGATGCGCGGTAACGTCACGCGCAATTATGTGATGACATCACTGCACAACTTTATTTATACTTAAAATGTTAAGTATAGGATGAGGGGGCATGCTGCTTAAGCAGCTACAGACCCACTGTTGGAAAGGTAATCGCCTAACCTTTCCAACAGTGTAAGTTTTGGGAGTCTGTAAAAAAAAAAAAAAAGTTAAAAAAAAAAATTCAAAAAGAAAAGAAAATATTAGCACCCAGGTGGGAAATGGCTTGGCAGCCAAAGGGTTAAAAGAACAGTAGAATTGCATAATTCCCAAATACATAATAAAAAAACAATGCAATAGCAATTACAATTAAGATTGCTTTTTTTTCCCTACCCACTGTATCATGTGACAGCCATTAGCCAAGTACAGGCTCTACATACACTGAGACCTCTGGCACATGCTCAGTAGGAGCTGGTACCTCAGAAAGTGTGCATATAAAAAGACTGATCACAAATTGATAATGGGTTTTTTTGTGTTTAAATTGGATGCTCTGTCTGAATCATTAAAGTTTAATTATGAATTTAGTGTCCCTTTAAAAGGGATCAATTAGCCTGTAATATAATTGCTACATTAACAAATTCCCCTTTTGTTTGTGTCCATTTTTTTCTTAATAAAGATTAAGAAGGTAAATAACATTTGTTTGATATTTTTTAAAAGGTAAAAATGTAAACTTGAGGAATGTATTAAAGGGGCATGATACCCAAATGTTGAAATACTTGAAATTGATGCAGAATAGCTGTAAAAAAACGGACTAGAAAATATCACCTGAACATCTCTATGTAAAATAAAATATATATTTTACCTCAAAATGTCCTACGTATTTACACCCCATTGTAAAGGACTTTAAGCAGCAGCCTCATGTACAGTCATGTTATTTCCCTATTCAGTTTAAGGGTATTTACTATGAAATCTCATGAGCGTTAAGTGAAATTTAATGAGATAACAGTAAAAGATTTCATAATCTCAGCAATGCTGATGCTGATTGGCTGCTGTTCATTTCTTCCTCCCTTCCTTTTTTTTGGGGGGGGGGGTTTACCTGCAGCTGGGCAGTAAGTGAAAGATAACTTTTTACACAGCACTTATTCTGGTGAGCTCAGGAAATTGTGAGGTAAAATATCTTCCTTTTTTACATAGAGATGCTCAGGTGATATTTTCCTGTCAGTTTTCACTTTAACATAAACATTTTATGATTTATGATCAGTGGAAAAACACACTGGCAGAACTAGGCAAGGTTCAGAAATCACTACACGTTGAAAACAAGTGCAAGATTGTGAATAAACCCAAAGTACAAAGTCAAAGCAAAGAAATACAAGAGAATGTAAAATGTCAGAGGTGAAAGGACATTTATATAATGCTTTTACTGGGAACTTTATTATAAGACTGTTTTTGTTGTTATCTTCTTCACTTAGAATAAACAAATTGCTATCTTGTGTCCTTGATTACATGTCTGTACGATTCCTTGATGTACTTAATATCTCCTTACTTAATAATTAAATTATATAAATCCTCCATTTTAGGATTGCAAAGAAATAATATTATTAAGTTATATAAGGGGAATGAAAGGTAGCAGAGTCTCCTGTAATGGAGTTAAGGGATGAGCTGACAGGCTAGTGGAAAATCCCAGTGTAGTGTAGTAGCAACAATGTTGCAAAGTGAGGGGAGGTCTTAGGCTCACCTAATATAAACGAAGTTCTGGAACAATCTGGCCTCTTCCACCTGGGATTTTGCAAGGAGAAAGTTTTGCCATTCTTCAAGCGAAAATGTCTAGATCTAAGAGAAGTGCTGCGGTGCCCATTCGCTTCAGGGAGTCCCCTGGGAGATCCTTGAGGAGTGCACCTGTAATTGAAGAGGAGGACGAGGATGTGGTGCCACCAACTCCGGAGAAAACAAGGCCAGTATCATCTGCTTTAACTCCTAATGTTGTGGTCACTAACCCCCCAGCCCCTGAACTTGCACCCGCCGGGCCCGGTACTGTGATGGTTGCGGGACAGGCGGGTGCAGTGAGCGCTGGCCCATCCGGCCTAGACACGGCTTTGGAGGCAGGCCTGGGGGCCCTTACGGCCTCCGGGATGTCTCCGGAGGCCGCGGCGGCCATAGTGGGCATGTTTAAGGCCCTCACGGCCGCCGTTCTGCCTCCGGTGGCAAGCCGGGTGGTACCGGGGCCTACCGCACCTCATTATCCCCCTCAAGTGGGCCAGGGGCCTAGCGACCCTCATCAGGCAGGGCCCAGTATGGTAAATCATCCGGCCGGGTCCCTAGGGCCCGGCCCGGATGCCTCATTGGTGGCTCAGTCGGTTACTGGAGCGGGGCCTGCGGGTCCTCGCCCACTCACCGGACCGCCGCTATCATTGGTGGCTCAGTCGGAGCCTGCAACTACCAGTGCAGGCTCCGGTTGCGGCCTTGCGTCCGCCGCGTCCATTTCCGGCCGGTCAGGTGACACGCGTGACGTCACTTCCGGCGCCGCGGTAGTCACACGGCCGGAACCTGGATCAGAGGGACACATCCAGCGAGCGCGCAAGAGGCCTAGCCGGGTACTCTCCACAGGTGAGGGGGGAGTATCCGGGCGGGCCTGCTCCGCTGCGCGACACTCTGCAATAGCTAGCAATGCACACAGAGCAAGTCCCTTACAGAGGGGCCGCGGCGCGCAGAGAGGGAGGCTCAGGGGGTCCAGTGTTAGCAAGCAGGCTTATGGGAGAGCTAGAAGCGCATTGCTGGAGCACCAGTGGTATAACAGGGGGGGTGCCAGCAGCAACTATGTACCCCAAACAAGGGTGAATGCGCCCACTGATGGGGCACAGGGCGAGTCGCTAGGCACAATAACTGCAGGGAGAGGGGTCCCAGACAGGGCCGGGGGCAGTACTTCTACCCCGATTGGGGGCGGCAGTCAAGGGGGACACACGGCTGGCCTGGATACTCCCCTCTCGTTTGTTTCTCCCCCACAGGACATGGTGCCTACACCGCAGAGGACAGAGGGCCCGGATACAACGGGAGTAGGACTATCTGTACAGCCGGCAGGCGGATCAGTGGCAGCTGCACCAGGAACATCTACCCCTTCAACATCGGCAGTTGGTGAGAGAAATGTATTTAATTTGTCACGCATCACTGACACCGACTATAGCACTGATTCAGACTCAGATGGTGGGAAGAAATTAGGGCTTAACAGTAAGGGGCAGCGTCGCATGTTCAAAATGTTAAGGCTATTGGTGGCTGAGCGTAATCAGGCTAGAGGTTTAGGTAACATGGAGCAGGCTGCGCCGTTAGCGGGGCAAAGCACGGCGACAATATCCAAGGGCAGTGGCCAGGGAAGCGAGAGCGCTGCGCAGCTGCAGGACATGTCAGTCAGTACCAGGAGGGTGGCATTGCAGGGAGACTCTTATCCCTGCAAGATCCACTGCCTCCATGCACATCTCAAACCCAAGACGGTACAAAAAATCCGCGATCATAAATACGTCAATATGTTCGAGCTGTCCCTTGAGGCGCAGCGAGATAAAGAGCGTAGTGAGGATGGGACTGGGCCAAAGAAGATCCAGCGCCCAGATACATTTGAGGAGTGGAGGAAGTGCTTTAGGGTATTCTCCTCCTGCTACATCGAACAGAGGCCGGAGGCCGCGGTCGATGTGATTAAGTACGCGGAAATCATTGAATGTATCTATAATAGATATGGGGAAGGCATGTGGCGTGCTTATGATAGCGAATTTAGGCGGAAGATGGTCGATAACCCGGTCTTGAACTTTGGGGTAAAAGACTTGGACCTGTGGTCCCTGCTCATACCGGAAAAGGGGGGGGCAGGAGCTCCCTTGCTGCGGTCAGGGCCCCAGAGGCCAACGGGCCCCATCAAGCGGAGAGGCAGGGAATGCTGGAAATACAATGAGAAGCAGTGTGACAAAGGAGCTTCCTGTTCCTTTCGGCACGCTTGCATGTACTGCAGCGGTCAACACCCAGGTGTTGAATGCCCGAAGCGGAGGGACGGAGGAGCTTTCCGTGGGGCAAAATCGGGGGGGGCTGGACAAAAGAGCTCCAACACCCCTGAAGCTGGACGCCATTAGACCTTGGCTGGCGGCCTACCCAGACAGGGTGTCGGCTGCCAACCTACTAGCGGGGATTGGCGAAGGTTTCAAGATACCAACATTGGGGTTGGTAATGGGGTCCTCGTCGCACAAGAATCTGAAGTCGGCTTACGAAATGCCGGGTGAAGTTAGGGCGAAACTGAGCAAAGAAATTGCTCTGGGAAGATTTGCTGGTCCATTTGACCAACCTCCCATCCCTGACCTAGTTATTTCCCCTTTAGGGGTGGTTCCCAAAAAGGAACCAGGGAAGTTCCGCCTGATTCAGCATTTGTCCTATCCGAAAGGGGGTTCTGTCAATGACGCAATAGACCCACTGATAAGCTCGGTGTCTTACCAATCGTTTGACCAGGCGTTGGAATTAGTGTTGGCGGCGGGTCCGGGCGCGCTGCTAGCCAAAATGGACATCGAATCTGCCTTTCGGTTACTCCCCATACACCCAGTGTCTTTCAGACTGATGGGGTGTAAATTCGAGGGGAATTATTTTGTAGACAAATGTTTGCCCATGGGTTGCTCGCTATCGTGTGCTTATTTTGAAGAGTTTAGCTCATTCTTGCACTGGGCCATCATCACGGAGGCCGGCGGGGGAATAGTCGCTCATTATCTGGACGACTTCCTGCTGGTTGGCACCGCGGACACTCGCGAATGCGATCGATTGATCGCAGTAATGCGTAGGCTAATGTCGAAATTTGGAGTGCCACTGGCTGAGGAAAAAACACAGGGCCCCTGTACAAGACTCACGTACTTGGGGATCGAAATTGACACTGCTGCAAGGCTATGTCGTCTCCCAGCCGATAAGGTGGAAGCAATGCTCGCGGCGGTGCGCAAAGCCAGGGCAGCGAAGAGCATGCCCCTGAGGGAGCTTCAGTCCGTGCTAGGCTTACTCAATTTTGCGTGCAAAATTATACCCATGGGTCGCGTGTTTAACAGGAGGATGGAGGCTTTACTTTCCAATCCGCACGGCACACGTAAAGTGTCGGTTTCGGAAGACATGCGGGAAGATCTGAAGGTATGGGAACTCTTCCTGCAAGGCTTCAATGGAACACTGCTGTGGCGCGCTCCTAGGGTTTCCAGTCAGACAGTGCACCTGCTGACGGATGCAGCTGGAGCAGCAGGTTATGGCGCCTACTTGGATGGGCAATGGAGCGCCGAGCCATGGCCCTTGGCATGGGTCCGAGCCGGACTGACAAGGAACTTGACACTTCTGGAACTCTTTCCCATAGTTGTGGCTATGGAGCTCTGGGGGTCGGCGTTAAAGGATCGCTACATAGTGTTTTGGACGGACAACGCTAGCGTTGTTTTCGCCATAAATAGGTTGTCCGCGTCGTCACCGGTAGTTGTTAGGTACTTGCGACAGCTAGTGCTGAGGTGCTTGCAATACAATATTCAGTTTTCCGCGAGGCACGTTCCCGGGGTCAACAACACCCTGAGGGACGCACTCTCGAGGTTTCAATGGGAACAGTTTCGCAGACTGGCCCCTAACGCAGCAGCAGTTGGCTTACCTTGTCCCCACTCTATTTGGCAGTTGGCGGGGCAGGGAGGTCCATAGGGCACCTAGTGAGGGCATCCCTGGCGCAGAACACGTGGAGAGCTTATTCACAGCACTGGGGCGAGTGGGTAAGTTACTGTTACGCACAGGGCGCAGCGCCGGAAAGGGTCTCGAGGGATCTGTTCTTGGAGTGGCTGGCAGAGAAACATGGGCAAGGGACTTCGAAGGGCGCTATATCCAATAGAATAGCTGCAATCTCCTTCTTTTGCAATATGCTAGAGTGGCCCAATATCACGAAAGGTTTCCTGGTAAAGCAAGTGATTAAGGGCTGGGGAAGGCTCGAGGGTAGAGCGAAAGATGCGCGCGAACCTGTCACATTTTGTAGGCTAGCCAGGCTGGTGGACGCAATCGAGGGCATTTGCGTCGAACCCGGCGAAAGAGAACTGTTTCAGTGCGTATTCTCCTTGGCGTTCTTTGCGGCCCTCAGGCCGGGCGAGCTGGTCGCAACCTCAAAGGATGCAATTAACACGGGTATGCAGTTGGCTCATGTCAAACTGGCGGGCGATAATTTGTTATTGTTTATCCCGCACTCGAAGACTGACCAGGAGGGGAAAGGGGTGTGGATCACTCTGACTCCCTCGGCATCAGGCGTCTGCCCGGTTGTGAGTACAAGGGCCTACATGGCGCAGCGACCGCGGGGCCCCGCCCAGTTCTTAGTGCATTCCGACGGATCGAATCTCTCCCGGTACCAGTTCGCAGCGGTGCTCAGAAAGGTAGCGCTTGCAGCAGGTTTGGGGAAGTGTAGAATCACCCCCCATTCCTTCCGAATAGGGGCTGCCACCAGCGCGGCCGCGCTAGGTTGGAAAGGAGATCGCATACAGAAGTTGGGCCGATGGAAGTCCCAATGTTACAAGTCTTACGTGCGCCCTCCAGCTGAGGCCTAGGGGGTAGTCGGTGTAGGAGGAAGGAAACTGGCGTTTTACATTTGTTTGGTTGTGTCGTTTAATTTTAGTCTAAGGTGATTGACTATGTAATCCGTTTTTCAGGTGTGGCTACAGGTCCTTCTCGTATCTGGATAATAGGGCACTCCTACGTGCACTGGGCGGCACTGAAGGCCCATTCTCTTCCTGAGGGGCAGCAGTTGGGGATTCCGACGTCTCAGGCATCAATACGGTGGTTGGGCCGTAGAGGCTTACAGTGGGATGGTTTGCCTGCCCTCCTCCAGAATGCCAGACATAGATGGGGACAGCCCCACATCATCCTCCTTCACATGGGGGGAAATGATATAGGGAGTGCACCTGCTCTGGATCTCATCAATGCGATGAGGTCGGATGTCAAGTGGATCTGTACCACGTTTCCGGGGGTTAGGCTGGCCTGGTCCAACATAATCCCCCGGCTGCGTTGGAGATATTTCCCCACACCGAGGATAGCATATAGGGTTAGAAAAAAAGTTAACAGGGAGCTGGGTAGAGCAGTAATAGAGGTAGGGGGTTTTGTGGTCCGCCATGAACTGATCTCAGCGGACAAAAAAGGGCTGTATCGCCCGGACGGGGTGCACCTGTCCGACGAAGGGCTGGCGATCTTCCTGGTGGACCTCAAAACGGCTCTGGTTAGTAATATTTAGCGGGTGGCGGCAAGAGCCCGGTTTATGTGGGAGTGCCTGTCTCTTGTGGCGGGAGGTCGTAGCCATCAACAATTGAGGGCGGAGTCTGTAGAGGTGACAGTCGGGCTAATGGGCGGGGGTGATGTCCTCAGGTCGTGACCTGGGGGGCCCCGCCCCGCGGGTCTGCTGGCTGAAGATCCTTTAGGACGTCCGCGCCTACTAGACGGAATGGGGTGGGGCCACATTTGTGCCCACCCTTGGCATTTGCTATTCCACAACATCTGGCTGCGACCTCTTGTCATATGGAGCTAATAGTTTACTAGGCCTCGAATGCCGCCACAAGTTAAATATTTGAATGACTTCCGTTGAAGTCAAGTTAATAAATGTGACCATCGTTATGGTCTTTAAATCCCAGCTACCTGTGTCGTGTCTTTATTTATAAGTTAAGTAGTTATGTTAAGTTGTTTTGTAAGGGGTTGGAACTACCAGATACAGCATCAGCCCTTAGGGGAATGAAAGGTAGCAGAGTCTCCTGTAATGGAGTTAAGGGATGAGCTGACAGGCTAGTGGAAAATCCCAGTGTAGTGTAGTAGCAACAATGTTGCAAAGTGAGGGGAGGTCTTAGGCTCACCTAATATAAACGAAGTTCTGGAACAATCTGGCCTCTTCCACCTGGGATTTTGCAAGGAGAAAGTTTCCCTCCCTCCCAACCCTATTGTTAAATGGTTAATTAAGTAATTGCTATTGCAACAGTTTTAGGCGTCATTCAGGCAGATGGCTTCCCGGACGGGTTGCTGGTCCTTTAGATGCGAAAGGCAGGGATGTGGTTAGTTGACCTAGTCTTGGTAAGACCTTAGCCGTAATTTATTTGCTTCCTGGATGAGCTTTGCTGCAGGGCTTGGCCATACCAGTGCCTTAGAGGCTGAAGCGCATCATAACATCCACGTATCTCCTAGTGGCGGGAGGTCGTAGCCATCAACAATTGAGGGCGGAGTCTGTAGAGGTGACAGTCGGGCTAATGGGCGGGGGTGATGTCCTCAGGTCGTGACCTGGGGGGCCCCGCCCCGCGGGTCTGCTGGCTGAAGATCCTTTAGGACGTCCGCGCCTACTAGACGGAATGGGGTGGGGCCACATTTGTGCCCACCCTTGGCATTTGCTATTCCACAACATCTGGCTGCGACCTCTTGTCATATGGAGCTAATAGTTTACTAGGCCTCGAATGCCGCCACAAGTTAAATATTTGAATGACTTCCGTTGAAGTCAAGTTAATAAATGTGACCATCGTTATGGTCTTTAAATCCCAGCTACCTGTGTCGTGTCTTTATTTATAAGTTAAGTAGTTATGTTAAGTTGTTTTGTAAGGGGTTGGAACTACCAGATACAGCATCAGCCCTTACTCCTCCATTTTGGATTGCAAAGAAATACATTAAAAAAATTATTTGTAAGTATTTTAAATTTGTCCTTACTTAAAACAATTCTAAAGATTATATAAATCCTGTATTTCAGGATTACAGAAAAATACATATATGAAATGATCTGTAATTATTAGCATTGATTAGTTGCAAAAGAAAAAATAAATCATATATTAATTCAGTTTATCATGTTCAGTGTCATTACTTTGGCATATAAGTATTCTTAGCAGATAGAAACAAAGTATGCAAGGATAAATAAATGACAATGACACCAAAATTGGTTGAAAAGGCTGCAGCTACACATTTATTACCAATTAATATTAAAAACATTAAGATATAAATATAAACCAAACATTTAACCAATTGACAACAAACCCAGAAACCCTCAGGAGGTGCTTGCCTAAACTAAGCCACCAGACTTTTGTCCACATTCCATCCAACTTGCCTTCCCTGAACACACAGGGGGTACACCTCATTAAACCATCCATTTAATCCACCCAGCAAGCACCCCCCGCCAACTAGCTGCAACATAACTATAACTAGGGAGGGAGGGAGAAACTGCTTCTACCACAATGATTCTAGAAGAGGCCATACTTTCCGCGGGCACTCTCCTAAATAGAAGATACCCCAACCCCTTTAAGCCACACCCCTTGCTTCATTAAGTGAGGGTCAAAAGCCCTCCCCTTCTATTCATTGCTCCAGGCTCTCTTTATTCAAACAGACACATTACAAATCAACTTTTGTTTGCAGTTTATAGCTAAAGCCCATTACAGTTTCATATACTTATAATTCTGAATAACTACTTTTAATTATTTTAATTACTTTCTAATTGCTAAGAGGGTCAAATTCATTCAAGATGAAAGATGTGCAATAGCAAAATGCTTAAAGGGAAATGAAACCCAAATTTTTTTATTTCATGATTCAGATAGAGAATACAATTTTAAACAACTTTCTAATTTACTTCTATTATCTAATTTGTTTCATTCTCTTGGTATCATTTGTTGAAGGAGCAGCAGTGAACTAATGGTTTCTAACTGAACACATGGGAGAGCCAATGACAATCAGTATAAATATGCAGCCACCAATCAGCAGCTGGAACCTAGGTTCTCTGCTGCTGCCTATTAAATAATAGTAAGTAAATTGGAAAGCTGTTTAAAATTGTATTCTCTATCTGAATCATAAAACAATTTTTTTGTGTTTCATGTCCCTTTAAAGGACCACTAAATAACTGACAAATACAATAAAAATACAATGCAATAGCATTTCGAATTTGAAATGAGCAGTAGTTTTTTTGTGGCAAATTTCTAAGTTAATCCAGTTTGCCATCCACTATATCATGTGACAGCCATCAGCCAATCACAACATGTATAATATATATATATATATATATATATATATATACACACATATACTGTGCACTTGAATCATGAAACTTTAATTTTAACTTTAGTAGCCCTTAAAGTTTTTTTTTCTTTACTGTCCAAGGAGCATGTGTACATATGCCCCATGAACTCTTATTAAAAATACTATATTGTAAAGTGTTTCGCCTTAATAAAAAGCATAAGAGTGAACTCCCATTAATGTAATACATAGTTTTGTAGGTAAAAATTGCCTTTAAAACAATATGTAAGGGGCCTTGTAATACTGACAAGGCATCTTAAAGAATTTCACCACACCAGAGAGTTTGAGAGAATAGGGCCCTTTCAAAATGCAAGTGAAGAGGCAGCTTTTGTAATACCACAGTTTCCTTGGTTCTCAGCAATCTCAGAACTGACAGAGTTAAATCATCTTGGACTAAATTGTCTAGAACAGAGGTGAGCCATCTTGGAACTACATTTCCCATGATGCTCATTCTTGAAGCTGGCTGAGGATCATGGAAAATGTAGTTTCAAAACCTCTGGAGAGCCAGGATTGATGACTCCTGGTCTAGGATGAGCATCAAGATCTGTTTTCATGTGATTAATTGTGTGAAAACAGGAGAGTGGCAGCAGAAGTATTTGCTTGATCAATCTTAAATGCAGTCCATGGGTATTGGAGTTCAAATGCATGAAATACATGCACATATGCAGTTAAAACTATCACCAAAATAATTATAATATTTACTAGAAGCATTTTTGCTATACATTATATACTTAAAAAATGCTTCTATCCAAAACATTTTATAAGCATTGAAATGGTATGCCCCTTTAAATCAGAAACTAACACATTATACTAAAACTTTAGAATTATTGTTAATAATTGCTTGAGCTCATTTTGACGTAAAGTAGAACTCAGCCCAAAAAACTGCAGGCACAGTCCTTGCTTAATGAGCTATCAATTAAATATTGTTGTTTGGCAGAGGTATCTGTCATTGCAGGCCAGACGTTCTGTAACTTGTTCTGCTGCCTATAATCCTTATTATAACATCTAGTATGTTAATATTAATGAAGCAAATTATTATATCACTATCAAAACTTTTTTTGTTAAATCTCAGAATAACATTGCATATGATTGCTCTACTAGTCAAGCTAATAAAGACAGATTATTGTACAATCCTAAAGGTTATTGCATTTTGTATTATTCAAGGGCATATATGCCAGAAGGTAACTATCAATTCCTCAAACTCACACCTCTAGGGATGCCCTCTCCAAGCTAGTAATGAGCTGCCACTGCATCTGACAGATTTCATAGCTGTGGGTCACCAATATTCCTACTTCAGTTGTCTTTGGGAAATAGATCAAACACATAATACGCTTACTTGCAGCTGAATATCTGACATCTACAGTGGAATCACAGACTGTATTTGTTCTACTGAAGGATGATAAGAAATATCGTTTGTTCTTCTTCTGCGGTTACATTGCCTGTATGCGTCTGGCGGATAAGATAAGAAAAACTAAGGGTCTACAAGTGAAATTAAGTCGTTTTAAAACTGCAGCAATACACTAACTGTTGTCACTGTACAGCATGTAATAATACCTGATGCAGTGCCAGCAAGTTCACTATTTCACATTTTGTTTGAAGCAGAGGTTGTGTCTCTCTATTACACAGACATGATTTACTGCTTCAAAACTTATGAGTCTATTCTAAAAGAGAAAGATGACACCTTGACCATCTCTTTAAGTCATTTTGAGCTATATGGATTTTCCATTTTTACTCACATGGCTAATTTGTTACCTGTCACTGAGTTGAGAAACTGTATGCACTAATTAAGAGTGTATCATACAGCCTGATGAAACAGTGTGTTACACTGAGAAACGCGTTGCTTTTGTTTTTATCATTTTAAATAAATTTTAAGATTTAACCATCTCCTCACTTGCTGCCGACCTCTTTATCCTATGAACCATTGACCCCCCTTTTTTGGAGCTGTCCTAGTCTCCCTTCCAGCTCCCTGAGGTGTGAGACTGGTCACCGTTGGATTCCTTTACTGTGGACTGACTTCTGTTTAAACATCCCTGAGCATCCCTGGACTCTCCCTGGTGAGACGAGGATCTACCCTTGTGATAAACATCTATCGGTCTACCGGACGACGAGTGGTTCCGGATTGCTGGTTTTGCACATCTGTGCTTTACATCTTGTGAGTAGGATTCTTATGTCCTCTTTGCATGTTATATTATTTACCATCTGATCTGCACTATGTGGCGCCCTCTATTCTGATTTGTCTAGATCCTTTTCACTTGTGTCGTGGCGTGACACCCTAGAGGAGCGGCCCTTCCATCAGGAATTTTCTCTTCTGGAACCTTACACCACGGACATCAAGGACTTTCCCTTCTTATGCCATTCCATACTGGACTGATTGTTTGTATATCATAGTTACTATACTGTGTATATCACTGCCTTTAGCTATTTATAGACCAATATATCAGATTCCATCACCAGTTATTGTTTGTCACTCCTAGGCGCCTCTTTTTAGTACTATAGTGACACAAGTTGTCACTAGAGTACTAGTTTGTTTATATTTATATACAGTTTACAGGGTAAGACAGTAAGGTAAATGCATTTAAAAAGGACAAATGCAAAGTATGAACATTTTCTGTGATGTTGCTGTAAGGTCAGAGCCTTGGGGAAGGTTTTACAGGGATATATCAAGTGTTTGTGAATCCTGGACATGATTACATAGATATGCAAAACAAAGTGGTAAGCACACAAACATAGTGCAGGATCATGTTGTATGTTATGTGTGAAGAGACATACTGTCTCCACTGTGTAGGAATTATAACAGACATCTGTATGATAAAATATGTACTTCTCCTATCTAAGAATGTTACTAGTACAGGTATATATGCTGTCAACTGTAGCAAGAGCTTGCTTCTCTTCTGTCTGTCTGTCTGTCTGTCTGTCTGTAAGGGAAGTTCTGCTAGCAGCAAATAAAAGATCTTCCCATAAAATGTTAACCATTGTCTGGAAAATTTGGTTTGGTGTCTGTTATTTCTCAACCTGGCACAAACCTATTTGGACTAATTTTCCACATCACTAGTAATACCACTTTGTACAGGGTTGCAACATTTGTAGCACAACCTGAGCTATTAGTTGCACTTCACTCGTAATCTAAACCTAAATGTCCCAAACAAAACTGTAGTATCTACAAAAAAGAGATCAGCGCTCAACCAGGGAATAGCTTAATAGCTTGATCTATGCCAAGTTACCACTCTAGGAGCTGCCTCTTTTTGCCCATCATATGCCTTTCACAGAGAACTTTCCTGTAGTATATCAGTCTGATCCAGTCTAAACAGTACAGTCCAGCCCTTATATCAGGCAATCCTTCTCTGAAGAAGAGACATGGCAAAACTGGAGTATCCATTGGCTTACAAGAATAATGAATTGCTATTTATATAATTACATGTCACAGTGCCATGCTGACCACTACCTGCACACAGCATCCCACTGTGTCCTACTGGTAATTACTTGTTCACAGTGCTCTGCTTGCTGGTCCTTGCTCACAGTGTTCTGCCATTACCTGGTCAGCATGTCCCACTGGCCAGTACCTGATCTGCTTGTCCTGCTGGCCATTACCTGCTGACAGTATTCTGCTGGCCATTACCTGCACAGCATCACCTGATGGTGATTACATGCTCAAATTGTCCTTATTGCCATTACCTGTTCTGCTTGTCCTGTTGGCCATTACCTGCTCAGCTTGACTGCTGGCCATTATCTGCTCAGCGTGCCGTCCAGGCCATTACGTGCTCATTGTGTCCTTATTGCCATTGCCTGCTCTGCTTCTTCTGCTGGCCAATACCTGCTCAGCTTGACTGCTGGCCATTATCTGCTCAGCGTGTCCTCCTGGCCATTACCTGTTCATTGTGTCCTTATTGCCATTGCCTGCTATGTTTCTTCTGCTGGCCATTACCTGCTCAACTTGACTGCTGGCCATTATCTGCTCAGCGTGTCCTCCTGGCCATTACCTGTTCATTGTGTCCTTACTGCCATTGTCGGCTCTGCTTCTTCTGCTGTCCATTACCTTTTCAATGTGTCCTTATTGCCATTACCTGCTCTGCTTCTCCTGCTGGCCATTACCTGCTCAGCATTTCCTTCTGGCCATTACCTGCTCAGTGTATGCCCTTGTTGCCATTACCTGCTCTGCTTGTCCTGCAGCCTATTACCTGCTCAGTGTGTCGTACTGGCCATTATCTGCTCAGAGTGTCCTAATGGACATTACCTGCTCAGCGTGCCCTCCTGGCCATTATCTGCTCAGAGTGTCCTGATGGCCATTACCTGCTCAGAGTGTCCTGCAGCCTATTACCTGCTCAGTGTGTTGTACTGGCCATTATCTTCTCAAAGTGCCCTGATAGCCATTACCTGCTCAGAGTGTCCTAATGGACATTACCTGCTCAGTGTGCCCTCCTGGCCATTACCTGTTCAGAGTGTCGTGATGGCCATTACCTGCTCAGAGTGTCCTGAATAGTATTTGTTAAATAGAATGTTAAATTCGAAATTTCAAATGTGGACATTCGATATAATTATAAACATTCAAATTCGAAAGTGACATTCGAAAACTGTAAAAAGCATTCAGTTATAGAATTTTTAAGAATAATCGTTCTTATCAACATCCGGATTTATAATTCGGATTTCGGTAATAGCATTCGTTCTAACATTCGAAATTCGGAAATTTACACATTCGCCCATCCCTAGTGATCAGTATGTCTTGCTGCCCATTAGCTGCTCAGCATGTCCTGCTGGCCATTACCTGCTCAGTGTGTCCTCCTGGCCATTACATACTCAATGTGTCCTCCTGGCCATTACATACTCAATGTGTCCTGCTGACCATTACCTGCTCAGCGTGTCCTGATGGCCATTTCCTGCTCAGTATGTCCTGCTGGCACATACCTGTACTGAGTCCTACTAGCAATTATTTGTACCATATGCCTTGCTGGCTAGTTTCTAAAAATATCTTTATATGTGTTGTTGTCAATTAGATATATCTGAAATAACTGTGTATATTTTAGTTAATTTAATAAAACATTCACACTGTTTAACAGACTGAGAGCTCCAAAAAGGGGAATAGAGAGAGCAGCAGAAGAGGGGGGATAAAGAGAGGGAGAGAGCGCACAAAAGAGAGGGGGAGAGAGAGCACAAAAGAGAGGGGGAGAGAGCACAAGAGAGAGGGGGAGAGAGCACAAAAGAGAGAGGGGAGAGGGGGAGAGAGCACAAAAGAGAGGGGGAGAGAGCACAAAAGAGAGGGGGGAGAGAGCACAAAAGAGAGGGGGAGAGAGCACAAAAGAGAGGGGGAGAGAGCACAAAAGAGAGGGGGGACAGCACAAAAGAGAGGGGGGAGAGAGCACAAAAGAGAGAGGGGAGAGAGCACAAAAGAGAGGGGGAGAGAGTACAAAAGAGAGGGGGGAGAGAGCACAAAAGAGAGGGGGGAGAGAGCACAAAAGAGAGGGGGGAGAGAGCACAAAAGAGAGGGGGAGAGAGCACAAAAGAGAGGGGGAGAGAGCACAAAAGAGAGGGGGGAGAGAGCACAAAAGAGAGGGGGGAGAGAGCACAAAAGAGAGGGGGAGAGAGCACAAAAGAGAGGGGGGAGAGAGCACAAAAAAGAGGGGGGAGAGAGCACAAAAAAGAGGGGGGAGAGAGCACAAAAAAGAGGGGGGAGAGAGCACAAAAAAGAGGGGGGAGAGAGCACAAAAAAGAGGGGGGAGAGAGCACAAAAGAGAGGGGGAGAGAGCACAAAAGAGAGGGGGAGAGAGCACAAAAGAGAGGGGAAAAGAGCACAAAAGAGAGGGGAGAGAGCACAAAAGAGAGGATAGAGAGCACAAAAGAGAGGGGGAGAGAGCACAAAAGAGAGGGGGGGAGAGCACGAAAGAGAGGGAGGAGAGAGCACAAAAGAGAGGGAGGAGAGAGCACAAAAGAGAGGGAGGAGAGAGCACAAAAGAGAGGGGGGAGAGAGCACAAGAGAGAGGGGAGAGAGCACAAAAGAGAGGGGGAGAGAGCGCAAATGAGAGGGGGAGAGTGGGCAAAATAGAGGGGGGAGAGAGAGAACAAACGAGAGGAGAGAGAGAGCAAACGAGAGGAGAAAGAGAGCAAACGAGAGGAGAGAGAGAGCAAACGAGAGGAGGGAAGAGAGAGAGAGAGAGAGCAAAAGAGGGAGAGAGCAAAAGAGAGGGGAGAGAGAGAGAGAAAAAGAGAGGGGAGAAAGAGAGAGAAAAAGAGAGGGGGGGATAGAGAGAGAGCAAGGGGTGGGACTGCTGTACTGCAAAAAATGGCCCGTGTACACGGGCTTTAGGACTAGTATATATATATATATATATAAATAACACTCTCTATAATGTTTATAAGACATTCTTTTACATTCAAATGTCAGTTTGTTTTTTTAGAAGCAACAGGCTTAATATATTGAGACAATTAAAACAACATTTTTGAACTATCTTTTAAACAAAATAAATAGATATAGACCTCTAGTTATCAATATCTGTCGGACCTAATCCGACAGTGCGGATCAGGTCCGACAGACATCGCTGAATATGGCGAGCAATACGCACGCCATATTCAGCATTGCACAAGCAGCTCACAAGAGCTGCTGGTGCAACGCCGACCCCTGCAGACTCGCCGCCAGCAGGGGGGTGTCAATCACCCCGATGTTACTCGATCGGGTTTAATTGCGGCGATGTCTTTCCGCCTGCTCAGAGCAGACGGACAGGTTATGGAGCAGCGGTCTTTGTGACCGCTGCTTCATAACTGCTGTTTCTGGCGAGCCTGCAGGCTCGCCAGAAACACAGGGCATCAAGCTCCATTCGGAGCTTGATACATATGCCCCATAGTCTTCTTGACCACATCCTGGTTTAGGAAATGTTTTTGGCGCACTTGAGTAAACATTTTCTTAGTGTAACATATAAAGATGTATAATTCACTTCAAGCAAATTCATTTTAAATCTACTATTTCTTCAAATGTGACAAAAAAATAAATAAATAAAATTCATCATTCATACTACAATGTACAAATCTTTCATAGCCTTGTTACATTCTTATCTGTGAAGCCCAGAAACCAAAGATACTGCTGGCTGAATGATTATATCCGTGCACCAGGGGCTAGCTCCTTTAAAATCAACCAAGTCAGTTATACATCTCTATTTTCTTACTCTACAATGTCCAAATAAAACAGTTAACAGCTGACAGATTCTCTTCCGTTGAGCCAATTTGTCAATGTCCCCCAACTCCAAAACTGTGTCAAATTCTGCTTAAAATTTGACTTAAGAATGTTTTTATAGAGGCAAATAAAAATCAAAGATATTATTTCATGCCATTGAAAGAGTATTTTTAAAGCAATACAAATTATTATTATTTTTTTGCCTATAAAGAAGAATTTGTTTAAAGTAAAAATTCTTCTTAAATTGAGCTTCAGAAAAATGTAGGTTGTAAGATGTTTTTTTTATAATTTCTTCCATTTCCTCCATGAAATTGCTAGAAATTAGTTTCATACATGTCTTGATTGAATGGACTAAATTAAAAAGGTTTGTAATGGTAATATGGATCTAATATGGAACAATAGGGATTTTTTACTAATAAATAAATATAGAGGCCCATTTATCAAGCTCTGTATGGAGCTTGTGGGCCTGTGTTTCTGGCGAGTCTTCAGACTCCGCAGAAACAGCAGTTATGAAGCAGCGGTCTAAAGACCGCTGCTCCCTAACCCTGTCCTCCTGCTCTGAGCAGGCGGACAAAGATTGCCGGAATTTAACCCGATTGAGTACACCTCCCTGCTGGCGGACGATTGGCCGCGAGTCTGCAGGGGGCGGCGTTGCACTAGCAGCTCTTGTGAGCTGCTTGTGCAATGCTGAATATGGAGAGTGTATTGCTCTCCCCATTCAGCGAGGTCTTACGGACCTGATCAGCACTGTTGAATCAGGTCAGCAAGACCTTTGATAATTCAGCCTCATAGTGTCGTTTCATTCGCCTAAGCCAACTTTACAGTGATTTTAATTTTTTTCTTAGCCAATTATTGCAGTGGAAGTTTGTTTTTGGCTCCAATTGAAACAATAATTTGCTCTCAGTTTACTTTGAGTCCATCAATGCCTGTCAGAGAGAGTGTAGGCACTAGTAATGCACTCGGTTTTAGGGTTGTAATTAATCATTACTTCAGTGTAACATTAAACATAAAAAATTCTATAATGTTCACAAAAATGCACTACGCAATTGAGAAAAATATTTTGCATCTAAAAAGGTAAATGTTTTTTTTAAGATTGATTTTGAAATAAACAGGAAGTACTTTGTTGTGTACATCTTACTCCTATGAGATGATGAGATGGTTGACAAATTAGATGATTTAATAAATGGGGCTCATAAGCTTTAATGACCTTTAACAGTTTTGGAACTTATGAATGTACAACATTCACTGGAGGAGCAATCTATTTAAAACATCTGCCTACTCTGAGATGAATATTATATCTATCTATCTGTCTGTATCTATCTGTCATCTGTCTATAGCATTATACTAGTGCTGGCCTGAATTCCAAAAGATAAAAGAGCTGGAAATATTTACTCCCACTGGAGAGTCAATTTAATTTTTTGTGAATAGTATATTGTGTGAATTAGCCCTTAATTTGATGTAATCCTAGTGAGCAGGCTCACTCAGATGTGTAGAGTTACCTTTCTCCCTCTCTGAATGTTGATCCATAGGGCCAGATTTATCAAAAGTTCTGTCTGCAGGTATGCCTGAGCGAACTTGCAGCCAAGAGTTAAGCAGTCATTAGACCGCTGCTTCTTAAACCATTTTGTCACCTGTTATGTGGTGTATGCCAATCTCCCAGACTTTTCCGACTGGGGAGACTGACAGACCCTGCTTGTGCCTAATTGGCTGTGCGCAAGCAGGGGGTGGCATGCAGGGACAGGGGCATACATCTTCGCCCCTGTCTACCGGATTTTTTTATAAATCTGTCCCATAGAATTGATAACTGCAAGAGTTGGATACTGATTTTTTATTTATTTTTTTGCAAAAAAACCCCCACAAGATGCAAATGGAATCACTGTTTGAATTATAAATAGTGCAATTTTGTAAAACTGAAAAAAAAATATTGTTAATTAGAATTTTGTATTGTATGTCTAAATAAATCTGAAACAGCAAAATTCCCTAGTGCTGCGGCTGTGGGATTATAATCAGCCCTCAGTGTGAAATACATAAATTGTATAATATTGCTTTGCTTCTATTTTTGCAGTTCACTTCAATATCTTTCTTTCACACATTTCATTCCCACACTTATCATTTCTTAGGCTAAATCTGCTTTGTCAACAGTGAAAGAATTACTGGCTGCTCACATTGCATATTTTATTTGTTCACAGTGCGTGTGGAGGAACTACAGATCAGATGAGTGACCTTCATACATAGGGATGCATTATGGGGTAGGACTGAACATCTGCATTTCATATTTCAAAGTAAAACTTTATTTAAAACAGGTTTTGACAAACAAATGTCTAATTAGAATCCGATCAGGAGGGGTGGCTCCTGGAATTTGTCAAGGCTGAATGCATTACATATTGACAAACTAAAGGGACATGGAGACAAAATTAAAGTTTCCTGATTTAAAAGTATACAGTTAGGGGGGAAAAAAATCAATTTTATTTATCTCTTTCTCTTTTGGTATCTGTTGAAACTTAACACTTTCCATGACAGCAGGAGCATGCACGTGTCTGCTATATGGCAACAGCATTTGAAAAAATATTTGTAGCATTCATCTCACGGACATGTGCACTTTCAGAAGCCTATCTAAATATGCTTTCATAGAAAGGAGTCATGTTTTATCAAAGGATAACAAGAGAAAGAGAGAAACTTGATTTTTTTCTAATGACATACTCTCTGAACAATGTAAGTTTAAAGGGACAGCGCAATATGCCTCTTCTTTACTGTGTTCTCAATGACCTATTTTATCTGCTAAAATGTATTAAACTGTTTATAAATATAGCTCCTTTTTCTTTATTTTGTCATTTGAAATGGCTGATTTTGCCTGTGGTGTGCCAACCCATACTTAAAATGTCAGTAACTTATGGTCTAGTTATAAAAAAAGCTAGAAGGTTTAGGGTGTGTGACAGAGAGGTACTAAAATGTTTATTTTCCATTGTTCCCTTTATGGACCCAATGATGAAAAGTTTGCAAACAAAAATAGGAAAAACACATTTAGCCTAACAGGGTAGAATTATCAAAGAAAATGCTCTGTCCCTACGAGTGGCTAGCTGTCTCCCATAGAAATAATAAGAGCTCTCTGCTATGTAAAAGTTTGTAATGGACACCTAATAACCCAATACAAATCAAACTATTTCAGTGCTATGTACCATAAATTTTATTTCATATGCATAGGTTTTCCTTTCAGAGTACTTAGTATTTTGAATATTTTGATAAAGGCTCGCAACCATGTTCAAGTCATTTTATGATAAAAAAAAACCCAATTATGCTTTGTATTTTGTTTTGTTTTTTTGCACATTCAGTGTACTTAAATTACGATTTACACTGTGCATATTTAATACGATTTATTCCTGTGTAATTTACAAACAAATTTAAAATTTATGATAAAATACGATGTTTGGCAAACAATTTTGTTATGATTTTTGATGCACCTTAACAATACAATATTTTCCTGCATATTTATGTGTGAATTTATGGTTCAATTATTCATTTTGTATGATTTTTAAATTACGATTTTCATTGTGCACTTTTGTAATGTATGTATTTCCTTCCCATAAGAAAATGCAGTATAAGACCCTTAGAGAGACAACCTGTTTTCAGGGTAAAAAGAGGCTTAACCCCTTAGCGACCAAGGATGTGTCAGGCACGTCATCATTTGGATGTCAGTTAATGACCAAGGACGTGCCTGACACGTCCTATGGGGTTTGAAGCGCTGGAAGCGATCACGATTTCAGGGTATTGCAGTGATGCCTCAATATTGAGGCATCACTGCAATACCCTCTTTTACCCACCGATGCAGAGAGTTTTACATACTTGATTGACATCTTTTAGATCTAAAGAGTCTGAGAGGAGAACATATAAAGCATGTTGCAGAATGGAAATTACTCCTGGACCCACTGTCCCTCGTAACTCCTCTCATGTTCTCCATTGTGCAACGTAATTTCCATTGTGCAACATGCTTTATTTGTTCTCTTCTCAGACTCTTTAGATCTAAAAGATGTCAATCAAGTATGTAAAACTAACGTATCTCGTCCCTCGTATACATTATTGCTGCCCTTTTTACAACACAGACCCTTTGATCCCATACTTCTACAACAACACTTTTCCAATGGAGTTAATCCTATGATGATGTCGAAACTTATTTTTCACACTATGGCCTCGATTTATCAAAGTCTGGCGGACCTGATCCGCCGGTGCGGATCAGGTCCGCCAGACCTCGCTGAATACGGAGAGCAATACGCACTGCAACGCCGCCCCCTGCAGACTCGCGGCCAATCGGCGGCCAGCAGGGGGGTGTCAATCAACCCGATCGTACTTGATCGGGTTGATTTCCGGGGATGTCTGTCCGCCTGCTCAGAGCAGGCGGACAGGTTATGGAGCAGCGGTCTTTAGAAAGACCGTACAGAGCTTGATAAATATGGGCTAGTGTGTCGTGTCTCTCTCTGTCTAATAACACAGTTCCCCTCCTTCTGAGTTTAAACCTTTATTACGGCATTTTCTGAAAATATATCCAATCAACCAGGTTCCAAGGTTGTGAAAATATCGCTATAAACTTTAATCAGTTTCTAATTGCATCCACACTATTTTAATATGGCATGTATAATAGACATAACATCCAAATTGGCTGATAATTTTTTTTTCAGCGCTCCAATTAGTCAGTGAACACTGACAGCTATCAATAGTACAAAGACAAACAGGTCTTTTAGCGAATCACATTTGTAGAAATCCGGAATTCACACAAACCGGTTCCTGATTGGTTGATTTATAGAACATATGATGGAACCATAACAAACCACAAAATGAAAACATATGCACGGAGATACCCAGAACCTATATAGAAAATGGTTTCTGATTGGTTGATCTATAAAACATATGGCAGAACCAAAACAAACCGTGCAATGAACAAATATGCACGTAAGAAACATAGACAAATATACAAAATAAAATATATAAGGTTCCAAGTATTACATACAAAGTTTACATACACAATCAAAACGAATACTTAGAAAAAGATAAATGTTAAACAGATTCATTGCTTCCGATTTTACATATCCGGTTTAGGCTACATCCAGGTCAGATGACCAGAACAAAATGGTATTTAAAAGCACCAGGAATAACACATAAACCAGTCTTGATAAAGGCCTGATTTAGGGCCGAAACGCGTTGACCCAGCTGGTAAGCACTATTTCTTTCTGATTTTAACTGTTGTACAATCTACACTATCAAATTATCTTTTATATGGACAATCTAAAGTTTTAAGCAATTGGATAACGTCCAGGACTTCATCTGAGGACCACTTCTATCAAAACACACAAGTTGGTCGTTTCAATTTGACATTTGGGATTTTATACACACACAGATATTTTTATACACATATTTTATGGATCAATTCAAATTCTATTGACATTTGTTTTTTATTATTGTTTTTATTATTATTTTTCATTTTTTTCTGATGGATTTACATAGATTTTAATTCAGTTTTTAGATTAAACACCATGGATCCATGACTAACAACGTTAACCATTGTCTCACTGTTTTTAATTGTGTAAAATCAGAGAATTTTTTTTTAAGGTTCACTCCTTAATTAAATTGTTTTAAGTTTCATTCTTCCCTGAATAAACATCTTTTAATATCACATCCACTCTCCACATTTATCTTTATCCACTTATTGGCGAGCTCCTATTTCCCTTTTACCTCGGCCTTAGGCGCTGTGTACACACTCGATTCCATTTCTGTTTTTCTTTGGTCAGCTAGGAGGCCGTATGTGCACAGCTAGAGGTATCTATCTGGGCGCTTGGGCACAACCTCTTTTTTCCTAAGCTCCCTATTTAACCCCATTCACTGCTGAGAATAATACACGTTTGGTGCGCAGCGGCATTTAGCGGCCTTCTAATTACAAAAAAGCAATGCCAAAGCCATATATGTCTGCTATTTCTGAACAAAGGGGATCCCAGAGAAGCATTTACAACTATTTGTGCCATAATTGCACAAGCTGTTTGTAAATAATTTCAGTGAGAAACTTAAAATCTTGAAAAAGTTTGTGAAAAAGTGAACACTTTTTTTATTTGATTGCATTTGGCGGTGAAATGGTGGCATGAAATATACCAAAATGGGCCTAAATCAATACTTTGGGTTGTCTACTAAAAAAATATATATACATGTGATGGGTTGTTCAGGGATTCCTGACAGATATCAGTGTTCCAATGTAACTATCGCTAATTTTGAAAAAATAAAATGGTTTGGAAATAGCAAAGTGCTACTTGTACTTATTGCCCTATAACTTGCAAAAAAAGTAAAGAACATGTAAACATTGGGTATTTCTAAACTCAGGACAAAACTTAGAAACTATTTAGCATGGGTGTTTTTTGGTGGTTGTAGATTTGTAACAGATTTTGGGGGTCAAAGTTAAAAGTTTTTTTTTCCATTTTTTCATCATATTTTATAAAAAAATGTATAGTAAATTTTAAGATATGATGAAAATAATGTTATCTTTAGAAAGTCCATTTAATGGTATACAATATGTATGGTTACAGTAAACGAGTAAGAGGAAAATTACAGCTAAACACAAACAATGCAGAAATTAAAAAATAGCCCTGGTCCCAAACAGTCAAAAAATGGAAAAGTGCTCCGGTCACTAAGGGGTTAAGATAATTTCACAAGGAAATAGAAGTACTGGCGAGCATTCGTAAATAATCTTGCCAGCCCAGAGACCTTTAGGTCATCGGGCTCTTTGTATTCGTGTTAGATTAAACAATAGTGAGAAATAAGATGACGAAGGACTTTGTGTAAATAATTAGACAGATAAACTAATTATGTCTGCTCTCCCTACATGTTAAGCCAATTTCATTGGGTTATGGTTTCAATTAGCAGAGACAGCTATTTCATATACATTTGCGCTTACATTGTAACCTCTGTAGCTGGCATAAGAAGTCATTAGAAACACATTAAAGGGATATTATACACTTGATTTTTCTTTACATAAATGCTTTGTAGATGATCCATTTATATAGCCCATCTGGGTGTGTTTTTGTAAAAATGTATAGTTTTGCTTATTTTTAAATAACATTGTGCTGATTTTAAGACTCCTATCCAAGCCCCAAAGTTTTAGATGTATACTGATGTATACAGACTTCAGACTGCTTCTGTTTGTATAATTAGACTTTTCAAATGCAGGGGAGGGGGGAGGTTTTGCTATCGGCCCCTTTCAGTGGGTGTCCCAGGCTTATCTCCTTAACAGTGTTAAATTGGGAAAGTCTAAGTAAGTTTTTAAAATGTTTTACACTGGATTGTTATATCAGTATCTGTACATATTCTTTATATCTGTGTCTATTACATGCAGTTAAATGAAAATTGGTGTATACTGCCCCTTTAAGGGGCTTAATAAAACTGAGGCTGTAAGTATTTTTAACAAAAAGAGACATTCCAGAACAATGGGTCATGATCTCAAGTCGAAGTACAGTAAGTTCAGGAGTATTGTGAGAGAATTGTGTAAGCACTTCTTTACAGAAAGATTGGTTGATTTATGGAATAAACTTTCATTAGAGTTTATAATGTAAAACACTGCAGGGACTTTCAAGAATGCCTGGGATAAGGATAAGGCTATCCAATGGACTAAATAAGTTTATACTTTTAGGATATTTTTGGATAACTTTTTGGCCCTATATTTTCTGAGTGCCTTTAAAATCTATCGGCTAGATTACGAGTCTTGTGTTATGAGCAAAGAAGCAGCGATAAGCCTCATAACGCTGCTTTTTTACTACCGCTGCTATTACGAGTCTTGTAGGTACAGCTGTCTCGCACACTTTTTTGGCCTTACCGCAAATCAACTTACACAATTTGCGTTATCAATGGGACTTCCATTGCGCCAGTATTACAAGCTTTTTTTTTAGGCCAAAAAGTGAGCGGTACAGCTTATCCCGCAAGATTTGTAACGCATTCTAAAGTCAGTAGTTATGAGTTTTACACTACAGAGTTGTAGCAATAAAACTCATAACTAAAGTGCTAAAAAAACCATAAACTACCTAGTAACCCCTAAACTGAGGCCCTCCCGCATCGCAAACACTAAAAAAAAATTATTTACCCCTAATCTGCCGCTCCCGACATCACTGCCACTATAATAAACATTTAACCCCTAAACCGCACTCCCGCATTGTAAACACTAGTTAAATATTATTAACCCCTAATCTGCTGACCCTAACATTGCCGCCACCTACCTACATTTATTAACCCCTAATCTGCCGCCCCAACGTCGCCGCCACTATACTATATTTATTAACATCTAAACCTAAGTCTAACCCTAACACCCCCTAATTTCATTGAGAACTTCTTGCCGCTTCGTTGAGGACTTCTCCCGGCTTCGTTGAGGATGGATGTCGGCTCTTCAAAACTGTAAGTGGATCTTCAGCGGTTTAGTGTTAGTTTTTTTTAAGGGTTTATTGGGTGGGTTTTATTTTTAGGTTAGGGTTTCGGCCGCAATATAGCTAAATGTCCTTTTAAGGGCAATGCCCATATAAATATAGTTATTTAATTGTAGTGTAGTGTTAGGTGTTAGTGTAAGTTAGGTTAGGTTTTATTTTACAGGTAAATTTGTATTTATTTTAGCTAGGTAGTTAGTAAATAGTTAATAACTATTTAGTAACTATTCTACCTAGTTAAAATAAATACAAACTTGCCTGTAAAATAAAAATAAACCCTAAGCTAGATACAATGTAACTATTACTTATATTGTAGCTAGCTTAGGGTTTATTTTACAGGTAAGTATTTAGTTTTAAATAGGAATTATTTAGTTATCAATAGTAGGTTTGATTTAGATTTAATTTAATTATATTGAAGTTAGGGGGTGTTAGGGTTAGGGTTAGACTTAGATTTAGGGGTTAATAAATTTAGTATAGTGGCGGCGGCGATGTTAGGGATGGCAGATTAGGGGTTAGTACTATTTAACTAGTGTTTGCGATGCGGGAGTGCGGCGGTTTAGGGGTTAATATGCTTATTATAGTGGTGGTGATGTCCGGAGCGGCAGATTAATGGTTAATAAATATAATGTAGGTGTCGGCGGCAGATTAGGGGTTAATAAGTGTAAGATTAGGGGTGTTTAGACTCTGGGTTCATGTTAGGGTGTTAGGTGTAAACAAAAATGTTGCTTCCCCATAGGAATCTATGGGGCTGCGTTACTGAGCTTTACGCTGCTTTTTTGCAGGTGTTTTCTCAGCTGGCTCTCCCCATTGATGTCTATGGGGAAATCATGCACGAGCACGTATAACCAGCTCACCGCTAACTTAAGCAGCGCTGGTATTGGAGTGCGGTATGGAGCACAATTTTGCTCTACGCTCATTTCTTGACTTTTAACGCCGGGTTAATAAAAACCTGTAATACCAGCACTGTAGGTAAGTGAGCGGTGACAATAACGTGCAAGTTAGCACCGCACCCCTCATAACGCAAAACTCGTAATCTAGCCGTATGTTTCTATATTTTAGGATAAATGGTAGGACTTTGCTATATATTTATTAAGACAATTCTTACAACAAAGGAAAAATGCATTTAGTTTTTTATGAGAATCTACTGTCTTTATTTGCTTGCATAATTTTGAATATTTTAGGAATATTGCTTACATATTTCCTGTGTTTTTTTTTTGTTTTTGCTGATAAATTCTATGGCCTAGATTTAGAGTTCGGCGGTAGCCGTCAAAACCAGCGTTAGAGGCTCCTAACGCTGGTTTTGGGCGCCCGCTGGTATTTGGAGTCAGTGATTAAAGGGTCTAACGCTCACTTTACAGCCGCGACTTTTCCATACCGCAGATCCCCCTACGCCATTTGCGTAGCCTATATTTTCAATGGGATCTTTTTAACGCCGGTATTTAGAGTCGTTTCTGCAGTGAGCGTTAGAGCTCTAACGACAAGATTCCAGCCGCCTGAAAATAGCAGGAGTTAAGAGCTTTCTGGCTAACGCCGGTTTATAAAGCTCTTAACTACTGTACCCTAAAGTACACTAACACCCATAAACTACCTATGTACCCCTAAACCGAGGTCCCCCCACATCGCCGCCACTCGATTAAAATTTTTAACCCCTAATCTGCCGACCGCCACCTACGTTATACTTATGTACCCCTAATCTGCTGCCCCTAACCCCGCCGACCCCTATATTATATTTATTAACCCCTAACTTGCCCCCCACAACGTCGCCGCCAGCTACTTAAAATAATTAACCCCTAATCTTCCGACCGCAAATCGCCGCAACCTACGTTATCCCTATGTACCCCTAATCTGCTGCCCCTAACATCGCCGACCCATATGTTATATTTATTAACCCCTAATCTGCCCCCCACAACGTCGCCGACACCTACCTACACTTATTAACCCCTAATCTGCCGAGCGGACCTGAGCGCTACTATAATAAATGTATTAACCCCTAATCCGCCTCACTAACCCTATCATAAATAGTATTAACCCCTAATCTGCCCTCCCTAACATCGCCGACACCTACCTTCAATTATTAACCCCTAATCTGCCGACCGGAGCTCACCGCTATTCTAATAAATGTATTAACCCCTAAAGCTAAGTCTAACCCTAACACTAACACCCCCCTAAGTTAAATATAATTTTTATCTAACGAAATAAATTAACTCTTATTAAATAAAAGATTCCTATTTAAAGCTAAATACTTACCTGTAAAATAAATCCTAATATAGCTACAATATAAATTACATTTATATTATAGCTATTTTAGGATTAATATTTATTTTACAGGTAACTTTGTATTTATTTTAACCAGGTACAATAGCTATTAAATAGTTAAGAACTATTTAATAGTTACCTAGTTAAAATAATTACAAATTTACCTGTAAAATAAATCCTAACCTAAGATATAATTAAACCTAACACTACCCTATCAATAAAATAATTAAATAAACTACCTACAATTACCTACAATTAACCTAACACTACACTATCAATAAATTAATTAAACACAATTGCTACAAATAAATACAATTAAATAAACTATCTAAAGTACAAAAAATAAAAAAGAACTAAGTTACAGAAAATAAAAAAATATTTACAAACATAAGAAAAATATTACAACAATTTTAAACTAATTACACCTACTCTAAGCCCCCTAATAAAATAACAAAGACCCCCAAAATAAAAAATTCCCTACCCTATTCTAAAATACAAAAATTACAAGCTCTTTTACCTTACCAGCCCTGAACAGGGCCCTTTGCGGGGCATGCCCCAAGAAATTCAGCTCTTTTGCCTGTAAAAAAAAACATACAATACCCCCCCCCCAACATTACAACCCACCACCCACATACCCCTAATCTAACCCAAACCCCCTTAAATAAACCTAACACTAATCCCCTGAAGATCTTCCTACCTTGTCTTCACCATACCAGGTTCACCGATCCGTCCTGGCTCCAAGATCTTCATCCAACCCAAGCGGGGGTTGGCGATCCATAATCCGGTGCTCCAAAGTCTTCCTCCTATCCGGCAAGAAGAGGACATCCGGACCGGCAAACATCTTCTCCAAGCGGCATCTTCTATGTTCTTCCATCCGATGACGACCGGCTCCATCTTGAAGACCTCCAGCGCGGATCCATCCTCTTCTTCCGACGACTAGACGACGAATGACGGTTCCTTTAAGGGACGTCATCCAAGATGGCATCCCTCGAATTCCGATTGGCTGATAGGATTCTATCAGCCAATCGGAATTAAGGTAGGAATTTTCTGATTGGCTGATGGAATCAGCCAATCAGAATCAAGTTCAATCCGATTGGCTGATCCAATCAGCCAATCAGATTGAGCTCGCATTCTATTGGCTGTTCCGATCAGCCAATAGAATGCGAGCTCAATCTGATTGGCTGATTGGATCAGCCAATCGGATTGAACTTGATTCTGATTGGCTGATTCCATCAGCCAATCAGAAAATTCCTACCTTAATTCCGATTGGCTGATAGAATCCTATCAGCCAATCGGAATTCGAGGGACGCCATCTTGGATGACGTCCCTTAAAGGAACCGTCATTCGTCGTCTAGTCGTCGGAAGAAGAGGATGGATCCGCGCTGGAGGTCTTCAAGATGGAGCCGGTCGTCATCGGATGGAAGAACATAGAAGATGCCGCTTGGAGAAGATGTTTGCCGGTCCGGATGTCCTCTTCTTGCCGGATAGGAGGAAGACTTTGGAGCACCGGATTATGGATCGCCAACCCCCGCTTGGGTTGGATGAAGATCTTGGAGCCAGGACGGATCGGTGAACCTGGTATGGTGAAGACAAGGTAGGAAGATCTTCAGGGGATTAGTGTTAGGTTTATTTAAGGGGGTTTGGGTTAGATTAGGGGTATGTGGGTGGTGGGTTGTAATGTTGGGGGGGGGGTATTGTATGTTTTTTTTTACAGGCAAAAGAGCTGAATTTCTTGGGGCATGCCCCGCAAAGGGCCCTGTTCAGGGCTGGTAAGGTAAAAGAGCTTGTAATTTTTGTATTTTAGAATAGGGTAGGGAATTTTTTATTTTGGGGGTCTTTGTTATTTTATTAGGGGGCTTAGAGTAGGTGTAATTAGTTTAAAATTGTTGTAATATTTTTCTTATGTTTGTAAATATTTTTTTATTTTCTGTAACTTAGTTCTTTTTTATTTTTTGTACTTTAGATAGTTTATTTAATTGTATTTATTTGTAGCAATTGTGTTTAATTAATTTATTGATAGTGTAGTGTTAGGTTAATTGTAGGTAATTGTAGGTAGTTTATTTAATTATTTTATTGATAGGGTAGTGTTAGGTTTAATTATATCTTAGGTTAGGATTTATTTTACAGGTAAATTTGTAATTATTTTAACTAGGTAACTATTAAATAGTTCTTAACTATTTAATAGCTATTGTACCTGGTTAAAATAAATACAAAGTTACCTGTAAAATAAATATTAATCCTAAAATAGCTATAATATAAATGTAATTTATATTGTAGCTATATTAGGATTTATTTTACAGGTAAGTATTTAGCTTTAAATAGGAATCTTTTATTTAATAAGAGTTAATTTATTTCGTTAGATAAAAATTATATTTAACTTAGGGGGGTGTTAGTGTTAGGGTTAGACTTAGCTTTAGGGGTTAATACATTTATTAGAATAGCGGTGAGCTCCGGTCGGCAGATTAGGGGTTAATAATTGAAGGTAGGTGTCGGCGATGTTAGGGAGGGCAGATTAGGGGTTAATACTATTTATGATAGGGTTAGTGAGGCGGATTAGGGGTTAATACATTTATTATAGTAGCGCTCAGGTCCGCTCGGCAGATTAGGGGTTAATAAGTGTAGGTAGGTGTCGGCGACGTTGTGGGGGGCAGATTAGGGGTTAATAAATATAACATAGGGGTCGGCGATGTTAGGGCAGCAGATTAGGGGTACATAGGGATAACGTAGGTGGCGGCGGTTTACGGAGCGGCAGATTAGGGGTTAAAAGTGTAATGCAGGGGTCAGCGATAGCGGGGGCGGCAGATTAGGGGTTAATAAGTGTAAGGTTAGGGGTGTTTAGACTCGGGGTACATGTTAGGGTGTTAGGTGCAGACGTAGGAAGTGTTTCCCCATAGGAAACAATGGGGCTGCGTTAGGAGCTGAACGCTGCTTTTTTGCAGGTGTTAGGTTTTTTTTCAGCTCAAACAGACCCATTGTTTCCTATGGGAGAATCGTGCACGAGCACGTTTTTGAGGCCGGCCGCGTCCGTAAGCAACTCTGGTATCGAGAGTTGCATTTGCGGTAAAAATGCTCTACGCTCCTTTTTTGGAGCCTAACGCAGCATTTGTTTGAACTCTCGATACCAGAGTTAAATTTATGGTGCGGCCAGAAAAAAACCCGCGGAGCGTTAACAGCCCTTTTACCGCCAAACTCCAAATCTAGGCCTAAGTCTGGTGACTAGAATACAAAATCAGTGCAACTGTTACTTTATTGCACTTTTTACTTGAATGAACTGAACCTTGGCTCTATCGGTGTTCTGTTTCTTGATGGGGTAATTATTAACAACGCTTGAAGCAAATCACAACAAATCAAAGACTATGTGAAGCCCAATAATTGTATTCATTCAGCTGCCAAAAGGATTTTAAATGCAGAATTTTACTTTGTACAAAGTACAGAGTAAGTGGCATCGCTGTCAGTCAGCATCACAGAAGACAAGAAAAATGAGCTTGTAATGAAAGTGTAAGGACAAAATACAAAGAATAAAAACGTTCTGCTTTTAGTCATGGCACAGACAAATACTGTAATTTAGAGCATAAAGAGCCACCTCACTGTTTCCCAAGACATCCATTAATATTCCAAATTCATAAACCAATGTCTACTTAGATATTGTTTGCTTTGTGTATTTGTATAGTAAATTGCTTTAATAATTTTGCAGAAAACTCGTGATACCTGTTAATATTTTGAATCCCAAAGTGAAATGTTGTATAAAAGAGCTATCAAAACAGCCA
The DNA here is from genome assembly GCF_027579735.1 of Bombina bombina. Classification (NCBI taxonomy): domain Eukaryota; kingdom Metazoa; phylum Chordata; class Amphibia; order Anura; family Bombinatoridae; genus Bombina; species Bombina bombina. The sequence goes on along the minus strand of NC_069507.1, from coordinate 193,536,178 downwards.
TTTCATTTGATTTGGTTAAATTTAATTGTATTACTTCAAGAAACATAAAAGTCAAGTCTGTAATGCAAAGAATGCATTAATTAATAATTTAAACTTGACATTTTGTTACCTACATTTTTAGGGCATTGTTATTGCAGACCAATCCAGGCATGCACACCTTGAAATAATTGGTGGATATTGTGTTATGACTCTCTTTGTCTCAGTCTAATCAGTAGACAATCAGAAGACATGTGCAACACTAAATAATTTGTTTTGGATGAATCATTTGGAACGAATATTCTGAAAAATTAGCATGCATAAAGAAAAGAATGCACATCCCTAATGTCTACCAATCACATGCATCACTGAAATATAAGACTATGGGGCCGATTTATCATTGTGCGGAGGGACATGATCTGCTGTATCTGATCATGTCCGCCATACATTGATAAATGCTGAAAGCATATGCTGTCAGCATTTATCATTGCACAAGCATTTCTCGTGAAATGCTTGTGCAATGCCATTCCCTGCACATTCGCGGCCAATCAGCCGCTAGCAGGGGGTGTCAATCATCCCATCGTATCCGATCAGGATGATTGCTGTACGCCACTAATTAACTTCAGTTTCAGGGGAACCTGAAACTACGGGGTAGATTGCAGCATCCACTGCTTGATAAATCTACCCCTAAAGGGTAGATTTAATAACGGGCGATCGGACATGATTCACTAAATGTGGACAGCATACGCTGTCAGCATTGAACATTGCACAAGCTTTTTTGGTGAAATGCTTGAGCAATGCTGCCCCCTGTTCACCGGATGACGGATCCGTATTGTATTGTGATGATTTCAGTCTGCCACCTAAAAGATGGCGGACAAGTTAAGGAGCAGGAGTCTTATGACTGCTGCTTCTTAACTTCTGTTTCAGGAGGACCTGAAACGATGGGGAGATATGAGATATGTGAAGCGGGAATCAAGACTTGGACACGTTGCTCTGTGAATCTAGAGGGATAAAGCTGCACCTCACTGAAGAGGCCCACACTAGGCTGAAACATACCTCTGGGGTTTTGCCATTTCTCTTGTTCAGAGAGGGATTGCCTGGTATTTCGGGGCTGGACTGTACTGTGAAGTCAGGATCAGACTGATATGCTTCAGGAAAGTTCTTCTCTGTGAAAGGCACATATTGAGCAAAAAGAGGCTGCTTCTTGGGTGGTAACTAGCCATAGAACAATCTATTATGCTATTGTTTGTTCCCAGGTTGAGCGCTTCTCTCTTTTTATTAATGCAAGATATGTAGGTAGTGTATGGCCCACGTGAGTTGCACTTGAGTTGACGACATGATCTAAGAAGTTTTGTCAGTAAGGCAAATTTTTGATAATCAGGCCCTAAGTGTAGCAGTACCCTATACACAGACACTTGAATATAAGTGAGTTAAGAAATAAACTTTTCAACATGGTGTCCATATTTTATTAAAGGAACATGAAACTCACATTTTTTTCTTTCATGATTCAGATAGAACATGAAATTCTAAATTAACTTTCTTATAAAATGTTCTTTGTTTGTTCTCTTGTTATCTTTTGTTGAAAAGCAGGGATGTAAGCTCAGGAGCATGCACATGCCTGGAGCACTATATGGCAGCAATTTTACAATAATGTTATCTATTTGCAAAAGCACAATGTAGCAATATTTCCTGCAGTGTAGTGCACAGGTGCCTGCCTAGCTATCTCTTCAACAAAGAATATCATGGCAAAGCAAATTTGGTAATAGAACAGAAGTAAATTGGAAAATACAGGGAGTGCAGAATTATTAGGCAAGTTGTATTTTTGAGGGTTAATTTTATTATTGAACAACAACCATGTTCTCAATGAACCCAAAAAACTCATTAATATCAAAGCTGAATAGTTTTGGAAGTAGTTTTTAGTTTGTTTTTAGTTATAGCTATTTTAGGGGGATATCTGTGTGTGCAGGTGACTATTACTGTGCATAATTATTAGGCAACTTAACAAAAAACAAATATATACCCATTTCAATTATTTATTTTTACCAGTGAAACCAATATAACATCTCAACATTCACAAATATACATTTCTGACATTCAAAAACAAAACAAAAACAAATCAGTGACCAATATAGCCACCTTTCTTTGCAAGGACACTCAAAAGCCTGCCATCCATGGATTCTGTCAGTGTTTTGATCTGTTCACCATCAACATTGCGTGCAGCAGCAACCACAGCCTCCCAGACACTGTTCAGAGAGGTGTACTGTTTTCCCTCCTTGTAAATCTCACATTTGATGATGGACCACAGGTTCTCAATGGGGTTCAGATCAGGTGAACAAGGAGGCCATGTCATTAGATTTTCTTCTTTTATACCCTTTCTTGCCAGCCACGCTGTGGAGTACTTGGACGCGTGTGATGGAGCATTGTCCTGCATGAAAATCATGTTTTTCTTGAAGGATGCAGACTTCTTCCTGTACCACTGCTTGAAGAAGGTGTCTTCCAGAAACTGGCAGTAGGACTGGGAGTTGAGCTTGACTCCATCCTCAACCCGAAAAGGCCCCACAAGCTCATCTTTGATGATACCAGCCCAAACCAGTACTCCACCTCCACCTTGCTGGCGTCTGAGTCGGACTGGAGCTCTCTGCCCTTTACCAATCCAGCCACGGGCCCATCCATCTGGCCCATCAAGATTTACTCTCATTTCATCAGTCCATAAAACCTTAGAAAAATCAGTCTTGAGATATTTCTTGGCCCAGTCTTGATGTTTCAGCTTGTATGTCTTGTTCAGTGGTGGTCGTCTTTCAGCCTTTCTTACCTTGGCCATGTCTCTGAGTATTGCACACCTTGTGCTTTTGGGCACTCCAGTGATGTTGCAGCTCTGAAATATGGCCAAACTGGTGGCAAGTGGCATCTTGGCAGCTGCATGCTTGACTTTTCTCAGTTCATGGGCAGTTATTTTGCGCCTTGGTTTTTCCACACGCTTCTTGCGACCCTGTTGACTATTTTGAATGAAACGCTTGATTGTTCGATGATCACGCTTCAGAAGCTTTGCAATTTTATGAGTGCTGCATCCCTCTGCAAGATATCTCACTATTTTTTACTTTTCTGAGCCTGTCAAGTCCTTCTTTTGACCCATTTTGCCAAAGGAAAGGAAGTTGCCTAATAATTATGCACACCTGATATAGGGTGTTGATGTCATTAGACCACACACCTTCTCATTACAGAGATGCACATCACCTAATATGCTTAATTGGTAGTAGGCTTTCGAGCCTATACAGCTTGGAGTAAGACAACATGCATAAAGAGGATGATGTGGTCAAAATACTCATTTGCCTAATAATTCTGCACTCCCTGTAGTTTCAAATTGTATGTTCTGTCTGAATCACAAAATATTTTTGGGGGATTTCTTATCCCTTTAAAGCATTTTTTTTAAACAAAATTCCCTGTATCGCACCATCTAAAAAAGACAGGTGTCAATATCCAATAATCACTTGCTATTTCCAGTTTGGGAAAAACATTTAAAAACAAATGTCTAAAATCAAATTATAAAACATAACCAAATAAAGGGCTAGAGTACAAGTGGAGCGATAACCTATTCCCCCATAGAAGCCAATGGAGTAAACCTGATCGCATATTCTAAAGTGTATTAATCCGACATCAAAATATTCATATTTCCCCTTCCAATGTTCTTCACATAGAAGAACATGTTCTATTTATTCATAAATAAATATTTCTACATATATATGATGGCTTTTGGGTACAAAGGGGACTGCACTCCAAAACCGGACCAGGTACACATCCCATGACCCAGCAACATGCCAGCCCAGGGTGCTAAATAGCACTCACAAAAAGCTGTGCCATCACCAGAGTCATAGGCAGTTAACCCCAGACAGGAGTGGGTGCAAGAACCATGGGGGATTACAAACCAGCACTCACCAGCTAGCTCACAGCTAAGGTTTAAAATGGAAAGGTTAGTCACCGCATCTGGCCAAATGGGACAAGCTCAGGCACCACGTCAAGGTCCTTTGTTGGAAAGGTTCTTGCACCCACTCCTGACTGGGGTTAACTGCCTATGACTCTGGTGATGGCACAGCTTTTTGTGAGTGCTATTTAGCATCCAGGGCTGGCATATATGTGCGGTGACTAACCTTTCTATTTTAAATCTTAGCTGTGAGCTAGCTGGTGAGTGCTGGGTTTCCTTTATGTGTTTTATATATATATATATATATATATATATATATAATATATATACACGCACACACACACACAGTAGGTATATATATATATATATATATATATATATATTTATATACAGATATATAATAATATCTATTTATAAATACTTAGAACATATTCTGCTGTGTGCAGAACATTGGAAGGGGAAATATTTACAGTAAATACATAGTTAAACCCTTTATTAAATATAAATATTGCATAAAGATACATTTTCATGTTTTCATCTACTTGACTGTAAAGGGCTACAATACACTTGTATGTATGCATGTATAATATATATATATATATATATATGTGTGTGTGTGTGTGTGTGTGTGTGTGTTTATATGTGTACATGTGTCTGTAAATAAATATATACAGATTAATACATATGTACACACACATGCCTTAAACACTAGTTGCAGCAGTATTTCCAACAATATTTGAAACTGTTATACAAACGATACTTTTGAAACATGATCTTGTCTTTACAACGAGATCTGTAGGCAAGCTCAAGAGCGCCTATGAATCTGTCATTGTATCTGTCTAGTGCATGTTTTATCCTCTTATCGCTTGATTTGCTAAAGTTGCTTCTATGATTAGTCTTTATTATTCTCAGATTGAAAAAAAAAAAAAAAACTACAATAAGCATCAGCAAAAATACCATATTGCAAATAATTTTCACTTTTGCAACTATTATAAAATATGTTTCTGACAGTTAAAGAGTGTGAACCCTATGCATTTGCATTTCAAAACGTAAGAAATCATGGTCCTGGCTGAATGCCACAGAGAAACTATAAATGCTCTTGCCAAACAGATGACATAGTGGCTAAACTGCCGATATCATCATCTGAGCTTTTCATTAGCACTTTCACCCAGTAATCTACTCAAATTTGTTAGATAATTTGCATCATTTTCAAGTTAGTACCAAGAAATTCTTTTCAAGTAGGCTTAAGTACTTTCTTTAAATTAGGATTTTAGGCTTCCTAACAGAGCTTCTGATTTCAGATGGGACCTGCAGGATCCTCCCTTAAATTAACATTTTAAGGAAGTTAAGGATGTAATTGGGATGAAGCTTCTATATATGGGATGTACTAACACTTGCCTTTCTGGAAAATAAATCTGTTTAGTATGCAAAAAAGGTTTTACTTTTCTACTTTTCAGAAACATAATCAGTGAACTGTAGAAAATGCAATCACGCTTAAGGTATTACAGAAATCTTTATTTCATTGCTGTAAAAATGAACATTATTATTTTATTGAATTCTTAGTATTCAGCTATATTCTAATAATAATACCCTTAAAGTTAGAAAATGACATTTTATTTGAAAAAAAAGAAGCTATTCCTAAAAAAGAAAGACTCTGGAAAAGAAAATCAGTTTTTAATTTAAATGTCACCAGTCTTAGTTCTTATATATAGGTCATTTCTAGCCAGGGGTGTTACTAGGATTTTAAAAGAAAAATGGGTGCAGCCGATTTTTCACCCATGCTATACTTCAAACCTTACTATACCTTACTATATGACCATGAAAAGGGCATTCAAGCTGTGCAATATTTTCTAGAACGAAATTCGGAAAGAGATACAGTTCATGACAGATTTGTTGTTAAACGTTTAAACTGTGGAACAGTCATGTTTTTTGTCTAGGATGGTGGGAGACAGAACATGGGCCCGATCTGAAATTTGCGCTGGTTTGGTATCACATATACGGCGTAACCTAGAAGTTACGCTCGTATATTTCTGCCGTCGCCCGTAGTTTTTTGGGCCATAGGCAGGTATACCAAACCGGCGCAGTTTGGTATCCAATATACAGCGTAAGGACTTATGTGGCGAAAATGGAGAAATCTTACTCCATTTTCACCTCGCCACAAAATGCAGCCGTAGTAAGTCTTACGCTGTCTATTGGAGCCCCGTAACTCCCTAACCTACCTGCTAAATAAACCTAACACCTAACGCATGTGCAATGTCTATCTACCTGTCAACCGCAATCCCCCGCCGCAATCCCTAATAAAGTGTTTAACCCCTAAACCGCCGCACACGGACCTCGCCGCCACCTACATTAAAAGTATAACCACCTAATGTGATCCCCCTACACTGTCGCAAGCTACATTACATACCCCCTAATGTGAGTCCCTTACACCACCGCCATCTATCTTACCTACCCCCTAAAGTGAGCCCCTACCCCGCCGCCATCTATTTTAAAAATATTAACCCCTAATTTAATCCCCCTACACCGCCGCCAGCTATATTAACTATATTAACCCTAATTATTTTAGGGTTAATATAGTTAATATAGTTATTATATTATATATATTAACTATATTAACCCTAATTATATTAGGGTTAATATAGTTAATATCGTTATTATATTATATATATATAATAATATAATATATATATTATATATATATTTATTTTACAGGTAACTAGGTATTTATTTTAACTAGGTACAATAGCTATTAAATAGTTAATAACTATTTAATAGCTACCTAGTTAAAATAATTACCAATTTACCTGTAAAATAAATATAAACCCTAAAATAGCTACAATGTAATTATTAATTATATTGTAGCTATCTTAGGGTTTATGTTATAGGTAAGTATTTAGATTTAAATAGGAATATTTTAATTAATAATATTAATATTAATTAGATTTATTTTAATAAGAGTTTAGTTAGGGATGTTAGAGTTAGATAGGGTTATTATACTTAATATATATATAATATAATAACGATATTAACTATATTAACCCTAATATAATTAGGGTTAATATAGTTAATATATATAATATAATAACTATATTAACTATATTAACCCTAATATAATTAGGATTAATATAGTTAATATATTTGGCGGTGTAGGGGCTCACTTTAGGGGGTAGGTAAGATAGATGGCGGCGGGGTAGGGGCTCACCTTAGGGGGTTATAGATTTAATACAGCTGGCGGCGGGGTCTGGGAGCGGCGGTTTAGGGGTTAATAACTTTATTAGGTGGCGGCGGGGTCCAGGAGTGGGGGTTTAGGGGTTAATACATTTTTATTGTTAGGATAGTGAGGGGGGATAGCGGATAGAGGGTTAGACATGTCGGGCTATGTTAGGGAGGCGTGTTAGACAGTACGGGTGATTTTATAACTTTAGTCAGGTTTTGTAGGCGCCGGCAGTTTCTAAAGTGCCGTAAGTCACTGGCGACTCCAGAAATTTGTGCTTCCGCAGATTTCTGGACATCGCTGGTTTATCCGACTTACGGCACTTTAGCCTTTGACGGTGCCGTATATAGGATAGCTCGAGTTGCGAGCTGAAACTGCGGGCGGCGGGGGTTCCCTCGCTTGCGCCGCAAACTACGATCCCATATATTTACAGACGATAATACTCAATACATTGATACATTCCCTCTATGGCTTTGTTTCATTGATGATATCTTCTTTATTTTGGAAGGTACTTGTTCAGAGTTGCAGGATTTTCCGAATATATTAAATCATAATTTAATCATAATACTCTAAATATCAAATTGACATATGAAGCAAATCAAACACAAATCAATGTTCTGGATCTCACAATCTGTAAATATACAGAAGGGAACATCAATACTGATTCATACAGAAAACAGACAGCAACAAACAGTTTATTTTTTAGCACTAGTGCACATGCCCCAGGGACCCTTAGAGGTTTACCAACCGGGGAATTTCTGAGATTGCGTAGAAATTTCTCTGAAGATCAGACATTCTAGTTAAGAGCTAGAGAATTAGAGCAAAGATTAATCAACAGTGGATACAGCAAGAGGAACATTAAGAACATATAGAGCAATGCACACCAATAGACAAGAACAGTTGTATAAAAATACCAAAATGGATTCAAAAACTCCAAGATTGGTTTTAACATACAGCGCCCAAAATCCACAAGTAATTAATATAATATAGAAACACTGGGACATCCTGATTACTGATCCAGTTTTAAAAGAAAGCTTGGGGGACAGGCAAGCAATTGGTTATAGACAGACAAAAAACGTAAAAGATATGATCACTAGCAGCCAAAGGAATAACACTAAAACACCATTTACTCCTGGGGCATTTAAGTGTGGCAATTGTAATACTTGTACGTACATCTATAAGACCATTACACAATCACAGATAGATTTGGACAGGGATACAAAATCAAGAGATATATCTGTTGTAACACAGAGAAGTCTATGTACTAGGGTGTAAATGTAATATGTTCTATGTTGGAAATGACGACATGAAAATTAAGACTCAGATTGATGGAGCATTTAAGAAATATTAAGAATGCTTCAATGCTGCCAAAGACGGAGAATATGGTAAAACTTTGACTAGTGTGGCATTTTCTGTTGTTTCACAAATCTAACAAAGAAGAGTTACTGTGTTGGGTAATTGAAAAAGTCAGCTTAGGCATAAGAGGAGGGGATCTGGAGACTACCCTTCTTAAATCTGAGAGCAGATGGATTTGTTTATTGAATACAGTTCAGCCACATGGAATAAATGAATGAACAAAATAATTATTATGTATTTCTGTAAGAAAGATAACTTCTAATTATAACTTAAGCTATATATGCCTCTACAATGACTATTGTTAAGATAATACTTTATCTGACACAGGACTTTATTCTAAAAGTCCTTAGTGAACAGACATATATTATTTATAATAATATATCAGTCAGTAAACCCCATAGGCATATATAAAGGCCATTCCACACACTTTATTAAGGTTTAGCTGGATTACATTAGGGAATATTTACAGTATATTTATATTTATATCCACCTTTGATTTGGTAGAATGTTTTAACACTCATCATCTGCTGAAGCATGCGTAGAAGCAAATGAGCTGCTGTGAACTCAGTTAAAATACAATGCCTGTCTAACTGATGCTAAACACTGATAGGGGGAGGTGGATCAGACTACTCCAGCCAGCATGACTATGTTACTAATTCTGAAAATTATTTGTAAGCTATATTTTAATGCAAACTATTTTTACTTAATTAACCATTTTAGGATATGCACAGATCTTAACATGTAGCTGTTGAATGTGTATTCACTTATTCAATCATTATTATTTTGTGGTCACCACAAATGCATTAAAGTGATTGTAAATTTTACGTTTTCAAATTAAACCTACTTGCTCACAATGTTGTAAATACTTAAACCGCATTAATATAAATATAATAAAACAAAGCAATATACTTTTATTCAATGTTTTACTTATCTACGTTGGAAGCACTCAACTCCTCCCAACCGTCTTCTTCCTGGTTTGCTGCCCGATATCCTATGCCTCATTTTACTATTTCACGCCTACTATGTGACGTTTGTTTGAAGCTCGTTCACGAGCAGGGACGACATTTGCGCATGCGATACAACAATTCAGGAGAAAACGTGCATGCGTATAGCGACCGAAACTAGCTAAAGCACTGCTCCTCATTTCGGGTAGCTCATGCATGCGCATTTAAACAAAGTGACGTGACGAACAACGATCCTGACGCACCAGGGAAGAAAAAAACAAGCAGACAGAGAGGTGTCAATCAAAAACGAAGAGTGGGACCAAAAATGCAGGCGGAGGAATCGGCGGAAAAAATTGTTAGTAATATTAGATATATTGACTTTAATTTACATATTGAGAAAATATGATGAATGAGACTAGGGTTTATTTGTGACATTAAATACTTTGATGCAGAGATGTTTGGTTGCCTTTCATGCACTTTAATGTTTATTCAGTTATTAAATAATTATTATTTTGTGGTCACCACAAATGCATCTCTTACGTTTGTGTTTCAGTTACCCACTGTTCTTAGAGAACCTTTGCACTATTTAAATTTTAATAGAATTTTGAATATTTTTAAGCACACATTCACATTTTCACAACCACCATATAATTTCTGTTTATAATTAAGTCTAGAGCACTATTTACACACCATGTCAGTTCATTATCCTTATCCTTCTCCTTCACGTTTTTCACCATATTGTTTAAAATTAAAATATATTTTTTTATTCACCACACAGGGGAATAGCCGAAAAATGTTTTATGACATAAGTCCAATACCTATATATAGGTCTAAAAACATTCATGTATAAAGAAGAATCTCAAATGTAAGATATATTTGTTATAATAGTATAATGTTGTTATACTCTTACAGTACTACCTCCTCATTTGTTGCTATAAGTAATCCAGCAGAATATCCGGCAGTAATGATATGGTAATTACACATTTATTTATACATCATTGATATTCCAACCAATGGGTGTACAGATTTTATTGACAGGATCCTTTTCCAATCGGAAAGCAACAGGCAGAACTTCCGGTATCAACACAGTTTATAGCCCCACACGAGCGGTGGCCCGCCACTTTTGACAAAGCCTGGAGGGGCGAAATGTGCCAGGGGTTTCTAGGGCGTATGGGGGGGGGGCTCTTTTTAATCTAAGGAGATTAGTATACTAGGCCCAATAGTTTGCCTTATCACTCTACCATAAACTAAACTATAATATTTTTTTGGCAGGCGCACATAGCAGCTTTCATAACGGTTAACAACAGAATCAGCATATTGGGCACAATAGTTTGCCTTATCACGCTACAATAAATTAAACTATAATATTTTTTGTCAGCCGCACTTTGCGGTTCTTTCAGCAGTTCACAAGAGACCGGTGTTTTATAAATTCACACCTGGTTGAGTGCAAAATATTTTCTGATATTTAAATAGTCTATTAATGTGCAGAATTCATGCTGTTTATATCATCAGTGGCTGTAATTTCCAGTTAGCACTATTAATATATATTTAGTGCTGGATATAACAGTGCAAGCCAATATTTTATATTAAAGTATATATAATTTGAACTACTTGATTTAATAATAAGAGATAGGTGGCTCATATTCGCATATGTTGTACTTTGCATTAATGTTCGAGCATTCTTGGTAACTTGAAAACAGCTCTGAGATATATAGAGTTGAATGTCACATTTTAGCAAATACTAATTCATTTTTAGTACACGTGTTCAAGCATAACACACAACTTACCTTCTGACCCATTATATATTATGTATGCACGGTTTGTATATTCATTTAACATCTGTAATTATTCCAATCTTAACTACAGCTTGCAGCTACAACACAGCAGTTACTATCCATCCAGAGCCATTACAAACTTATAGATAGCTTTATACACATTATACACTTTTTTTTCCTTTGCATAATTGTGTTGTAGATTATTCATTTATATAGCCCATCTGGGTGTCTTTTTGTAAAAATGTATAGTTTTGCTTATTTTTAAATAACATTGTGCTAATTTTCAGACTCCTAACCAAGCCCCAAAGTGTTAAATGTATACTGATGTATACAGACTTCAGACTGTTTCTATTTGTATAATGGATCTTTTCAAATGCAGTGTGTGTGTGTGTGTGTGGGGGGGGGGGGTTCTGCTATCAGCCCCTTTCAGTGGGTATCCCAGGCTAATCTTATCAACAGTGATAAACTGGGAGATTCTAAGTAAGTTTTTAAAAGGTTTTATACTAGATCTTGATATCAGTATCTGTGCATATTATTCTTTATAGTAGTGTTTATTTCATGCAGTTAAATAAAAATTGGTGTATACTGCCCCTTTAACTATATCGTTATTTGTATTTATTTTCACTATTTTATCAAGCTATCAGGGATGATTCATGTCACATTAATACTGATATAATTAGGGGGCATAATTATTATACTGAGCTGTAAAGTATTATGGTTAACAAATAGCTTGTGGTCATTTTCTACACTGCCATTTGAATTCTAGTGGCGTAAATATAGCATCTTACCCTAAGGCTAAATAGGAATTGATTATGATCCACTAGATTATACTAAAATTTATACTAATTCTTCTTTAATTTTAATCTTTTATGTTCCCATTTTTAATATTGAATAAAAGTTATGTTTTATTTGCTTTTACTACTTTTCTGCCTTTGTAGTATGGGCATAGAGTGCTATATTTGCATTCTTTAGTGGAAATCTCCTTCTTTCGTACACATTGTAAGTTCTATACTGAATGCAAAACACCACTCTCAACACAAAATAATTATTATAGTAATTCAATTACTATTACAAAGATGTGTAGATATTAAGTTGGGGGACTGCCTTTCATAGTACCATTGTTTATCAACCAATTGTAAAATTAATTATTATAATTGTTAGTTATTCGTAATATTTACAGACTAGTCATAAAGCCCGTGAACACGGGCCAAAATCTCCATCCACTTGGATCCCCTCTCCCTCTCTCCATCCCCTTCCCTGCCGCTCTCAACATTTATTTTTTTCAGCAGTGCAGCAGTCCCACCCCCTCCCTTTTAGTGGGTGGGGGATAATCTCATCATCAGTGCAAAATTGGGAGCTTTTAATTAATTTTTTAAAGGTTTTATACTGGAATTTTAGATCAGTATCTGTGCATATTCTTCTTTATAGTAATATCTATTACATGCAGTTATATGAAAATCGGTACAAACTGCCCCTTTAAGAAAAACATAAATTATGCTTACATGATAATTTCCTTTTCTTCTGATAAAAAGAGTCCACAGCTGCATTCATTACTTTTGGGAAATAAGAACCTGGCCACCAGGAGGAGGCAAAGACACCAAAGCCAAAGGCTTAAATACTCCTCCCACTCCCCTCAACCCCCAGTCATTCTGCCAAGGAACAGTAGAAGAAATATCAGGGTGAAAGGTGCCAGAAGAATATAAGGACGCCCCACATAAAATTACGGGTGGGGAGCTGTGGATCCTTTCCATCAGAAGAAAAGAAAAAAATTATCAGGTAAGCATAATTTGTGTTTTTCTTCTTAAATGGAAAGAGTCCACAGCTGCATTCATTACTTTTGGGAAAACAATACCCAAGCTATAGAGGACACTGAATGCCAAGACAGGAGGATACAATAGGTGGCCCATACTGAGGGCACCAGGCCTGAACCTCTACCCAATAAAAAACCCGAAGCCGATAAAACTTTAAGAGGAAAAGACCCAATGACACTGACTCGCAGTTAGTCCAGAAGCCAAACTACAGACCGCAAATGGACTTGCCTGAGCCAACAGTCCTCCAGGAGACACTGTCGCCCAACAAACGGTCCCCCACCGTTCACCCCCCACAAATGAAGGGGACACCAGACAAAACCCCGAAGGGGACAAAACAAAGGAGAACCAAGGAAACCGAAAAAGGTCCCCTAATACAAAAAAGAACACCTCCAAGAGTGAGCCCAGCTCACAGAGACCCAAAGGGACCCAAACAGGGAAAGGAGGCCATGCCTATACCAAGCAAAACCCGGGATAAAACCGGGCACAGAGACAGAACAGACGTCTCTCCAATATCCTGTAAGCATGGAATGCCAGTGATGAGGCAAAGTCCTCCCAGTGTCTGACCATAGAAAACCAAGACATTCAACCATGAAAAAGTGTTTAATACACCCAGGTGAGAAACCCCAAGTTGAGAACACAGAGTCCATAACAGGACAACACAGAGGGTACTTGGGAGGAAGAAGAAGCAGTCAAGCAAGAAACAGACCACAAAAGCAACCCCGGACAGAGGGCACGCTCCAGGCAACCTAAGTCGCCGGACCTACACACAGGTCCCTAAAAAGGGGAACACAAAACCTCAATCGAGGCCCCCCGAGAAGGAGAGTATACCCTCAGAACCCAAAGGAAGAGTAAACCCTCTTCTGAAATCAATGGAGCAAGGTGAAAGGAAAATCTATACCTTAGCAGACTGAGCTAACAGGATAGACTCAACAAGCTCCCACATCCAGAGGAGACTGCGACCCAAACGCAGTGCCCTAGACTGCTCGGCCATCCTGACCTGCAGATCTACACCCAGCTGGACTAACCCAGCTTAAGGGATCCAAGACAGGGGAACAAAGAATCCCGAAGCAGGTACAGGAACGAGCGTAAGGATAGCACAGCCATCTCCACAGAGTACAAGTACAACCCGACTCTGAAAACAGACAACAAGGCCATAGACTGAAGGATCTATCCAAATAAATGCCCAAATAAAGGCCCAACAAGTCAGACTTGGAGCCAGCAAGACCCCAGGGGAAACCAATCCCACATTTCCACCTCCCATCCAGGAGAAGCCCAAAGCAAGGAGTCCATCTCCATCTAGGGAGGAGAATGTCCCCTAAAGAAAAGGGATGATGCCGGAAGGGCAACAACTCCTCAAGGCCTGAAGCCACTGGCTAATGGGAAGATAAATTCCAGATGTCACACACAGATGTCCTAGAAAAGGACCCCCCTACAAATAGCTTGCCAAGCAGAGGCACAGCCAACCCATTCACCTGCAGAGCAGGGAATCCGCAGGAACACTGGCAAGCTGACCAGGAGAATGCAACCCTAAGGCGCACCAGAAATTGGACATCCAGCACCAGCAGCTGGGAAGGAACCAAAGAGTAAAAAATACCTGGCCAACCATGACCCGGTCAGGTAGATGGAGCAAGGACATAGCCCAAGTTCCCACAACCGTGGAACATCCCGACCAGCCCTCAGATCCAAGATTCCAAAACCACCCAAAACTGGTTCAGGAAAAGGGCCAAGTGAAGCTTCGGCAACCGGAAGTCTCAGGGAGAAAAACAGGTCCGGGCACCTAATAGTTCAGGCAAACCTCATCCTAGAACTAAACACCCCAACTGGCCAAAAAGCCAGACACAAGGGATATGGATGCATATCTAGAGAATCCGGGTAGCAAGAAGAACTCGAAAGCCCTGACCAAAGAAAGGAACCACCCCTATCTAAAGTCCAACTCTCCAAGGAGCAAGGCTAGAAGTCATATGAAGATACTTCTCAAAGCCTCAGGACAACCAAGGGATACCACAAGGTCAAAAAAATCCTAATAGCAGGACTAGTCTCCCTATCACCTCCGCACAAGCAGAGGACACAAGGAAGAGAAAGGCACTAAGCCTACCCAGTTCCAGAAAACCCTGAGCTAAACAAAGTCCTGCTGGGAACAACCATCAACCAGAAACACAGATCTGTAAAGGGAGATCCAACTCACCCGGAAACAATGGAAGAAGACTCAAATGTCTCTTATAACTCAGACAGAAAGTACACATCAAAGAGTAAGAGCTGTATCTAGAAACACTATAAACAGCTTACGCGTACACCTGCAAGGTGTGAAGAGCTGCAACTGATTTCAAACTGCAAACCTTCCGCATGCTAGACAGCTATCCTGTACAAGTTGTTAGATCAAGCCCAAAAGGACAAATCCAGAGGCCTAAAAAATGAAGGCCAAACCGCTCAACTGTAGTAAGGGGCGTTAAACCCTCCAACCCTCCACCACATGGGGGAGGCTCTAGGTTCTGATGAAATCAGATGTCAGAAAGAGTGACGCAGCGGGAAACTCCCCTTCCCAGCCATCAATGACTGAAGGTTATAAGGACTGAAACAATCCTTCACGCCTCACAGACCCACAGGTCCTCTCGAATGTTTCATTGAACATGAAAAACAATGATAACCTGAGCACTCAGTGCTTTTACCGAACCAGCCGAGCAGAACAGCACCACGTGTCTGAACAGCCGCAAGACAGAACGAACCTGACAGGACCAGCCTGCACCTAGGATCCTAACCGGCAAGCTGCATAAATTCTCCCTCATAGGGGAAAACACAGAAAACATACATATTTAACATAGGACTAACATGTCCAAAACAACTTCTGAAGAAGTAATAAAGAGTATCAATCCCAGAAGTTTCCTGAAGGAAACAAAAACAAATAAAAGACATACCATCGGATATAAATAAAATATAAGGCAACCCGGAGGTTAACGCCCAAAAAGACAAAGGCCTACCCACAAGACCAGCCAAACGGAGCCCTATCTTTCAAAAACTGTGAAAGATCTCAAACAGATGACAATCAAGAGATTACCTCATCCCCAAATGTCTAATGAGGTGCACCATTTGAATTAGCAGACTGAAAATCCCCGTATCTGATAACGATAGGGTCATTCAATAACTGAAAAACATGTCTGAGCAATCCTGTAACGAAAGGCACAACACTCAGGGACAGTTACACCCACGGGGAACTGTAGAGGCCCTCCCTAAGGTGGAAGGCCCGGAACAATAGGGCACGAGCACATTCTCAAAGAAACTTCTGGACTCTGCAGATGAACAATCGCCAACATTATGTGGAAGCGAAAACATGCTGCAACCTCCGGGGGGAACATGCCACCCTGCATGGCGGAATCAGAAACTGGGTTACCTGCATGTGTAGAAGCATTAATTGGTAGGGAACTCACTTCTCGGGGGACATGTGTCAACAAGGCCAATCCAGATTTGTTACCGGACACAGAATCTGAATCTGAAATCAAAATAGTCTCGATATCAGAATCCTCTGTAACTGGATAGAGGAAATATCAATATGGACTAAAGTATGAAAACAAAAACGGCACCTAACACACACAATGGCTGGGGCACTCACCACCTCCTATGACCAGACCCCTGCAGACTAGAAAATCTCCTTCGCCACACAGTCAGGAATGCGGAAATGGGGAACGGAACCACGCCTGAACACAAGGTGAACCGAACAGTCCAAAAATGCGCTCCCAATCAAAAGGCTGAGTCACTTCCAAAGGCCTTAAAGTTCCAACCACGAGCCCATAAACATCACACATAAGCAGGTTGAATCACATAACATACATGATTATAACCCCCCCCTGTTCAATAATCCCCCTCAGTAGGTATTAACCCTCAATTCCAAGATACTAACAGAGACTCACTGAGACCCTTATGTCATATAGTTAGACCCGCAAAGGTGTGTAACCTCTCGGAAAAACATTCACATTACAGTACATTGACGATAAAGTTAAATGAAACAATCTTACCGGAATAAATGCTGTGGAACAGGAACACAGCCTTTCAAGTGTGACAAATAGTATCATCGCCTCCGCCATGGACTTGAGAGAAGTAAGCAGGCAGCGGAGCGAAGTTCGACAACGCCGATTGCTTGAGGAGCTGTTAATATGAGTCGGGATGGTTTCGCAGAAAGACTCTCCCTGCATCTCCAGACTCTAACTTTCATCCAAGCCCTCACTGAGAGACTGACAGGACTACTTAAACCCCCTGTCCCATGCCGAAGAGTACTACCCTCCATAAAAGACAAAAACCAAAAATTAAAAATTCTGACACGCCTCTGCCAACCTCCTGGGACAAAAGGCAAAGAATGACTGGGGGATGAGGGGAGTGGGAGGAGTATTTAAACCTTCGGCTGGGGTGTCTTTGCCTCCTCCTGGTAGCCAGTTTCTTATTTCCCAAAAGTAATGAATGCAGCTGTGGACTCTTTCCATTTAAGAAGAAAAAGCAGATTTGCAGGGCTTCCCAGGATGCTCTAGGTAAGTATCATACAGGTGACACTGTGCCACCTGCAGTAAGATAACATTTACATTTATTTTAAAGAAAACAAAAGTAACGGTTAGCAAATATTCAGTATTCAGTTTGTTTTAAACCAACCAAATACTGAATAGTGCAGCACGCAAATAGTTTAAAAAACTAATTTTTCAGAATATTTGTTCCAAATAATTTGTCTGAAAGGAATTATTCAGTGCTGCACATGTCTACTGGTTAGTGACATTTGAGGACAGGAGTTGAGAAAAGCGAATATAAACTGTCAGAAGTAAAGTTCTAGGTAGAGTGTATAATACGTGTGACAGAGACATGGGACAGATATAGGGCCACAGTGACATATCACAAGGAAAATATGTCATGATGAAATGTGCCAGATAATGTGTTCAATTCCTCAAATTGCTACAATGAAATAAGCCGAATTAGCTGCCTATTTGATAGTTAGATACAGAAATTTGGTAACATGAATATTACTTTATTTCATTCGCATTCAGTAAAACTGGATTTCCCCAAAAATTCCTAACAAACAGAAAACTATATCTGATACCAATTTGTCACAGTCTTATTTTGTAACCTAATAATATTTATGTATTGCAGTTGGGATACTACTTATAGCATAAATGTATACCGTTAGGGTTTACTGGCTTAAAAAAGGTTGAGAATCACTGATAGATTCAGTTCTATGGAATACACTGTGCTGCTTTACTAATAAATAAATACATAATAATATGTTATAAAATCTACATTTTCTTCTAATATGATTTTTGTGTGTTCTGCTTGTGTAAATGCTGATTTGTCTCAGATACTGACCATTGCATATGATCTATTTTCTATAAATGCTCTAACACTGTCCAGTTGAATTTAATCAACTTACTAACATACTAATTGACTACAGAAATGTTTTGGCCACTGGCAAATGCTGTAATAAAGTGACTTTGGGCCTTTAATGTTATACTTTTGAACAACCTCTATGACAGATTTAGAGCAAACATGAATTTAAATGAATTTGAATTTATTCTGCTACTATATAGAAATGGCAACAATCTATCGGCTAGATTACGAGTTGTGCGTTAAGGTAAAAAAGCAGCGTTAAGAGATCCTAACGCTGCATTTTTACGCCCGCTGGTATTACGAGTATTGCAGGTTTAGGGGCACCGCACACTTCTTTGGCCTTACCGCAAAACGACTTGTGTAAACTTTGTAAAGTCTTTTTTCTATGGGACTTCCATAGCGCTGATATTACGAGTCTGTCCTGGGAGGCCAAAAAGTGAGCGCAGTACACCCTCTACCTCCAAGATCCATAACGCATTCTAATGTCAGTAGTTAAGAGTTTTATGGTACAACGCCGTAACATAAAACTCATAACTAAATTGATAAAAAGTACACTAACACCCATAAACTACCTATTAACCCCTAAACCGAGGCCCTCCCGCATCGCAAACACTAAAATAAATTTTTTAACCCCTAATCTGCCGCTCCGGACATTGCCGCAACTATAATAAACATATTAACCCCTAAACCGCCGCACTCCCACCTCGCAAACACTAGTTCAATATTATTAACCCCTAATCTGCCGTCCATAACATCGCCGCCACCTACCTACATTTATTAACCCCTAATCTGCCGACCCCAACGTAGCCGCCACTATACTAAATGTATTAACCCCTAAACCTAAGTCTAACCCTTACACCACCTAACGTAAATATAATTACAAAAAAATCTAAATAAAAATTAATATTATTACCTAAATAATTCCTATTTAAAACTAAATACTTACCTATAAAATAAACCCTAAGTTAGCTACAATATAACTAATAGTTATATTGTAGCTATCTTAGGGTTTATTTTTATTTTACAGGCAAGTTTGTATTTATTTTAACTAGGTAGAATAGTTATAAATAGTTATTAACTATTTAATAACTACCTAGCTAAAATAAATACAAAAGCACCTGTAAAATTAAACCTAACCTAAGTTACAATAACACCTAACACTACACTATAATTAAATAAATTAACTAAATTAACAACAATTAAATACATTAAATTAAATTAAATTAGCTAAAGTACAAAAAAACAAACAAACACTAAATTACAGAAAATAATAAACAAATTACAAGATATTTAAACTAATTACACCTAATCTAATAGCCCTATCAAAATAAAAAAAGCCCCCCCAAAATAAAAAACCCTAGCCTAAACTAAACTATCAATAGCCCTTAAAAGGGCCTTTTGCGGGGCATTGCCCCAAAGCAATCAGCTCTTTTACCTGTAAAAAAAAATAGAAACAACCCCCCCAACAGTAAAACCCACCACCCACACAACCAACCCCTCAAATAAAATACTACCAAAAAAAAACTAAGCTCCCCATTGCCCTGAAAAGGGCATTTACATACAATACACCGTTAAAAAAAAACTATCACTAACCCCCTGAAGATTGACTTACTGTTCTGAAGACCGGACATCCATCCTCAAGGAAGCAGCAGAAGTCTTCATCCAACCGGGCCGAAGTCCTCAACGAAGCCAGGAGAAGTCTTCATCCAAGTCGGGCGAAGTGGTCCTCCAGACGGGCAGAAGTCTTCATCCAGACGGCATCTTCTATCTTCATCCATCCGACGCGGAGCGGGTCCATCTTAAAGACATCCAATGTGGAGCATCCTCTTCAAACAAAGTCTTCTTACTGAATGACGGTTCCTTTAAGTGATGTCATCCAAGATGGTGTCGCTTAGATTCCGATTGGCTGATAGAATTCTATCAGCCAATCGGAATTAAAGGGACATTATACACTCATTTTTTCTTTGCATAAATGTTTTGTAGATGATCTATTTATATAGTCCATGAAGTTTTTTTTTAAAAAAAATGTTTAGTTTTGCTTATTTTTAAATAACATTGCTCTGATTTTCAGACTCCTAACCAAGCCCCAAAGTTTTATGTGAATACTGTGAGCTACCTTCTCCAGCTTGCTCCTGTTTGTGTAAAGGGTCTTTTCATATGCAAAAGAAGGGGGAGGGGGGGAAAGTGTCTTATTTCCCACTTGCAGTGCGCTTTCCAGCTACCTTTTCAACAAAACTAAACTGAGAGCTTCTAAGTAACTTTTTAAACAGTTTTATACTGGATTTTTATATCGGTATCTGTGCATCTTATTCTTTATAGTAGTGTCTATTACATGCAGTTATATAAAAATGAGTGTATACTGTCCCTTTAAGGTAGAAAAAATCCTATTGGCTGATGCCCTTTCCACTCAAATATATTTAAACGGAGGGTTTATTAGAAGCTTATATTAGGAAGCAGAATTAAGCACCATATTTACTAATATTTTCAGAGCTACATAATAGAAGAAATGCATTATGTTTCTGAAAGCTATGAATCACATTTATGCTATAAAAATATATTAAAATTAAAGGACTTTAAAGTTAAAATGTAACTCCCATAAAGACCTAGATTTCAAGTGAGTGCAAAAATATTAGTACTACTGTGCGTTAACATTGCTTACAAGCAATCAACAAGCAATAAGCAGTGCCATTTTAATATTGGTTTACTTAAGGTCTCAAACATAACTTACTTTTCTATTGTTTCCAGAGAGGTTAAATTGTATCCTACAAACTTCAGATTCCTTACCATGTAACATGC
This sequence comes from Bombina bombina, assembly GCF_027579735.1. Taxonomy (NCBI): domain Eukaryota; kingdom Metazoa; phylum Chordata; class Amphibia; order Anura; family Bombinatoridae; genus Bombina; species Bombina bombina. The sequence continues at coordinate 193,515,032 of NC_069507.1, read as the reverse complement.
TACACAATTATGACTTGATCAGTGCAGGAAAGAGAATGTCATTTAAAAGAAAATTAATTCCATTATGAAATATACTTTGCTCTCTTGGCATTCTTTGTTGAAGAGCAGTGTGCACATGTTTTAAGCACTATAATGCAGCAGTGATTATGACATGTTTCTAACACTTTTAACCCCTTAATGACCACAGCACTTTTCCATTTTCTGTCCGTTTGGGACCAAGGCTATTTTTACATTTTTGAGATGTTTGTGTTTAGCTGTAATTTTCCTCTTACTCATTTACTGTACCCACACATATTATATACCGTTTTTCTCGCCATTAAATGGACTTTCTAAAGATACCATTATTTTCATCATATCTTATAATTTCTATAAAAAAAATTATAAAATATGAGGAAAAAATGGAAAAAAACACACTTTTTCTAACTTTGACCCCCAAAATCTGTTACATATCTACAACCACCAAAAAACACCCATGCTAAATAGTTTCTAAATTTTGTCCTGATTTTAGAAATACCCAATGTTTACATGTTCTTTGCTTTTTTTGTAAACTATAGGGCCATAAATACAAGTAGCACTTTGCTATTTCCAAACCATTTCTTTTCAAAATTAGCGCTAGTTACATTAGAACACTGATATCTTTCAGGAATCTCTGAATATCCATTGACATGTATATATTTTTTTTTAGTAGACATCCCAAAGCATTGATCTAGGCCCATTTTGGTATATTTCATGCCACCATTTCACCGCCAAATGCAATCAAATACAAAAAATCGTTCACTTTTCACAAATTTTTTCACAAACTTTTGGTTTCTCATTGAAATTATTTACAAACAGCTTGTGCAATTATGGCATAAATGGTTGTAAATTCTTCTCTGGGATCCCCTTTGTTCAGAAATAGCAGACATATATGACTTTGGCGTTGCTTTTTGGTAATTAGAAGGCAGCTAAATGCCACTGCGCACCACACGTGTATTATGCCCAGCAGTGAAGGGGTTAATTAGGGAGCATGTAGGGAGCTTTTTGGGGTAGTTTTAGCTTTAGTGTAGTGTAGTAGACAACCCCAAGTATTGATCTAGGCCAATTTTGGTATATTTCATGCCACCATTTCACTGCCAAATGCGATCAAATTAAAAAAAACGTTAAATTTGTCTCAATTTTAGGTTTCTCACTGAAATTATTTACAAACAGCTTGTGCAATTATGGCACAAATTGTTGTAAATGCTTCTCTGGGATCCCCTTTGTTCAGAAATAGCAGACATATATGGCATTGGCATTGCTTTTTGGTAATTAGAAGGCCTCTAAATGCTGCTGCGCATCACACGTGTATTATGGCTAGCAGTGAAGGGGTTAATTATGTAGCTTGTAGGGAGCTTGCAGGGTTAATTTTATCTTTAGTGTAGAGCTCAGCCTCCCACCTGAAACCCACCTGAAACATCAGACCCCCTGATCCCTCCCAAACAGCTCTCTTCCCTCCCCCACCCCACAATTGTCCCCGCCATCTTAAGTACTGGCAGAAACTCTGCCAGTACTAAAATAAAAGGTATTTGGCCCGGATGGCCAAGGGGGGTTATTGCAGGATGCCTCCATATCGAGGCATCACTGCAATAACCGGAAAGCAGCTGGAAGCGAGCAGGATCGCTTCCAGCTGCTTTCCAGACCAAGGACGTACGCCACACGTCCTCGGTCATTAACTGTATTTTTTTTGAGGACGTGTGGCATACGTCCTTGGTCGTTAAGGGGTTAAACACTAGATACCTGCATTGTTTGCAACAATTTATAATGATGCAAAAATAGCTGCCATATGGTTCTCAAAACATGATCATGCTCCTGATCCTACCTACCTTCAACAAAAGATACAGATAAAAAAGCAAAATTTGATCATAGAAGTAAACTGTCACACATATTGTCACAAGCATTGCTGCCATACAGTGCTAAAACCATGTGCACACTCCTAAACATATCCAAATATGGACTAGAATATAAGTGGATCACTAATTTATTGTGTGTGTTCGCATACAGGCAAATTTGCCCATTTACGAGTGCGCGATAAATAACCAGCTATTACAAGCGGCTGGTTATTGCTACAGCGAGTTCGTGGTAGCATGTGGCTGGTTATTGCTACCACAAGTTCGTGGTTGCAATTAGCCCTTTTTAAAATTACCATAGATCAGATTTCTGGTTAATTTTATAATTGTTCCCCAAATGCCCCCAAACTTAAAGGGCCACTAAACCCAAAATCTTTCTTTCATGATTCATATAGAGAATAGAAATTTAAACAACATTACAATTTACTTCCATTATTTATTTTGCTTAATTTTTAAATATCCTTAGTTGAAGAAAAAGCAATGCACATGGTGAGCCAATCACACGATGCTTCTATGTGCAGAAACCAATCAGCAGCTAGTGAGCATATCTAGATATGCTTTTCATCAAAGAATATCAAGAGAATAAAACAAAATAGATAATATAAGTAAATTAGAAAGATGTTTAAAATTGCATTCTCTTTCTAAATCATAAAATAAAAAATGGGGGTGGCATGTCCCTTTAAGTGTAAGTTTTCTTTTATTTAAACTGCACTTAGCAGTTTTTGGGGGCTAAAGTCGGCTGTGGGGTGTTAGGAAAAAAAATGGCACTTAAAAGTGCCCTTACATTGTGGTCTAGGGGAACTGTGTTTTCCCTGTAAATATATATGTGTATGAATACATACATACATATATATATATATATATATATATATATATATATATATATATATATATATATATATATATATATATATATATATATATATATCACATAAATATATATGTATATATTCATACAGGGAGTGCAGAATTATTAGGCAAATGAGTATTTTGACCACATCATCCTCTTTATGCATGTTGTCTTACTCCAAGCTGTATAGGCTCGAAAGCCTACTACCAATTAAGCATATTAGGTGATGTGCATCTCTGTAATGAGAAGGGGTGTGGTCTAATGACATCAACACCCTATATCAGGTGTGCATAATTATTAGGCAACTTCCTTTCCTTTGGCAAAATGGGTCAAAAGAAGGACTTGACAGGCTCAGAAAAGTCAAAAATAGTGAGATATCTTGCAGAGGGATGCAGCACTCTTAAAATTGCAAAGCTTCTGAAGCGTGATCATCGAACAATCAAGCGTTTCATTCAAAATAGTCAACAGAGTCGCAAGAAGCGTGTGGAAAAACCAAGGCGCAAAATAACTGCCCATGAACTGAGAAAAGTCAAGCGTGCAGCTGCCAAGATGCCACTTGCCACAAGTTTGGCCATATTTCAGAGCTGCAACATCACTGGAGTGCCCAAAAGCACAAGGTGTGCAATACTCAGAGACATGGCCAAGGTAAGAAAGGCTGAAAGACGACCACCACTGAACAAGACACACAAGCTGAAACGTCAAGACTGGGCCAAGAAATATCTCAAGACTGATTTTTCTAAGGTTTTATGGACTGATGAAATGAGAGTGAGTCTTGATGGGCCAGATGGATGGGCCCGTGGCTGGATTGGTAAAGGGCAGAGAGCTCCAGTCCGACTCAGACGCCAGCAAGGTGGAGGTGGAGTACTGGTTTGGGCTGGTATCATCAAAGATGAGCTTGTGGGGCCTTTTCGGGTTGAGGATGGAGTCAAGCTCAACTCCCAGTCCTACTGCCAGTTTCTGGAAGACACCTTCTTCAAGCAGTGGTACAGGAAGAAGTCTGCATCCTTCAAGAAAAACATGATTTTCATGCAGGACAATGCTCCATCACACGCGTCCAAGTACTCCACAGTGTGGCTGGCAAGAAAGGGTATAAAAGAAGAAAATCTAATGACATGGCCTCCTTGTTCACCTGATCTGAACCCCATTGAGAACATGTAGTTCATCATCAAATGTGAGATTTACAAGGAGGGAAAACAGTACACCTCTCTGAACAGTGTCTGGGAGGCTGTGGTTGCTGCTGCACACAATGTTGACGGTGAACAGATCAAAACACTGACAGACTCCATGGATGGCAGGCTTTTGAGTGTCCTTGCAAAGAAAGGTGGCTATATTGGTCACTGATTTGTTTTTGTTTTGTTTTTGAATGTCAGAAATGTATATTTGTGAATGTTGAGATGTTATATTGGTTTCACTGGTAAAAATAAATAATTGAAATGGGTATATATTTGTTTTTTGTTAAGTTGCCTAATAATTATGCACAGTAATAGTCACCTGCACACACAGATATCCCCCTAAAATAGCTAAAACTAAAAACAAACTAAAAACTACTTCCAAAACTATTCAGCTTTGATATTAATGAGTTTTTTGGGTTCATTGAGAACATGGTTGTTGTTCAATAATAAAATTAATCCTCAAAAATACAACTTGCCTAATAATTCTGCACTCCCTGTATAAATATACATTTACATTTGCTGCCCATTGCTGCACAACTTACCCCCTTCGCTTCGTTAGTTGCTGAGCCTGATGGCATGAGAACGAGGCTCCCATTGGAGCCTATGGAAGCGCGCTTCCGTGTGCCACACCTGTAATACCAGCGCACATTTGTGTGCGTTGGTATTATAAAGTGAAGTGCAAAAATCACTTTAGCGAAAGCAATATTTTGTGCTCCACTTATAATCTGGCGCTATGTTTGTTAA